>NC_138241.1:30451301-30865058 GCF_964197995.2 Scardinius erythrophthalmus
TAACGTAGCTCGTCGTCTGGCATATGACAACCATTGGGCAGGAAAAACCAGTGCATGATGGGAATCAAAGTACTGAGGAATCTGATGCACAGAAAAATCTCACAGTTCTTTTCCAATGGGGACCAACGACCAAGACTCTCATCCAACCTAAAAGCAGCTGATATAACAATATTAGATATTAAATATTTCATTACTAATATTGACATACATAATTACATTTGGGTATTACGAATATATCATCGAGTGCAAGGTATTTTATTTAGTAGCATAGGAATGCAGCGATATTCATATTCTGTCTGTTACCAATAAACCGGGTTTTTTTTGTATTATAATAAATTGCAGATTTTAAACTATTTTCTCTGAATAAATTAAGAATAAAACACTAAAAACTAAAATCTATTATTCTAAACTCTACAAGTGTACTGTATTTATATGTATGAACAAATGACATTTATATGGAGACTTTCTAAATTTCAGGATGTTAATTAAGTTATTAGTAAAAATTACAATTGTTATTATGCAAATGTAATCTAAATATAAAAATTAGGGAAATGAGACTTTCAGAATCAACAGATGCTGATTAAAAACACACACACACACACACACACACACACACACACACACACACACACACACACACACACACACACACACACACACACACACACACACACACACACACACACACACACACACACACACACACACACACACACACACACACACACACAAAAAAACCACCAATACTGGCAGATAACTGATATAGTACCAAATGGTATGCATCCCTACTTTTCAAAAAAAAAAAAAAAAACCTTTCAACTAATTTAACCAACTTTTGCCTATGTACAATATATGTTAGTGCAGGTTAATTTAAAGGGATAGTTCACCCCAAAAAATTTATTTTGTCATTTACTCCCCCTCAAGTCTATATGAGTGTCTTTCTTCTGTTGAACACAAAAGAAGATATTTTGAAGAATGTTGTAAACCAGACAGTTTTTCATTTTTGGGTGAACTATCCCTTTAACTTAACATGAAAACTGACTCATTGTATTACCGTTTAGTGTTTACATGCAAAGAAACCTAGACACTCCTTGTTTTCATCCAATTCTCCATGATCAGCATGATTTGTGTTTTCAGATGCATTAAAGAACCAAAAGGTAGCAGAAAGACAGAGGAAGGGCAAAGGAAAGGTAATCAAATACACGACAGAGACGGAGATGCAAATTTCATGCTGCTGTTTGAAGTGCAAATGTGTGTTTCGGTGCTTTGTGCTGCATAGGGTTATGCAATCCCTGTTCTGCAAAGCACACAAAATACACCAAATAGCCTACACATAAATCATAAGGTAACAGATAATCTAATCAGCTTTCAGTAATACTAACGGCACATAAAGGACACAAAGAAGATCGGCAAAGCTGATAAGACAGAAGTTCCTCTTTTATTTCCAAAAAATCAAGGGAAGTATAAAAACATCTGCAGCTACTCTGACTTTAGGGAAAGGGTTTTTATTTTAATTATTACAACACCAGGGCAAGATGTCATAATAGACACAAGCAGAGGGAGAATTTCCAGATTTCCAAATACAAAAGTGCAGTGAGAACAAATCCTAACAGTATGAGGAGGACTGATAAATGAAAAACGCTGCAGGCCAGCACACCTCCTACTCATTTACAAAAGATAACGATCAGTCCCTTATTACTCAATGTGGAGATTGAGGCAGAGAACGCTAAAGATGCAGTAATAAAAGAGGAAGCTGAGGTTTGAACGCAGAGAGCTGGAGAGATTGAGCAGGTTGGGCGAGAGGCTCATTACTCAGAGCTGTTAAGCCGATAGAAACGACTATAGAATGACTCACAACCCTGTCCATCGGGCCAAAACTCTCCTGTGACCTGGAGGAAGGGGGAGGGGGACTGAAACTAACGCCTGAAACTATAATAACATCCATGCTGTCGAGTCACAGGAAGAGATATTGCTGACATTACAGGAAGGCCACACACCAAGGGAGAAAAAAACAGGACAGAGATTAAAGGAATAGCTAGTTCACCCCAAAATTATTTACTCATCAAAATCCCCTATTTGACGTTTCTTCTTTCGTAAAACACAAAACAACAATTATACTGTATATAGAAAGTAGCAATCATAATTATTCTTGAAATAAAAAGGAATATCCTAGTCATTACATCACTATAATTGACCCATAAACGCATACCTCGGGTCTTTAGTGACTCGGGACATTATTTACTACACTCCTCCTTATTTATTTTTTAAAGTTAGACATCAACCTTTTTAGTATTCCTCAATCAATTCATTATGAACAATATATTAAAAAAATAAATAAATAATAATAATAATTAGACATCAAACTTTAGTATTCCTCAATCAATTCATTATGAACAATATATAAAAATAATAATAATAATTAGACATCAAACTTTTTAGTATTCCTCAATCAATTCATTATGAACAATATATAATAATAATAATAATAATTATTATTATTATTTGACATCAAACTTTTTTAGTATTCATCAATCAATTCCTTATGAACAATATCTATATAAAAAAATAATTATAATTATAAAGAATGTCTGTTTTCCCATACATTTTTTTTTGTAAAAGTTGTATTGGGTCGCTAACAACCTGAGGTGTGTAAGAACAGTGCAAGTATATTTTTCTGCACAACAATAATTTAATCTTTGATAACTGAGTAAGTGCAACTCGCCTTTATTCCACAAGGTGGCAATGTCTTATACGCAATGATGAAGTGACGTTCCACTCATAGTTACTGCAGGCAGAAAACAAAAGGATAGGAAGTATCATCAGCAAGACTTGAAATGCTGAGCGAGTTACTGCAGAGCAAGTAATGAAAACAATCAAATATTAATGTCACTGTCACTTGATGTGGATCTGGTAAAGAAGCTGTCAGAGATCAAAATATTGATTTTGAAGATGCTGAAAACGATAGTTTAGAGAATATGTTTGAGATCGCTAATATGAGCAAGATGCTGAACGTACTTAAAAATGAGCTCTGACGAGGACAGTGACAAAACGGCTGCTCAAACTGAACAAAATTATGCTTTTCTGTTCTTCTGTAATTGTTACTCTAAAATTAGGAGAGTTTTATATTATCACAACAGCTAGAGATACATCCATGTTAGATATAGATTTGTGTTGCTAAAGACCCGAATATGTAATAATGATTGCCAAAACATTCATGCATTTACAATAAATGAGAACTGCATGGGGCTGTCAAAAAAATAAATGGTAACACTTTACAATAAGGTCTCATTTGTTAAGTAAGGGATAATATATAGCGAGGCGGTTGTTATAGCGAATAACAACCCCGACAGGCTGAACTGAATCTTGAATCAGCCTGTCGGGGTTGTTATTCGCTATAACGACCTCCTCTCTATACATTATCCCGCTTATTACATGGCTACCTACAAAATAAATAAATATTTGACACGAATTATTGATTTAAAAAGGAGTTTATTGATTTAAAAACGATTGTATTGCTTCCGCCAAAGAAAATAGTCCATTCCGCGTCCACAGCAACGCGCTGTTTTTCATGGCAACGGTCTGTTATACTTCGCAGCGGTCTGTTATCAAGAAATAACAGACCGCATTCTACATTGGAATTCAGCCAAGCCATGTAATAACATTAGTTAACTATATTAGCTACCAATTAACTACAATTCTAAAGCATTTATTTATCTTAATGTTAATTTTATGACCAAGTCTCAATCTACAGATGACATTGTTTGCGAGAGGTAACATTAACACTGAGGCTGGTGTGTGGTGTGTGTGTCCTTGCTCGCCTTGGGCTAGAGACTCAGAGTCAGACCACCATGAGAAACTGCAGTGTGGTGCTTCATTTTAATGAACTCGGCAAAAGAGTGTGATTGCCCTGACACTTCAGTCCAACCCACTCAGCTTCAGACATCACTACCTCTGAATTCTCCAACGCTATGTGTGAAGGTTAGAGCACCATCTTACACTAAAACTTTGCCTTTTCTCTGTGATATTTAGGGGAATCATCCTGATGTCTGTTTCTTTCTGTTTTTAGTATCAGCTGTGCATAAAGAAGAAGAGAAACAGTGTTAGTAGAAACAATCAATCAAAAAACCCTTGTTGTGATGTTAGTTTTATTAGAAAACCTACTATATCAGGTCTGATATGCGTCCAAAACCAATCCCATATAACAAGACACTGACATATTTCCATCACACAAATCTCACATCCCAGTTCAATTCAGATGAACGCGTTCAGAATAATCAAACGGAGGCACTTTGCTGCAGCACAAGTGTATGAGTGGCCATAAATTGTGCTTGTGTTCCTGTGCGGAGCCAAATTTATAACTGTCCCATTGATTCCCCAGAGGAGAACCAGCCACCTTCTCATTGAGAAGCCACTGCAGTGGAGCCCGAGCTCACAGCTGGCCACACATTCAAACCGCTCAGAGACTGCATCTCCTTCACTAAAATACAAAAGCTTTCACTGAGCAAAGACGGACTGTATGTCAACCGAGCAGAGCAAGCCATCTGCATACCAACTAAAAAAGAGCCACGTCACGCAGCAAGATCAAGCACCTTGCGCTCAGTTGATTAGTAATCATCATGAAATTGGTTCTTTTTTTCGCAAATATTTGGGTTACACGTCAACATATCAACTAGTGAGACAGGGATTATGTGTTTAATTAAATGAAATACAAATAAACAATTAAAAGTAATTTCTTGCAACATACAAGTACTATTCATCACTCAACTGGTCTAACAAGCTCCTGTATAAAGTCTCCATCTGAGACCAGCAGAACCAGTTCAATAATACATTTATTAGAGAATTAGGCCGTTCTTAAATGGATAGTTATAGATAGATAATTATTTCATTAATTACTCACTCTCATGTCTTTCCAAACCCATAAGACTTTCGTTCATCTTCGGAACACAAATGAAGATATTTCTGATGAAATCTGAGAGCTTTCTGTCTATTTGTTGACGGCTACGCAACTACCACTTTGACGATTCAAAAAGTTCATAAAGAGATCGTAAAACTAATCCATATTAATTGAGCGGTTCAGTCAAAATTTTCTGAAGAGACTCAATCGATTTAGGCTATGAACAGATTGAATTTAGCCTTTATATGTGAATAGAGAAGAACTAGAGAGGCGAGTCATAATCAACAAAATAAACTCAAATGGTCACATCTATTGGAGCGCATCTCATGCGTAGCTGATATATATAATGTCACATGATCCTTCAGAAATCATTCTAATATGCTGGTTTGGAGCTCAATTATTATTGGTACTCAATTGTAAATAATGGTTATTAATGGTCAAGTTGATCTGTCAGCAGTTGTGCTGCTTAATATTTTTGTGTAAACTATGATGATTAACGATTCTTTGAATAGAAAGTTAAAACAAATGCCAATTTTGATCAATTTAATGCATTTTTGCAGAATAAAAATATTACTTCCTTTAAAAATATTACTTCCTCCAACTCTAAACTGTTGAATACACTGAGTAGTGTATCACAGCAAAAACAGCATTTTCAACAATGATAATAAAAATAAATGTTTCTTAAGTCGCAAATCAGCATATCAGAATGATTTCTGAAGGATCATGTGACACTGAAGACTGGAGTAATGATGCTGAAAATTCAGCTTTACCATCACAGGAATAATTTACATTTTACAATAAATTAAAATAGAAAACAGTTCTTTTAAATTGTAATATTTCTCAATATAGTGTTTTTTATGCAGCCTTGGTGAAGAACTTCGGAGAAACTTCTTTAAAAACATTAAAAATCTATATAACCTATTACTGTAGAAATGCGTTAGCACAGGCTGTGAAACAATCTAAAGTCTGCTTAGTGGTGCAGTGATTATTAACTCATTTAACACAATCTTCTTTATGGATTAGGGCAGTGGTCCTCAATCCTGAAAGACACCCAGCACTGAAACTTATGATATTAATAAGCTATATTCAATAAGGGAGATTTCCAAAATGTGGAGTGCAGGATTTAGTACCACAGCCACGCAGAGACTGAACAGATTTCATGGACAGTTCTCTGGAGCAGTGACTAACATTGAATTAACACTGATCTACTGCTGGTTTGATACTGATCTAACACTGATCTTCTGGATGGTTTAGGGCTGTATCATAGACAGATATCTGGTGCAGTGACTAACACTCACTCTCTGCTGCATATCATGGCCTGGCTGGGCTTACACACTCTGTGACTTAATATCACACATCTGACTTTCAATATCATACCTCTGAGCATCCATCCAGACGATTTACCAGGTCTAATAAAAGTGATAACGTTCTCGAAGTCGTTTAAAGGCGATGTAAACACTCATTTGACAGGTAGACTGACACTCCCAGCCAGCCTCGGACGCGAGATGAGCGCGTGAGTTACTGCTAGCTCGTTAGCATAATAAACATCTTACCGTTCAGCGGAACATCCAGATCACACACAACTGTAACAGGGTTTGTTCCTCTGTGTCCAACCACAAAACTCAAGTCAATATAACACTCCGCAGCCGGAATGAGAGGGTTTGGGGGCTGGAATAGGGCAGTCGGACCAGTTGTGTGTGTCCTCTCCAGTCTTCCGGAGCTCGATGGGGGAAGTTCCTGCCACTAGCAGTCCGATTCCTCCAGCACGAGCTCAAATCACAGAGTGGCGCAGAAACTAGAGATTATTAATCACACAGTCATAATGTGTGTCGCGGTGTTTGCGAAAACAGTCGGATCTCAGCTCAGACGCATCTGTCTGGAGCGGCACTGGGTGAAAATGGCGTTGTGTTTCTCCCGGCAGGTTTACTCCTCCTCATTATGATGTCATCCGAAGATAAAAGGAATTTGGGATTATCGAAAATGTTGATATCAGCTGTTAATTTTACTTTTTATTTCGTTTATTTTCATTAGTAGTCCTATTTGTCTACTACTATTTTGTTTCCGTATATACAAAAGTTCGTCTTGGTTATTTAAGCAATATTAGTAATAAGAATCGTCAGATAAACAATTTATTATTAGCTAACTTATGTGGCTAATGATATACATTTAGTTGCCTAGTGCGAAATTTAGTCGCAAATACGAGTGATTTATTACTCGCAATGTAGTGAGTTGAGAGAGTGATATCGCTACTACTACAAAAAAATAATAATAAAAATTTCAGAATAAGCCAATTCATCAAGCTTTGCGCGTAAATAAACAAAGTACAGAGAGAAAACTGGTCTGCAATAGCCTACCACATGAGTGGAGCGGAGTGAGATTAATTTCTTCGCCTATGCTCAAAGCATTTGATATCACTCTGCTTCTGCTTACAATCCTGGTTTTACATTTCCATACACCAGATCACCCCGAGAAATCATTTTCATTTATTATTTTCTGAATTATTAGTCTAAGCCTACCTCGATATGACAGTTCATGATTTGTATGGTTCGTGTTATATATTTATTATTTGACTATGATTCATTCGAAATAATTTATTTTACAGGTACATTACAAAGTGCATTCAATTTAAATGCAATATGTTAATGCAACATTTTCCAAAGCCACGTTTGATACCAAAGACAGGCCTTTAACCTATCAGTGTTTTAGCTTTAAAAATAAATGTCTTTTAGTTGTAAAAGGTCAAATTTATAATTAAGGGATAGTTCACCCATAATTGAAAATTCACCATCCAGTTGTTCCAAATTTGCATTTCACAGAATATCTTCTTTGATGTTCCACAGAAGAAAGAAAGTCATACAGTTTTGGAATGATATCAGGGCGAGTAAGAATTTTCACATTAGATAAGGCTGCTGTAGATTTGGCTTTGCGTGCATCTCTCCTCTCAACATGTAACTATTAATGTAATACTATTTTGGTTTTGAACTTGGCGAGAAGATTCAGATTAAAAACCCACACCACAGTTCCAGGTTTTGGTGCAATGTTTGGTCTAAACTTTCACTGTTTTCACTTCCATATAGAGACAACACCATAGAGAGCAGTGATTAATTTACAGTCTTTATTTATATTTCATGAAGTTTTTCCTTTCTCTTGTCCAGTCAGTGTCCTCCATGTGTTGTGTAGAGCTACTCTTGCCATCAGAAGTGTAATGGTGAAGTTCCGTCTGTACCATTCCCTGAAACACAAAAGGGTTGGAATTAATCCTGTTGTAATAGTCAGAACTTTTTTTTCTAAATGGAACAGTTTAGACAAAACACCAAAAAGGGTCTTTTTAGTTGTTGTTGATTATCATATTTGATACATCAGGCTTTTATGGCTCATATAGTATAATATAGGAGAATATGGAGCTCACACTTGAGGAGAAAGAAAACAACACCTCCGTTTTATTCAGAGGCCCAAATAATTTGCGATTTGTTGCAGTTGCTGATATTTATATGGCCAAAAAGTAAGATGAAATTCTGATAGCTTATAAATATAATTTGTCACTCTATTTCTCCCAATAATGTGTTAAGAAGTCGATATTTAAATGCAATGCAATAATGCTGAAGGCAGACATTTTTAGAAAACGTAAGCCTTTTCCTTGCTTAAAAAGACGAGAGAATACATGTAGAGGATTGTGTAGCGCAGCTTTTAAAATGATAAAAGTATTTGAATCTCACCTGTTATAACTGGAATGCCTTGTGATGTTTTTGTCCAAGAAGTGTTTGTAGAATACTGCCATTTCCTCACTGCTTAAAGTCCTTTTCCTTCCTGGAACGGTGATAAATGACACAGTATACACAAGCACATTTCAATTAGCAGTGCCAAAACCAACACAGGTTCTCCTACGTTCAGACTGTGAATCCAAATCTGATCTCTGCATATCCGACTGAAATCCAATCAGATTTAGCAAGTGTGAATGGCAAAAAAATGTCTGTTTCAGTCTGACTGCTCTGATCGGACTTTGTATGGTTTATGTGACTTTCTCATGCCACGTAAACCGTAAATGTCAGATGTTGTTCTAAGAAACAAGGTTGTGTTGTTGCAAAGTGCTGGATGAGCAAAAATTGACAATATAACAGAGACATGTTTTGGAACCAGCGGAGACGACAGCGTGGCATAAAGCCGCTCACACCAGTCTCCTACGTTTCTGCCACTGGCTCAGATGATGTAGTAGTCCAGCGCGATGCTACACGTTTTCAAGTTGTAAATAAGACATCATCTGTATTGCAAATTACTCCATGCTGTGTTTGTTGTTTTTGGCGTATGCCAACAAACACAATGTCATTGTCATAGAAACCAATGCAGATATTTCAGATTCTGAACAGTTGCGATACACAAAGTGGACGTCAATAATTTTAGATCAGATTCCAATAGTATACACAAATAATCAGATTTAGACTGACAGTGTGAATTAAATTAAGTATATTGAATGTCAGGGGTGCAAACCTCAGTTCCTGGAGGGTCACAGCCCTGCAGAAGCTGTCTCATTTCGAAGGCTGTGTCCTCCAGAGGTCGCATTTGTAATGCTGCATACGTCATTGAGGCTGCTTCATTTCAGTAAACTGACCACTACATTCCAAAGTCATTATGAAATAAAAATTTCATGAGAAATAAAGGTACATTATATTATAATAGTTACTATTCTGAAATATGACATCCTTTATGACGTATGCGGCCGACAAATGTGAGCTTAGCTTCAACCCTAATTAAACACCTGATCCAGCCAATCAAGTTCAGGCTTATTTGAATTCTCAGTACTCATAAAAGAGTAGGAAAAAAGTCTCCGGATGACCTACTACTTCCAGTGAGATTCTGAAGTGTGCATACAAGACCCTTTACTAGAAGGGAGTGGATTTGTGAATGGCAGTGAAGGTCACGTGATAATGACAACATGTCAAATGTAGTATGTCTGGATAACACTCATACTATACAGAACGTTCTCTTTTAGCGGTCGTAAAGTAGTATCTTATTTAAAACAAGTACCTACTCAAGAGAGTATGTGATTTCAGACGCAGCCTAGGGCAGCATACGAAATTTCATACTTCCCTACTATAAAGTAGACCAAAAACAGTATGTGAAGTAAAAAGTGAAGGCCAAGTATGACATCCATTCCCGGATTTTGTCCTCTTTAACCTGTCAGAGTTAGTGCACACACACTGGGAGCAGTGAGTAGTGAACACACACATACACTGCAAACTGTGGACACGCACCCGAAGCAGTGGTCAGCCATTCACTGCGGCGCCTGTGGAGCGATTGGGGGTTAGGTGCCTTGCTCAAGGGCACCTCAGTCATTTCCTGCCGGTATTGAGAATCGAACCCGCAATCATCAGGTTACAAGACTCTCTAACCATTAGGCCACAACTGGCCACAACTAGACATACTACTACTACTACTAAAAGAGTAGTATATCCAAATTCATAATACTCATAAAAGAGTGGACATGAAAGTACCCAGACGGCTTGCTACAGATTCTGAAGTGCGCATATGATGGACACTTTACTATCCCATAAGGCCACAGGAGAGGATTTATGAATGGCAGTGAAGTGATGCAACCAGAGATGTCTTATCATTGGGAGATATGAGGGTCAAAGGGTCTACCATTGGATAAAGCGTAACACCTAACTTGGATCACGTGTGCCTTGACTTCGAATACATTGAATTTCGACAGTCAACCACTGTTTGCGGATACCATAGAAATAAATGAGAAGTGCGTAAACTGAATCATAGCTGTCACACAATTCTCGGTGACTTCTCTTATAAAACAGCATTTTTTTTGTGTGTAAACTAAAAATATATCCATCTAAAAATTAGCAAACAGCTTGAAGATTAGTCGATTCATTAAATAAGCTATTTGCTCACAAAAGCAGTTAATTCAGCGTTGTGAAGCCTCTCCTCCATTGACATCCATTCAAAAAGAAACAAATGGCCTCTTGTCTTCCCTGATCACTGCAGCATTAGCAGCAGGCGTTACGCCTTTTTCAGCTATAAGGTTGCAGGCTTGCCTTCAAGTGGCTTTGAAGGAACTGACGCTGGTAGGTCTCATGATAATGGCAGCATGGCGAAAGCAGTATGTCCAGATTACATTCATACAATATAGAAACAAACTTTTTTTTAGAGGTCAAGATTTCACACACAGCCTACATGTGTGTGTGCTGGAGTAGGGTTGGAACTAAACTCTACAAGGCTGTGGGCCTCCAGGAACTGAGTTTTGCACCCCTGCTGTAGTGTCTGTATTTAGACAGCTCACCATCATCATCTCTTTCTGACAACCCTTTTGCCGTCAATTGTAATTGAATGTATTCTTCTTTTTCCTGTTGTAAAAAAAAATAAAAAAGGGGTCAATATGAAGTAGTCAAAAAAGTCCACTCTAGTCTCTATGATATTCTATAACAATAGAAATAGTAAAGATACACTGCAAGAATTGTTTGGAACACAAAACTGCCCCTTAAGGTAAAGGGAGAACTTGATGGAGGATCTCAATAGTTGCAGTAACTACTCCACAAACATATTAAATGTGTTGCCTGCTACAAACTGAGGGGTTTTAAAGCTTTCATCATACATCTGTGGTTCACACCTTGCTGAATGAGAAGTTCTGGTTGGTCCAGAACTCGTGGTTCCAGTCCTCGGTCTCCTGTCTCAGATGCCTCAACTTCCTTTCCAGTGGCGTCTCATTCTCTGGGATGTGATATATGATCGGCCTCAGGTTTGACAGTCTATCTGGTGGACCGATCCAGTCATATTTTGATGTTGCTGTTGGACTGAATCCAGACCTCTACATAAAAAAAAAAAACAGTCATCTAGATAAGAACAAGGGAGCATGATAGGAAACTTCCAAAAACAACAAAAAAGAAACAAACATTAATCTAATCAGTCTAAGTAATCTGGGTAAAACTAGGCAACATCAGACAACTAAATCCACAGTTATAACTTAACTTACTTTTTTTAACTTTCTCATCAGGTTAAAAAAAGAAGAAAAAAGAGGTATGTACAAATGGTATGTACAAAAATTAGCATTTTTGAAATATCAATAATTATGTACAATTTAAAAGTTTTTTAAAAACTAAAAGCAAAAGTATTGACAATTATATTTATCTATGTTGATACGTGCAACGAGAGCATTTAAATGTTAGATGTGCAGATGAACTGTTGCAATGCTGTTAATTTGACATAAAGGTAGTAAACGACAAACCTCTGGTCGTTTGACATGTTTTGGTGGTTGGCTTGTGCTTTGTCGATGACCTCGACAGGGACTCCTTAATGACACAGGAGCATGTGTGTAACACAGACGCAGAGACTTAGATATTATACAATTAAATGTTTTTACATTCATCTTTGATTAAATTAATGAATCGACCTTGACAAATAAAAATCATAATAAGTGCGATTTCTCCGCTTGCTTCCGTAACAGCACGCATCTATCAGTAAGTTACATTTTAACATGGTGGATGATTTTAAAATAAAAGTCCTTTACATTACTCATGCTTCAGCGCTTCGTACAAGAGAAGATATATTCTTGTTTTCCGAAGTAAAATGACAACCGTAGCATATCACATTTTGGAGAGAGTGCACTGTGTTTTATTTGAATTATATTTTCAACAAAAATCAAGTATTTTGGAAAGCTCTGGCGCACTCTACTTCCGCTAATTCTGATTTTATCAAACTGGACGACCAAAACATCCCATGAGTTACGACACAACAGCATATGGGCCTGGTTTCACAAACAGGGTTTTAAATTAAGCCAGGATTAGGTTTTAGGTCAATTAGGGCATTTAAGTAGCTTTTATAAATGTTCCTTGAAAAGAAACATTACTGGTGTGCATCTTGAGACAAAACAATGACAGTGAAATGTTTTAAGATATGTCAGTGCAAGTTGCTTTCAGTTAAAGCAACACCAAGGCTGCGTACGAAATGGCGTACTATGTGAGTAGGTACTACATTTAAATTATAGCGTACTTCGCGACCGTTTAAAAAAAAGTACGTTCTATATAGTATGAATACGGGTAGTATGAATGGAGTCCGGATGTACTACAAGGAACTTTTCCTTTGCGGTCGCCCTACAGGTTGGGAGCGGAATTGTCCATTACCACTGTCGTAAATAATTTACCGCCCATTCTACTGTCGCACGCGCATGCGCACGCGCGCTGTTTATCCAGCGCCGGCTGCGATATTTTTTTTCCCAGGATGGTAGGGGAATACTCATGAATATTCATTAGGGTAGTCATCCCTGATTGGTCTTAACTCCAGTGAGGGGTAGGTTTAGGGCGGGGTTAGGGATAGGTCATCAGACCCCCAGTGGCGGGTAGGTCATCAGACCAATCAGGGATGACTTCCCTTATGAATATTCATGAGTCTTCCCCTACCATCCTGGAAAAAAAAAAATCGCGTACTGGCTTTGTCGAGTACGCTCCACCTATCTTGCCGTAAAGCAAGTCAAATTTGTAGTTTTCTTATGTCTCATTAGAACTACAGAAACGCGACCCGATCTGGCAATCTTACATAGCGGATATATTAGATAAAGGACCGCAAAACGGTGGCATAAGTGCCTTTCACCCTGTCACGACTTGATGAACCACTGAAACGATTTTGGAAACATTATTTGAAGGTAAAAAATCCTACTTAGTATTGCTTTAAAACAGTTTTAGTCTGGGAATAGGTTTACTGTAAGCCTAGTCTGTGAAACCAAGGATAATGTAAATGTTTGCACTTTAAGTTAGTTTAAGGTCTTAATTGTGATTCCTAAAGTGGGTTAATTTTATAAACGAATACTGCGAATTTTGGGAATTGTGTTCAATTGAACAGTGTCATTTCAATTGTGTTGAATTAAAAAAAAAGTCATTTAAAATCATTGAAAATGTTTAAAAAATATAGACAACATGCGCTTTTTGTGATGTCGCTAATGAATCTGCATCACAAAGTTTTTGTGACAAAAAATAAATTAAATAATACTTAACATTCAGCACTTTCACAGTCACTATATGCTGTTCTTTTTCACTTTTTCTATTCATCACAGAATCTTGCAAAAAATGTATCACTGTTTCCACAAACATATTAACTTTATATATATTAAATATTAACTAGGCACAACTTTTTTTCTATATTGACAATAAATATTAAAATACATTCAAATAGAAAACAATTCGTTTAAATTGTAATAATATTTCACAATATTATTATTTTAGCCTTGGTGAGCATAAAATATTTCTTTAATAAGCATTTAAAAACCTTTGGACGGTAGTGTGTATGTATATAATTGTATTAGATGATATTCCCCTTAAAACAATTTTAAATGCACGTTAAGCACTGCACTCCTATATCAATCACACCCACTTCAGCTCTTGCGGTCTCTACTAATGAGTTAATGAGATGAATCAGGAGTTTTAGATGAGGGAGACATACAAAATGTGCAGTGCTGGGGTTGCTTCATGCCAGGTTCACGCCACGCCAAAGATTCCAAACATTTATATTAGTTTTGGGCACGTGTAATGAATTTAAACTCCTCGTAACTCTCGCTTGGCCAGCTGGTGTGTGTCATTAGACATGTATGCCCGGTGGTTGTACATGAAAAGTGCGTCGTTTAATCTGTAAACACAGGCACATCAATGGCTGTCAGATGGTTATGCAGGTAGGATGGACAGCCCGTTGAACATCATGTTTAATAAGAAATGTATTAATATAACTGTCTTTTTATTTTTTTACACATCTCACCTCCACTGCCGTGAGCTCTTAATGAGAGCTGACCAGTGTCTTTGTGTGCTTTAAATGGACGTAATAGCAGCCAGCTAAACGGGCGGATTATTTCAAGTGGTTTATGCCGTTTTAAATCGTTTTACGCAGCACAGCTACTACGTTTACAGCAGATTCCTTGACGTTATTGTGCATGAAAGATGAAACCACTTTGTGTTTCGGAAGGGAGTTCACATTTGACTTCCAGGCTTAAATGGTTTTATCAAAAATACAACGGGGGGTGAGTCCGTACATTCCGCGCTGTATCAATATTCATGCTTCAGTTATTGGCAAGATGGTTTTATTTAATGATCGGGGTAAAGTGGTCAATTTGAAGATATCGCAGTATTAGGGATCCCTCCTGATGCGAGAAATGGTCTCCCCAGTATTGTGTTCGTGAGTGAACGAATCTGAATTTTTTGAACGAATCTTTTAAGTGAACGAATCATTCTCGTTACCAGCCATACACTGCCACAGACGAAAGGGTATTTTTCTCCTTTTCAGCTTGGCTACTGCTCTCCTGCCTTGAGATAGTGGCTGCATCTAAATCACTTACCCTACAAGCCAATATAGAAGGTGATAAACAGTAGTATGTGACAAAAGTAGAGTGCAAATTCACAGTATATGGATGACCTACTATTTGAGATTCTGAAGTGCACATGAGATGGACACTTTACTATCCCATGAGGCCATGGGAGAGGATTTGTGTATCGGTGTGTTCGACTTGAAACAGCGCTGGTCAGGCCGATACTTTAATATCCCATGAGGCAACGGGAGGGGATTTATGAATGGAGGTGAAGTGACTGGTAGGTCACATAATAATGACAACATGGCAGATGTAGTACATCCGGATAACATTCATAGTATTTAGAACATACTTTTTTTTTTTTTTTATGGACATGAAGTAGGTTCAAGTTAAAATGTAGTACCTACTTATACAGTATGCAATTTCGGATGCACCACTAGGCTGCGTTTAACTCCACTGTTGTTAGGCATAAGGCTTGTTCGACTTGAACCGGCGCTGCACAGACCGATCGGTGAATGACATCAAGGTACCGCGAGAGCGATTAGAGAGCTGACATGTCCGTATGCTTTTCAATCACTCTCGCGATACTTTGATGTCATAAACCGATCGGTCTGTGCAGCGCCGGTTCAAGTCGAACAAGCCTGTACACTTGCTAGTTAAGCCAAGGGGGTAATCCAGCACCCGGAAAGCGTACCTTCCCTGGGGGCCGCCATTGGTTAGCAAGCCATCACCTGAAGCGATCGAGACGCTTTGGCTTCACTTTTCAGGGCTTGTGCGGCACGCTTGAGACAGACCCTCGACCCCTAGTTTTAATTTTTTTTACAGAGGTAGCGAAAGGTCTTCTCAACATGTACACTTCAGGCTATTCATATGCTCTCTCTCTCTCTCTCTCTCTCTCTCTCTCTCTCTCTCTCTCTCTCTCTCTCTCTCTCTCTCTCTCTCTCTCTCTCTCTCTCTCTCTCTCTCTCTCTCTCTCTCTCTCTCTCTCTCTCTCTCTCTCTCTATATATATATCTATATCTATATATATATATATATATATATATATATATATATATATAAAAAAATATTTATTTTTTACAGCCCAAGCATACATACAGGCCTATAGAATGGTGTGTAAAATAAATTCATAAAGAAAAAACTGTAAATAATAAATCCGGATTCCACGTGGTCAATGGCTTAGAGTTTTCCATTAAAACATATTTCAAGGGATCTGCCAGTAGTGGGCACTTGTGCAACGTAAGCAATGACGTACATCCGAGTGAATGAGACTGAGGGAAGTTAGTGAGGGAAGGGCATAAAAATGGACCTATACTCAGCCCTAATGGCAGTGAAGCTACGCAACTGATGCTGCTACTCTATTCTTACTATTTGTCATATTTTGACATAATAGAAATGTCTTCCATATCTATATATCTATTTATTACCATTCTGCTCTTACGACTCATTCACACTAAGGATGATAACTATAAAGTTATAATGATTGTTCTAATTCTGTGAGAATAGGGAAATCCAGAGCATTATATCAATGATGCCTCGAGAATGATATTGTTGGAATCACTTTCAGAACAATAAAAACTTTGACAGCCAATAAAAACCAATATCCAAACATTATTAGAACTTTGTTGGTGTGGATGGTAAAATAAGTATCATTATAATTATCTTTCTAGCTATTGGGCCTTGACTATCACATATTTCCCTTTATGCGTTGTATGCTATTCTGAATTAAGCCATTGTTTTAGTCTGAATGAGATTTGGAGTGACTTTGAGCAAGATAAGACCTGAATAAACAAACCGAACAAACATTTGTTTACTAACTAAATTATGAACGTATAAAGAATGACTATTTACATTACACAATTTAGATGCATGTAATTATTAAAATCAAGGCTAATACCTTTTTGTTTTTTCTATAGCTTAATGAAAGTCATGCTGAGAAAGCAAGTTGAGAAAATGGAGGGGAAATGATACACCTGCTTTGTTGTAATTTGTGGGGGAAACACTATGATAGTTTCTTAATAGATTTGTAGACAAGCAAATTATAAAAAAAACCCCGACTAATTTCGGTCAAGATCGACTCAAAGTGAACGATTCAATGGCTCATACCACGCAAAATGACACATGTGTCGCCTCCTACCGGCGTAACGATGTAACTGCGTAAAGCGTAACTGAATGAGTCTTTTAGTGAACTGATCCAAAAGAGTCACTGAGAGGAATCAAAATCCCCACCACTAGCGCTCATATAGTGAGGGGAGGGGCAGGAATGCAGTCCATACCGACGTGATGGTGCTGCTCTAATGCCAGTCTCTACCAGTGTCACTGCAACTCTACGAACCAGAAATTACTGGAGTGTTGCACCGCGCAAAACAGTTCCGTAGCGTAGCTGATGGAAACGGACCCCGTTAGACATGTGCGCGAACGTTTTCGGCGCGTTGAAAAGGTGAGAAATATGCTGCGCATCTCAGGAGGTGGTGAGACTTGCTCGGATTGTGTCGGAAAGGGTTGGCTTGTGCTCAGAAGCAATAAAAATGTCCTTCTGTGATGGTTTGAGTCATGTAAATTCAGGCACCGCGTTGTCTTTTGGTGAGGCATCTACAGGCTTGTTATATTCTCATTCTGCCTTATTGTATAGTTCATGGATGTAGTAGCCACATATTCAGTACTGGGGGAACACATGTAGTAATTTAAGAATCAGCCATTGCAAAACCCATCTTTGGGTGACGTGTTAGTTCCCTGTTTAATCTATTAATCTACAGCTATAAGACACTCTTCATGATGGCATATCATGATGATGAGACGTGTATTGCATTCAGTCTTCATGAACATTAGATATTTTTAGTTGATACTGCTGGTAAGATCATCATAGCTGCTGTGGACAGTTCCAGAATCTCGACTCCCTCCCTGTAGTGTTGATGCTGAAGTTTGAAGACACCCTGCTATTAGTCTCAGTAGCATAGCAGAAAACAAGACTGTCTTATTAATACACTGTTAAAAAAAAAAAAAAAAAAAAACGTGTTGAAGTACTGGACTGGTACATTTTTGTCAGGACATTATTACAGACATTTCATTTAACCCTAAAATGCAATACAATGCATAATTCAAAATACCTGTAAATCACCTGTGAAAAATCAATACCTAAAATTGCTTCATATTAAGAAACTACATTGGTTGGGCCCTATTATTATAGCCTTTTCTTAGTTTAGTTTGTTTATTGTTTATGCTAATGTTTACTGCATCATTTTAGTGTTGTGTGTTACCCTGATGGTTGTCTTTTTTTCTTCTTTTTTCTTTTTTAGGTCAATTTCTAGCAACAGCTGCCAGTACAGTAACATTAACAGTATATTTTTACAGTGTACTTAAAGTGCCCATATTATGCTATTTTAAAGGTTTCTAATTTGTTTTGGAGATCTCCTGCAATGGGTTTACATGAATCCAAGGTAAAAAGAAGGAAAAAAAAAAGATTTTTTTTTTCATAATATACATTGCACATCACTTTTTTTTAACTAGTCTGAACGATTCTTTCGAAGATTCAGTCTCTCTAAATCCCTCCTTTCCGAGAGTTTACTCTGCTCTGATTGGTCAGACGGCCCAGTCTGCTGTGATTGGTCTACAGAAACTATATGGCCATTACTATACTTGAATTTCAGCTCCGGAGCTTCCTCAGCGCTTGAATACACAGTGATGCGAACAGTAACATTGGCATCCGTTTTTTTTGTTGTTGTTTTTTTTATCAATTCCAGTGCGAGTCCTCATCCTTTTGAAGTGCATGCAAAGTAGATTTGCTCTCGCTGTGCCGAAAATAGCATTGTCTTGACATGTCGACAACACAAACAAAACTCTTCCAGGCTTCAGCTACAACTACAATATTTGAGGGAAAGGGGGCAGTAAGTGAAGATCATAAGCTGGCATTATACAAATATTTGTTACATTGTTACTTAGATATGTAACAGGAAGTGAGATTAGAATTGCTGACGACAGCCATTTCAGTTACTGCAGTTCAGAATCGATTCTATCTTATAGGAGACAATAACTTTATTTATTGTGTAATTTGATCATTAAAACTTTGCATTCACAAACGGCTATGTTGCACACTGCATTAAAGCATTAAGCCTGCATTGAACAGAGAACAACTTTAGTTTAGTCTAGTTTAGTCCTCCATCAATTTTAGAAGGGCTGAATTGTGAATAATCACAATTTTATTTATTTTATTTTTATGCATAATGACATTGGCAAAAGAATATGTCCTATTTGATCTGTATCAAATCTGTATCTGTATTGTTGTTTAAAAGAGACTTTTTAGGTGTTAAAAGGTTTGTTTTGGCGTCAATTAAGTGGTTCTTGAGTCGGAGCGACAAAAGCTGTGGACAAAAGTTGAGGAAAGGCTTTTGGCCATGTGAATTTGAGCAATAGAAAATAATTAATTGACTCTGATGTGGCAGAATTCCATGAGTAGTGAAGGAAGCAGTGATGTATTTAGCAGTACCCTACTACCCACTGATAAGCTCTGGCATGGATGGCATGTTGGCTCTTTCGCCCCACCCAAATTTCATAGTCCATGGTGTTTATATTTACTTGAGAGAGGTTGCAACCCTATAATAAGAGGTCCTCTGAGGCTTAAATGATTGTATATCGGAGTATGAGAGAAGGAGGGAGACGGGATGCTGGGAAGCAGGTGGAGCATCTGGACAGATGAGGGTTCTGACTCATCCTTATCTGACCTGACCCTGTCCTCCTACACTCCCAGAATGACGTCAAATGAACGCTGTACTGCTGCAAAATTGGGGAATTAAAAATTCAACAAGCTTGGTGAACAATTTGTAAGTTCTCTTGAACTTCTTGGGAGTGTTCAAGGAGTATTTATTTTACATTTTTGAATACAATGCAGAAATATCAAGCTGCTCGTGTTAGATTGTAGCAAATGATGTGTTTTGGACAGAGACTTAAGTGTAGGGTTTATGTTTTGCTTTTAGGCTAGAAATATATATATGGCCACTCACTGTAATACTTTTTCATTTGAGGTTTCTTCTTCGCAACAGTCTCTCTGTTCACCTGGTTATATAAAAGGACAAAGCACCCAAGGCATGCTTTTTTTCTTCTTTTTTTTGGAGGAAAAAGCTATCAAGAAGTAGTATAAGATCTCTGATCCTGAGGTATACAAGGACTGCATTGAGTCTCACTACACCGTTGTAAAGTAATATTCTGGATTAAATGCAGTATATCACCAGCATCTGTGGCACACTCTCAATTACCACAGAAAATCATTTTGATTCATGCCTCAGCTGTAATGTGTGTGCAGCAGTCCACATTTCTTTCTTTTTCCCCATTTTTTTATAGTTCAGTATAGATCAATATCATATTTTAAATCCTTGTGCAATCTCCATGTTTATCAAATGTATTTCATGAACACTATACGGTCTGGGTGCTAATGGACGCTGTCTCTTTAAGTCCTGTTATTATGACCTCTCTGTGACATCACACATACTTCCCTAGGGAACAGCAGCACCAGTCGTCTGCCAATAAAATCTTTTCTTGGACTTTGAATCTGTAGAGGTAAGACAGCGCTGAATGGGCTGTGTGAAGGGCGTCTGCACTTAAGGACACTTCATTTCTCTAAACATCTTCTGCAGTTCGGTTGGTTGGTGCTGTTGGATTGATGCACTTATATAACAGCTGCTAGACAGATTTTGCCATCTTTTTTGTGGTAATGAGTAGGACCACAACTTCTTTAATCGTTATGCGCTCTATCGCACATGTAAATATTTGCTCTCCACCCCACATGTAAATATTTGCTCACCAGCATCAACATAATGCCACGACACCGGCAGGTAGGAAGTATGTTTTCTGAGACCTTTCCAGTAAGTTGGGTTGTCACAACCGGACTATTGCTGTCAAAATCAAATGAATGGATTCATTGCCGAAATTCAGACTTGATTGAATTCAAGAATTCACACGGAGTGAATGCTCGAGTTTCAGTTTTTTTCATTGGATGGACAGATTAAGCCAGGTACATGTTCTGAATTTCAGAAACTGAAATCTTTCATTGCTATCCTCGAAAGTTTGTTTTTAATTTCTACATGTTTGTTCACAAACGTTGTCCCTACAAATGGAGGTTTGTTTTTGTGATGTGTCATGCATTTAGGCAGCTGTTTCGTGTTGTGGCATGCCGTGTGCCTATTGGGACTGTTTGTTTATGATGGGTGTAGTTGGAAACATCTGGCTGAGTCAGCCTTAGTCATCACAGCTGTACAACACATACAACCTGCACTCATTACAGACGCACAAAACCTCTCTCCTGCAGTTTTCTTAGTAAAAGTTTACCTGAGTTAGGATTAACCCTTTTTGTTTTTCCCACAATCATACATGGTTCTGAATTTGATAAAAGTGGCTCATATCTTACTTTGATTTCTCATACAGACAGAAAAATGACCTGCTTGTTAAAGTAATTTAGGGGGAAAAATTGTTGGTCACCATATGTTTTCCTGATGTAATTTGGGGATATTTTATAATGATTTAATGCAATGAAATTCATACATTTCAAATTATTTTTGAGGCTACTGTAAAAGGATTGTTGAGGCACAATATGTCTGTGATTTTATTTGTGTAATTATCTATGTACATTTGTATGTACAATACCATTCAAAAGTTTGGGGTAATAATATTTTTTAATAATAATATTTTTTTTATATTAATACTTCTGTTCAGAATTTTCAATGCAGCATGCATTCAATTGAGTGGAAGTGACAGTAAAGATTTATAAAGTTACATTTTCTGTTTTGAATAAATGCTGTTCTTATGAAGTTTCCTTACAGTAAAGAATGTATCATGCAAAATGTATCATGTATCACAAAAAAATTGAGCAGCAAATCAGCATGTTAAAATGATTTATGAAGGATCATGTGACACTGAAGACTGGAGTAATGATGCTGAAAATTTAGCTTTGCATCACAGGAATAAAATTTTAAAATATATTTAAATAGAAAAGTTATTTTAAATTGTAATAACATTTCACAATATTACGTGTTATAATAAATATAATAAATAATAAATGAGAGACTTCTTTCAAAAACATGGCCCCAAACTTTTGAACATTTATGTATGTTTTAGGGAAAGTGTGTATTTTAGGTGCTGTCACCATTTATTTAAAAAATAAGTTTTAATCATGTTATTGCTTTCAATAGTTCATTTAAATGGTCATGCAGTGTAAAATTTTTGGAATTTTTCACAATAGTTCACACTCACAGTCTTTTAATTATTATGAGTTCATAAAACATGCATGCATAATAAAATAATTAGTAAAAAATACTATTTTAAGTATTTTTGGATTTTTCCTGTAAAGTATTTAATGTCAGCTACCTATAAAAATACTCTCTTTAACTTTTTATTCCATTTTATCCACTGTATCATCCTCACTTCTCAACATCATACTTTGGTTATTTCCATATCCTTTGGTTATTTGACCAGCTCTCACCTATCTGTTTCTTTTTCAGCCTGTTTGGGAAACCCTTTGATGGTGGGAAGAGGACAATGGATCATGGCAGTCAGCAGCCACAGACTCAGCAGATGCCAGGAGCCTTCCCAGGTTATTCCGGACCCCGGGGCCCGTACCCTGGGCAGCACCCAGCCCTGTTACGGCTGGATGAGTTGCAGAGGGAGATCGCCAACCTGGGCCCACAGGTGTGCTCTTACAGCGGCCTGCAGAGCGACAGAGAGTACAAACGACTGGAGCGAGAGCTGACCCGATTACTGCTGGAGGTGGATAAGGTCAGGACAGGGCATCACTGCATCAGAAGAATCTGAAAAGTAAAGTATAATAATGACTAATCATGTTTTATTTACCCACCCAGGTGGAGACGGAGGGCCGGCCGGAGCTTCAGCAGGCCCGGAAGCGTGCGGCGGGAGAGGTCGAGGGTTTGCTTCGATACCTAGAGGGTAATGCTACGCATCCATCTCGGCTGGCCATTGAGGAGCTGACCCAGGAGGCGCAGAACATGCTGAACGAAGGGGTTGTGGGGCCGTTCCGGCAGGGCCAGGCTCAAGATGCCTTTGAGATTAGTGAGGAGCTGGTGGAGGCTGTGCAGGACGTGGCCATGCGGCTGGCTCAGGTCAAGACGGGTGGGAGCGTACCGCTCAGGAAGGCCCGTTACAAGGCGCTGACAAGGGTCTGTGCCGTACAGGAAATACTGGAGGGTCGCATACGCACTCATACGCTGGCGCTGCCGCTGTCCGACGACACGCACGAGGCCGTGCAGCGCATTAATCAAGTTATGGCGCAGGTGAGTGGTATTGCAAAAGATTAATATCATGAGGAATCACAAATCTGCTTATTAACTAGCAAACAGCTGTTATTCTTTTTGCACATGAAGGGATGTTTCTTAAAGATACAGCTGGAAAAAAAAACTATTTTAAATTTAAGGGTTAGAGAGAGGGTAGAAATGGTCATGAAAATCCCTAATTCTGTTTTTGACCTCAAGTAGAAAGTAAAATGAAATATGCACTACAGCTTATAAGTTTATAGTTGGTAAGATTTATTGTATTTATTTATTTTTTCAGCTAGGACACTAAATTGGTCAAAATCTCTACATGTTTTACATTTATTTCTATTTTTTGACACTACTGTTCAACAGTTTAGGATCAGAATTATAATTTTTTTAAATCATACTTTTTTCAGTAAAATAAAAGATATATTAAATATACACTTCAGTTCAAAAGATTAGGGTCAGTAAAAAAACTTTCAGCTAGGACATTCAATTGATTAAAAAAAAAATCTTTTGAAAAAGATTCTTTAAAAAAAATTTCTTTAAAGAAATTTATACTTTTATTCAGCAAGGACGCATTAAATTGATCCAAAGTGACGAAGAGTTTAACAATGATACAAAAGATTTCTATTTCAAATAAATGCTGTTCTTTTGAATTTTCTATTCATCAAAGAATCCTGGAAAAAAATGTATCACAGATTCTACTGAAATATTAAGCAGCAACTGTTTTCAACAATGATGATGATAATAGAAGAAATATTTCTTGAGCAGCAAATCATCATATTAGAATGATATCTGAAGGATCATGTGACACTGAAAACAGGAATAAATTATATTTAAAAAATATTAAAATAGAAAACAGTTAATTATATTTCACAATATTACTTTTGTTGCTATTTAAACTGTTGAACAGTAGTATATATGATCTCTTTAATACTTTTTGAAAGATTGTTCTGATTTTAGCCAGGAGACAATGTTAACAGTAAAGTAAAGAGAACCTGAAATGATTTGATCTCATGTAGGTGAGTGGTGCCCGGTGTCAGGAAGTGGCTCTGCTGATGGGTCTGAGTGGGCGTGATAGCTGTACCCACCTAGCAAGGATCCTCACAGAGCTGTTGGTTGAACTGGACGCCCTGGATGTTTCTAGTAACGCTGCTGTGAGAAACTACAGAAAACAAGTGGTGGAGGAGATCAATGGTCTGCTAAAACATCTTGACCTGGAGGGAGAAGGATACGACACGCGCAGGTAACACCAAATGGATACATGAACGTGTCTCATTTTGAAGGCTGTGCCCTCCGGAGGTCGCATTTGTTGGCCGCATTCATATCATCATCATATATTTCATTTCAGAAAAGTAGTCATAAGTAGACTGTTTCTGTTTTTCTTGTAAATTCTTTCTTACTTTGGAATGTAATGGTTACTTCTCTAAAATAAGGCAGCCTTAATGATGTATGCAACCAACAAATGAGACCTATGGAGGGCATAACCTTTGAAATTAATCACGACAAATATGTAACACCAGTGAAATGCCATTTTATGTTTACTTACGCAACCATTCAGTGAAGCTACTCATTTAAAGATGAAATTTTAATGGGATAGTTCTCTCCAAAAATCATTATTAACTCTACCTTGCATCATTCCAAAATATATACATACATTACATACACTGCAAGCAGCATTTATTTGATCCCAAACACAGTAAAAACAGTAATATTGTGAAATACTATTACAATTTCAAATGACAGTTTTCCATTTTAATATATTTTGAAATGTGATGGCAAAGCTTAATTTTCAGCATCATTACTGCAGTCTTCAGTGTCACATGATCCTTCAGAAATCTAAGATGCTAAAGATAAAATGTTCAGTATATATAAAACAGTTGCTTCTTTGTGGAAACTGATGCAGTTTTTTCATGATTCTTTGATGAATAGAAATTTCAAATGAACAGCATTTACTTGAAATAGATTTTTTGTCATTGTCATCACTTTTAATCGATTTGATGAATCTCTGCTAAATGTAAGTATTATATTGAGCTCTATAATGATATAATAATTTAGTAATATAGTATATTGAGTTATGTTATAATTATATAATATTGTAGTATATATATAAAAATACTTATAAATATATGAGGGGTATATAAAACCTGACCCTCGTCTAAAAATATAACTGCATACAGTTTTGGAATGACAAGCAATTAATGACAGAAATGTATTTAAGGATTATTAGTTACTTTTTCTATATTGACTCTATTAATAAACTTTAACCCATTGCACCTCCAGGTATGATCTAGCGCAGAACGACTCGATTCGTGAAATTGAGGCGATTAGGGGGCGTGTCTCAGTGCTGCGGGAGGAGGTGCTCCGTCATGGTGCCACAGGTCAGGGGGCGGAGCTGCAAGGTCTCCTTACGCACCTGGATCAGGTGGACACGGGCCGAAATCCCTGCATCCGGGAGGCACGGCGAAGGGCTGTGCTGGAAGTTCAAGCACTCATCACATTCCTAGACCTCTGGGAAGCCCTAGGACGTCGTAACCCTGGAGCAGATGAGCCGCCCCCTCATGCGGCCGTGTGGCGTGTCTTAGCCAGCCTGGGCCAACTCCAGGCTCAGGTGTTGGGCTTTGACGGCAAGAGGGCTGACAAGAGCTACATGGTATTGGAAGAGCTACTGACCAAACAACTTCTGGCTCTTGATGCTGTGGACCCTCAAGGGGACGAGGGGACCAAAACTGCCCGTAAGCAAGCTGTTAAACATGCCCAGAATATCCTTAGTTACTTGGATATGAAGACAGATGAGTGGGAGTACTGAGAGGCCGATAAAAGAGACTGCAGTATTGCCGAGATTTCCCTGAATAAGGAGCCGCGAGAAAAGGCAAAAGCTTTTTTGCCTCGTGTGCGACATCAGGACAAGACACGGCCATGCCGAGGATACAGGCCATGGGCGGAATTTTTAATTTGTATATAAAAGACTTTGTGTTTCGCCGTGGGCAGCGAGACTGTTACCCATGATGCTCTGCACCTGCTGCTTTTGTTGGTCCATTACTGGTCCCTGAAAACAGCCTTTTTTTCTGGCAGAAGGAAACCCGGTTTCTGCTGCCATGAAGCATTTATTTTCATGACAATAATCCATGATCTCTTTAGTTGAATCTGTGCTGTTGATTGGTGTGGTGTGGTGCTAAACCCTGTTCTGCTGCCAAAATCTGCTTCCCGCTTTACCACATGCCTGTGTGGAACAAATTTCAGTCTTTATCACGGTGTGAGCACATCAGCTCTTCATTCCTATCCAGTTAGAGCCATGTAGGAGCACATGATCCCCTGCTACGACCACAACAGGTTGTGCGGTGGGTCGTTTTCCCATTAATCACACATAATGTAAAGGCAGCCCAAGCTTAGCGTCATAGGTTTGATGATCTCTTCTCTAAATTGCACTTTCAGAGCCTAAGCTCATCTCGCTAGAATTATTAGCTGCAAATAAACAAGAACTGACTATATGTGGGAACAATTGTTTTTACATTTTGTCTTTTACATGCATATATCCCACTGAGAAAACTGTATCTTAAAATATATAGTAAACAGTGGTTTGTGATTAGTTTAAAGATAAAGTGTGGAATTTTATTTTAACATGAAATTACACACTTCACCTTTTAAAGAAGACTTTTTGACATCAAAGAAGAATTTGAGTGAACGAGTGAGAGAAACGGCTAAAAAAATCTTTAACCCTTCTTGCAGTTTTGCCACATTTCAGTGGTCGGAGGCCAAAATTGCAATGAGGTATTGTCCTTGGAGACGTTTCTTTTTGGTATTGATATGGAGGATAAAAATAGAAACTAGTTCACAAGTTTCTTGTCTTCATTGCTTTTTTTTTTTTTTTGCTTTTAGGCAACAAGTGCCTGTCCAAGCCACCAGGGAATAGAGCGGAGACTGAAAGAGTGTGTCTGTGATTGTTTAAAAAAAAGGAAGTGGTGCATGCTATTTTGGTAGTGAGACTGATCAAAGTGGACAGGGGCGTTCTAGGACATTTTCATTGGAGCAGCATAGAAAGACAGCAAGCTATCAAACAAGCACTGAAAAACTGTGGCTACATTTACACAGTTAAATGTGACCCAAATCTGATTTTTCTTTTCCTGTCATGTATGACACATCTGGGTTTTTTGGGGGGGATGACAGTATGAACAGCAAAAATCACATTTAATATTACTTTACACATTTAATATTACTCATTTATTATTTTAACCATTTTAAATGTATGGTTCACTTTCATATGTGGGAATAAATTAGTTTAAGTGATTCCACCATGTGACTTGTGAATTCATAAAAAGACAATTTTTTTGATTATTTTACCCTCAAACACATTTATGAATTACACTATATAAAGTATTACACAGAAAGGTGCAAAAGTATAAAACTTAATTGTTGTGGCATTTTGAACTCTAACAATTATTGGTCAGCACTGTGGGTTTTTCATTGGCCAGTGTGAAAACAGTTATCTCTAGAGAGCAGAGTAGCCAATGGTTGATAAAGGATAATGCAATAAAGTGCAACAGTTGGGTTCTGGAAAAATCCCTTTATTTTTCTTCCTTTATTTTTGAATAACTTCTTTGAGCTACTTGGTTGTTGGTATATGCTTTTGTTTTTAAATGGCGTTTAATGGCAGAATTCCTGGTGTAAAAAAAAAAAACTACATTACCCATGATTCTGGCGAGACATCTCCATTCTCTACCAATCAGAGAATTGCGACTATAGTGAATCATGACTAAAGAACTCTTTAGCACTCTACCAGTACCATGAAGCACTGGCGAATCCCCCTCCCCCCCTCATTGGAAAAATAATTGGGAAAGAAGTACTTCCGGAACCAAGGCCGCTGAAAACTGTTGCAGTCAATTGAGACGACACTGAAATTAAACAAGCATTTGTTTACACATTAATTATTTGATTCAATTCTAAAATATTTGAAAACGGAAATTATATGTTGACAAGGCTGTTTGTAGACTCGTGGAAGTAACATAAGGGATGGCTTCAAGCAGGGCGTAATCAGTACACATACAGCACATCGATCCATCACTAGAAAGTGACCAAGTTAAATGTTAGAATTTCATTTAATAATAAAAATATATCATATAATATTTTATTATGGAAGTTGTGGTTGTTGAAGAACAGGGTCAGCATGCACACAGTAGTGGTGTTTTGAAACAAATCGGTTTAGTGAGCAATTTAATGACTCATTCCTAAAGATCATGTTCATTCTTGAAAAGTCACTTTTTAATTTTTGAATGAATTTGTGTTTTTGAACTTATAATTTGAGCATTGCGTGTTTAGAGCAGTGTTTGATATGGACCACATTTAAAAGGTCATGTAAACAGCTTCACAAAAAAAAAAAAAAACAGATGAAAAATTAATTGGGCACTTTAGCTTGTAGTGTGAAGCAGTCTGTTTAAATCCTTCTGAGTCTGTTGAATGTAGGATTAGCTTGTCTGTGGGGAAAAACCACAGAAGTATCCAGTTTTTCCGTTTAAAATCTGACCACAGAGGCCAGGTTATGGCCTAAAACAAATACAAATAATATACGTCATCTGTATCATGCTGGGCACTTGAGCCTCTCTCTGCTCATTTAAGCTGTCTGTGCTGTTAGCAGGTTACAATGGCTTGTTTTGACCTTGAACTGTGACCGTCCTTTGGTGTTTATTTCGGTCGTGTCCCACTTGCTGTGTGGTCACTACCCTCTGTCCTGCTCCACATAAGGGAACGTCCAATTAAAAGGACCATCAGCAGTCATGAAGCAACACCACAGTTATCAACAAAGAAATCAGGTTGTGCTTGGATTAAACCCAGACACTCTTATTTAAGGGCATTCTTCTTGAAAAAATGACAATAAAGACGCAGGGGCCAGAAGTGAGTGTTGCTGGAAAGGATAGGTCGTGGTCAGAAGAGATTAATCCAGACTCTGTCATCAGACAGCCGTTGTCTGGCAGAGTCCCCTGTGGTGGGCAGCACTGGCAGTTCAGCTGAGGAAGATCCTATATCCGTCAAGGTGAAATACACGCTCCAACGGCACTTTAAAGCAACCTTGCACTAGGCGTTGGCGTTGTTTTGTTCACCTCTTCTAAACCCACATAGAGATGGCAAAGATGTGAGCTATTATTGGCAATGTCAGTTCTGCGCAACCAGACTTTTTTGTTTGTTTGTTTGTTTTACCAGCATGCATTGGCCACATACACACTGCAGGTAAATATGGTTGACGCTCCTCATTAAATCCATGTGGTATAACTAGTTGTTAATGCAGTAGTGTTGCCTAATATACAGGAAAAATCACAGTTATGCAAATCTTATACCCGTCTGTCTACCGTAGTTACATCCGAGTTTCTCTGCCTTGAGATCTCCAGAGATTTCTATAACCTTTTAGCTGTAAGTGGCTGTTCATCCTTGTTTTCAAAAGAGTTCGATGGAGAACAAGATGGGACATAATGCAAGGGTCTGGAGATTTATTTATTTTAAAGCTACTGAAGTCATTATGCAACGGAAGTAGCGAGGGATCTTTTCTTGCGTTGTGACGCACATCCGACTGAAACGGATTGTTTCGAAAAAGAAAAAAAAATTGGATTTGGTTCTATCCGTTGGTTGTTATTTGGATGGAGGCGGATCTGAATGCGAGCTTGCAGTTGATTTTAAGAAAGGGATGAAATGCTGTGTTCACGACACGTCGTAATTTCGGGATGTGGCTTTCTGTTTTGAGCTGTTTACTTCCTCGGACTGGGAATTATGCATTTCTATGGCAACACTTTTGTCAATTCCCTAAATGAATCTGCCCGTAATTTCGGGATGACAACATGTGACTTTCTATTCTGAGCTGTTCACTTCTTCAGACTGGGAATTATGCGTTTCTATTAGGGCTGCACGATATTGAAGAAAAATACGATATTCAATAATGCGATATATACGATAATGCTTAAAGTGTGTAAAATAAACTTAAATTATCTTTAAAATTATATAACCTACATGTATTTCACATTCTTTTTGTGACAAGAAAACATCCCTATAACTTCTGAAAGTGAACAGCAGTGTTTTACTGTAGCATAAGTGTTATGTTAACATCAGTGTAAACCACGGGGTTTAGGGTTTCAGGTTATCCTACATTAGGTTTATTTAACAACAGAAACTGAATAATCAAATGTAAAAATAAAACACTGCTTAGTTTTCACTCTATGAATTAAATATACTGATTCTTATTAAAGCTACAAAAGTTATTCAGCCAAGAGCAGTGAGTGATTTTCTCTTTGTCTTTTGTTCATGATCCCAGTTATTGCAAGCTGTTGCGATATGCATATCGCGATATATACATTTGCGATATTTCGATAATTTCGATATATTGTGCAGCCCTAGGCAATCTGAATCTGCAGCAGTCAGGTGGTACAGCGGTCACGTGGTACAAGTAGGAGCTCTCCAGAAATTCCCAGTTTACAAATTATTAACGGCTCTACTTGGACGGAAGTTGAAATCACCTAATTACAGTAATTATGACATGGCGTGAATGTGTAAGAAAAGTCCATTAAAAAAAAAATTCACAGGTATTTTACCCATATTTTGAATTACACATTGCATTGTCTTGTGTTTTAGGGTTAAAAGAAATCAATTTAACCGATAATAATCCGACAGAAAATTACCAGTACTGTTTCTGTTTTCTACTAAAGTATATAGTGCCCACATCTGGAGCTTTAGGTCCGTTCATAGAGTTTGATGGGGAGTTTGAGGGGTATCAATCCAAGTTCTCTTTCTTAAAATGTTGTTAGGATTTTCATACTTGACATGCATTGTAAATCTAATCTATAGCATTGTGGTCTGCGTTCCACATTCCATGCCAGAGCTTCATCTCTACACAGACGATTGGTCTGTCAGATCTGAGTCATACTGATGTCTGCTAAACTATCTCCATGGTTATGGTCACAAATCAAATCCATTCCGATTGTTGAATGCCACTCATCAGCCGTTTATGGCAGTCATCTAGAACTATTACAGTTCTTTTGTATGTGGTGAATTAATATTACCTTGATTGTATTACAGGATGAGCTTTAAAACAGATATTTGACATGAAGACCAAGTTCATTTGTTACAGGGCTCTATTCCTGCTTTAATGTAATGAGCGAGCCTTGCACCTGTCTTTGAATATTTAGTTTACAGCTGTTAGAGTCTTTATTAGTAGTGACATGGCTGATGTGAGATGACAGGCGTCAAAATTGCTGTTGGGTGTAAAACACCATGCTGTGTGAAGTCTTTTGGGATGCCATACTCGAGTTCATCACACAAGCTTTGAACAACACCCATTACATTGAAAACCCATTACAGTATCTGAAAAAAAAAAAAAAAAAAACTAAAAAAGAGAATGTAATGAAGAATGTCCATCTTTTTTTATACCAAAGTTGATTCTTTCCAGTTTTTAATCACTGACACTATACAAACCAGAAAAGGTAAAACTTCTCATTCTCGCTTTTGGTTTTCCTTATCTGACTATATGTCTGGAAGAATGTGTTTTTGTGGTGAACTGTGAGATTGTTTAAATGTGTCATGCTATTTATCTAATGTTCGACGCATTGTGTATATTGTCTGGTTTATGCTTGTTTAAAAAAAACACATCAAGTTCAAACTGCTGTGTGAATGCTTTGGTCAGCGGGGTTGTTTGGTTTTTACATGTCTACAATGCTAAATAAAAGATGGTGATCTGGAAATAACCTATGTTTGTGGAAAGGTATTAATTATGGCCTGGGATCTTTCAAACTGTTTCCATGGCAACCTCTCTCTGTGCTCACAAAATAGGTGTTTAGAAACAGAATCGTGTTTTCCTGAAACACAGAGCATTGGAAATATCCCTGCACATTTAGTTGGCTAAATAAATCTGCCTAAACTGATATAGTTATTAACATTCCTGGCTGTGTTGGTCATATGTAAGATGACATGAATCAACAATCTGTCAAAAGACTTCAGCAGCTGGAAAGTGCTTTATGCAAATCTGAGAAGATATATTGAGCAATATAATTCAGATATAAGCAGAGATGTGATGCTTATTTTAAAATGTATTGCAAATTAAATTAGCAAATAAATGTAATTGGTAATCTAATGTAAATATTGCAACATGATGTTAATGCATAGCACTACTTACACTAATGCAAATAAAGAGAAAAGCAATACAAATTATGTTAAAAAAGTGCATTTGTATGAAATGTAGACATATGTACACATATACAGAGCATGAATTTGATGTAAATAGGCCTACATATCATTAACATATGCAGTTCATAGGGGACAATGTATTATTGTTACAGCATGAAATAATGATTAAACCTATAACATTTTACATTGATAACATTTAAACATAATTTATGTCACAAATTCTGACTTTATGATAAGAATTGCTGGATATAAACTTGCTATTCTGAGGAAAAAAGACAGAATAACGAGTTTTTAACTCACAATTCAGATTTTTCATCTGAGAATGGATATCTACAGAGAGAGTGTTGAGATATAAACTCAATTACTTTTTTTTCCCTTTTATTCCGTGGCTTATAGACTGCTTCTGTCACCAGTTAGGCTCCGCCCACACACAAAAAAACCGTCAGTGCTGTTTGCAAACACCCAAATGGTCTATTAAAAACTTTGGTCTAACTTATGGTCTATTCTTTTTTCTTTTTACTTACTGACCCCTACTGTATATTTTGTATGTAACTTTAAAGGGATAAACTAACCTTTTTTATTCTGACTAGACTACATAACATTGTTCCATATATTCACTTAGCCTCAAATTAATAGTTTTTTTGCCAGGGGTATTGATCTGGCAGAAATGCATCTGTCTGATTCTGATTCCACCAACATCACTGCAGCGTATGAGGGACAGTCAACACACGCTCATGACCCCATGACTGCAAGGACATCAATGCCCTTGAGGGAAGAAAATACAGTACACAAACACAGCCACTGGTCCTTAGACTGCATTGAAAATCAACGTTTATTTTCAATTAAACAAGAAAAGTTTTATTTATTTTTTAAAGAAAAGCTAAGCAACATAAGATGCTTGAACTACATTTGAAGACATTCGGGCTGTGAAACGATTCAAATCCAAAATAAAAGTTTGTGTTTACATAATATATGTGTGTTTACTGTGCATAATTATTTTGTATATATAAATATACACATGCATATATTTAAGAAATAGTTGCTTTTATATATATATATATGTATATACAGTATATATATATATATATATATGTATATACAGTATATATATATATTTTTTTTTTTGTATTATAAATATAAATATTTTATATATAAATAAAAAATTCTTAAATATATACATCCATGTGTGTGTATAATATTTATATATACAAAATAATTATGCACAGTACACACACATATATTATGTAAACACAAACGTTTATTTTGGATGCGATTAATCGCGATTAATCGTTTCACAGCCCGAATTTTTTTTATATACATATGTTGTGTCTCATGCTCACCAAGACTGCATTTGTTATCAAAAATAAAAACTAATATTGTAAAAAATATACTGTATATATTTATACAACTTAAAATAATAATTTTCTATTGTAATATATTTTGTGATGGTAAAGCTGAATTTGTATCATCATTACTCCAGTCTTGTGTCACATGATCCTTCAGAAATCATTCTAATATGCTGATTTGCAGCTAAAGAAACATTTCTTATTATCCAAGAAGAAAACAATTGTGCTGCTTAATATTTTGATGGAACGTGATTTTTTTTGTTACATTCTTTGATGGATAAAAAGTTTTTAAATATTATAAATATCTTTACGGTCACTTTTGATAAATATAAAGCATCCTGATTAATGCATAGCTTATAATATGTTCATGTGTTTGTGCATAAAATGATAATTTTTAATAGAGGCCTGTCTCCGTTTTATTTTACCTATATCAATGGCATGATTACAGTAGGCCTATAAAATAAATGCTGAGGAAATGAACAGTGACCACCAGATGGCATCATGTGACTAAGAATATTAATTCTGTCTACACGTCAGTTTCTGGGGTCAGATGCTAAATGGTTAAATAGTTTAGTTCACTGCTTGCAATGAAAGGTGATCATTTAAAGTACACCAACGACACTGGGCTTTAAATCCACTGACCAACTGGCTCAGAAGAGATGGAAAAATAAATAAGATTATTAGACAGACACTAACACTGTGATGTTCAGTACAGAAATTGTAGTGTATTATCGGTACTGTATGTAGCAGTGCTCCTCTTCCCTATCATCTGTCTCTGTGGATCTATATTCATTTTAAAAGTTGAGTAGTTAAGAATTTCATTGATCTAACATACATGACTTAAAACCTTCAGCTGTTCATCAGGTGTGTTGACTGGCCCAGTTTAACCGTTCCAGGTAATGTATGCTTGTGCCCAACCCCCACTCAGTAAGCCGTTACATCTGATCTTTCCTGCATTTTCCCTGTAATCTGTGTGACCGTCACATGTGAGGGGCCATTATAGGTTATGTAACTATTCCCATTTGACTCAGATCACACTTACGCATACATGCATGTTTGACCTGATTAGTTGTTACGCCTGGCTTCTCACTTTCCTCTCTTATAAAGCTCATTCTAATAACAACTTAACATACATGTTGTGTAACATTCAACTGAACAAAATCAATTTTTCAGTTCCATAACTCAAACTCAAATCTAGTTCATGATTCTACAGTCTCTTATCTATAGCTATTATTCTACAGATTCCTTCCACACATCTGTCTTTCGATCAATCGTTCTCTGTCTATCAATTGTTCTATTTCTATCCATCCATCCTTCCATCCTCCCATCTGTCTATCGATCAATTTTTCTATTTCTATCCATCCATCCATCTATCTATCTATCGATCGACAGATAGATAGATAGAGAGATAGATAGATAGATAGAGAGATAGATAGATAGATAGATAGACAGATAGAGAGATAGATAGATAGATAGATAGATAGATAGATAGATAGATAGATAGATAGATAGATAGATAGATAGATAGATAGATAGATAGATAGATAGATAGATAGATAGATAGATAGATAGATAGATAGATAGATAGATAGATAGATAGATAGATAGATAGATCCCCCCTGATGTGGGGTCTTGGGTTCTATTGAGGTCTAATGGGGGCTGACGTTGTCAAATATATATATATAAAATAACTGTCAGACTGATGGTAAAACCTTCAGACTTTAAACCCTACAAACAGACATTATTGGTCAAGGTGGCAACACAATATGGGCAATAATCACTATACCTAATAATTTGTAAAAAATAAAAAGCAAAACATGTCACAGACTCTGCAGGGTGTATGCAAATTTAGAAGCATAGATGAAAGTTTGGTTGTCTACCCACATCAAATCACGTTCTTAGCTGTTTGTGGAACTGGGATTTGTCAAGGGTTTCCCAAAAATAAATATTTTCAAAAGATTTCTTATACACAGACTAGATGTAAGTAAAATTATGTCTCTGTGGAATGCAGTGGCAAATATAGGTTATGAAAAGCTAAACAACTGACAATCACCGTGTTTGGAACAGACAGCTTCAATGCTGCAAAAGCTCTCTGTGAGAAACCCCTGCTAACCCAAGGTCAGTGTACGACCAAGATAAGTCTGTCCCGAAATTTAGCAGTTTTTCAATGACTAATGATTTTGTATCACAATTATTTAAAAAAATAGCCTACATTAAAGGAAGTGTTGCAGTCCAATAAAACATTTATTTGCATGTATTTAAGACACATCTGTTTTATGTGATCTCAATCTGCCATTGAATTGGAACATTGGATGAAATCAGCAGCCAAACAACAGCTGGATATTACCCACAGGTCTTTGAGTGCATTCACGCATTCAACACATTGTAAAAAGACAAAACGCAAGATAAAACTATTCATGGTGAGCCATGGGGCGTATTAATGTTCATTAAAAATTCAAAACTCAATGTTTTTGTAAAGGAAATTATGTTATGTAATTATGAATTATGTGTTACACAAGTTTGGTCAGCAATCAATTTATACTGATTGCATTTTATGCTGCAAAGCAGTACAGCTGTGGTCACATTTGCAAAATTTCAGTGAAATAACATTGACAAAAAGGTCAATTTTCCAATGTCAACTGCGTAGCGATGTAATGTATGAATAGCTCACACAGAAGTTTTCTGTTGATCAATGCGGCGATTCTGAGTGACCAACATTGACCTTGATTTTTGAACATTGACTGATTATTTGGAAAAATGTTTTCCACTTGTTTATGATGTAAATAATACTGTTTCCAGGTCTAAGCCTCCACTCGTTTCTAGTGAGAATATTTAACAACCGTTTATGAGCACTGTTCACTAATGATTCATAAAAGCTGAATAATTGTTTGACCAACTGAGTTTTCGGTATAGAGATAAAGGTTAGGATTATGATTTTTCAGTAGTATTACAGCACACTGTGAGTGCATTGTTAATGCCAATTGTTGATGGTTTTTTTTGCATTGATTTATTACATCGAACACATTGTGTTTCCATGCATTTTGTTGAGATGCCTTAATGGTTGATTGTTCATGTTGCTTATGTATTGCGCAGCTATTTGTTTTTCTGTATTCATTGTTTTTAAGCCTATTAGCTAAGTGCATGTGAGTGTATGTATTAAAATGTATCTATAATATGCAAACAAATCTTATCTTGTATTTGGTTCAGTTTTTCAGTTTGTTTATTATAATAGAAGTTAATGATAAGTACCAAAAAATAAAAAAGGTCACACTTCAGTTTAGGGTCAGATTCTCACTATTAACTATTATAATTTTTAATTACTATTAAATATATTTCTTTTCTCAATAAACTCCTAATTACTGCTTATTAATAGTTAGTAAGGTAGTTAAGTTTAGGTATTGGGTAGGATTAAGGGATAGAGATCATGCAGAATAAGGCATTAATATGTGCTTTACAAGTATAAACAGTCAATATTCTAGTAATATGCATGCTAATAAGCAACTTTAATAGAATAGAATTGGACCCTAAACTAAAGTGTTACCAATTAAATTATATATACAACTTCAAATTCAGTTCCTAGAGGCAAAGTGAAGTTCCAAAGTGAAGAACCCCAAAAGATTCCTCCAGGATTTTTTTCATTTTTGCAGTGTATATTTCTATTGGCTTATTTCCCTCATTTGTCCATTAGGGAGCAGCCTCTTCTAAGGCTTCACAGTTAGCACAAGCACATCTTGAAACCATGATGGCTTTTTCCAGTGTGTAATGAACGTAGGGCAGGGGGAGTACACGCAAAACTGAATACAGAGTGGAATGTGGCGCACCTTATAATGTTCAATTCAGCTCAGCATAGAAAATATGATTAGAGTAAACACCCCTACACAGAAGACTAGCAAACAGGCACAGGCCAAAGTGTGATCCAGGGAAAACCTGCTCAACAAACAGAAGTCTGTCCCACACAGTTAGTCATCAGCAAGAGAGATGCAAATAACAAACCACAAGACCATAAAAACATATTCAGATCAACAGTTTGTAGTGTTTACTGCCACTGTACTATTTGTAAGGAGAACTGAAACAAAATGTCCTTCATTATGTTGTGAAATGGCACAGCAGAGTGACTCACTTTCAAATGACCCATGATTCAAAGCACAGAACTACAGCCACATGCCAGTGGACACTGGGACATTCATCCCAATATTCCAGACATAAAAAAAAAAAGGTGTTTCTTCCTTATTGTGGCATATCTGAGTGAAACAACTTCTGAAACAAGAAATACATGTAGGGCGGGACTCAAATCATTGGGAATTGATTGGATGGTTGGATTGTTGTGCTTTGCTATTGTTGTGATCTCATGCGAACTGGCCACGTAAAACACACACTCACGCCCCAAACGTTCTCAGTTACTTATTAGAAGTAGCTCAAATTAGTCTTCCGGGTTCTGAAGTTATACCTGCACCACTCTATTGACAATGGATTTTTTATATGATTATAACACTATCACAGTAAAACAGGAACAGCAGGTTTTTCTGCTCTCATGTACTTTGGCCAGCAACAAGTATACGTGCACCTCTGCACACGTCTGCATCATCCTTCATTCTGACCCATAAAAGCACGTTTATTGCATCTTTCCTTGTGCTTTTTACAATGCACCAGGCTTTTTTATGGCCGTCGGTTTGGATATTGTCTGTGTTTGTGGTTGTGCTTTGTCACCTCAAAATGAACAACTCAGACTTTTTACTTTTCACCTCAGATCATATCATCAAAAGTTTGCTCAAATACACTTTCGATAACCTAGCTGTGCTAAGCTGTACTTTTTGACAGAGTAGCCTGTTACTAGATAGCAAAACAGAGAAGCAGTCAGTCACCATCTGAAGTGTTACTGGTCATCAGCATATGTTGAGGAGTTTGATAAAAGTGCCACTTATTTTAAGTCCATATGGTTCATATACACATGAGCATGTCTCAGTTCAGACCAAACTGGGAACTAAAACTGTCCCAATGTGGAACTCACACAAACGGGAAGAGATTCACAGAAAGAGACCTTCTGACTCATATGTAAAGCAACCGCAAAAACCTGCCAATAGTGATTTTCTCTCAAATAGATGATATACCACGATACTACATGCATCAGTAAGAGAAAAGAAAAAAAAAAAACTGAATAATGATGTACCAGTGGATCTAAAAAGACACAACTGCATAAGTGTTCACATCCCTGAACTAATACTTTGATTTTATTACAACATTCAGTCTGTTTGGATAGGAGTTGGCATAACTGTTTTGGATATAGTTTGGACATATTAGCCATTTAAGGATTCACATTAATGCGATAAATAAGCAATTAATAATCAACTGAATGTACAGTAAACGCCTTTTAGCCATTATTTACATCTTAGCAAACTATATATTATTTTTGTGTAATGTACTTATATTTCAGTGATCCACCATCTATTAAGTTAATTGAACAATTTGAAACAACTATGTTTAATTAATGCTGGTTTTACATTTATAAATAGCTAAATTAGTGTAATAAAGACAATTTGACCCCCTGTTCTAAAGTGAAAGTTATATCCACTTTAATTATGGTACTTATTGAGTGATATAAGTGAATATATAGATCTATATATCATAAGAAGCCACTAATATGGCTAAACTGCCACTAACAAAATACTAAAGAAGACAATTTGAAAGTTATAAACTTAAATTATTTCAGTAAGTTACCAAGGCAATATTTAGTTTTTCCATCTATAATTATAACTTCAGCTCTATTTTAATTAAACAGTTTTTAATAGTTTGTTTACATTTAGTTTAGTTACGATGATAATCCTTCATCAAACAAATGCTTTTTGTATCAGCTTAACCCAATAATCCAAGACCTGCATCAAACCAAGTGCGATTTCAGCTCTTGCCATTTCTGCATGGAATATGATCAGACAATCCGTGAACAAACTGTGGGTTTGTGGGAGTGCTGAGAACAGCTGACTGACCTTTTATTGACATAACTGATTGTTCATCCTCCCTCTCTGAGCAGTAAATGAAATACAATTGGAATTTCTCAATGATATCTCAGAAACAGGGAGGAATTCAATTGAATTGTGATTTGTTATCAAACTGCAGCATCCATCTCAATGTTCAATTACTACGAGCTGAAAGGAGCTCTTGAAGAGTGACCCGAGGAGCGAGGCAGCACTCCAGATCTGGACTGAATCTGAAACTCTCAGGGCATTAAGGGGAAGATAACAAATCTGAATGCAACTTCCTATTTCTGTACATATCTTTGCAAAAATTCACATTAAACAATGTAAATCAAAAATGGCACTGAGCTATGAAGCTTCGAACCAATAAATAATACAACAGAGCATCAAAGACTTCAGAAAGACAGTAAACTGCAGGAAAATGACAGCAATAGTTCACCCAAAAATATTTACTCAAACCCTCATTTTTTCCATGGAAAACAAAAATAGTTGGCAGAATATGCACATTTTCTAATATCATAAGGGGCAGTGAACTTTTTCATTTTTGAGTGAACTATTCCTTTCAATTTGAAAGAGACATGGGGCAAAAAGTGTACTATTGTACACTTAATAGCACTATAGTAAATATTGGGTGTAAAAAAACCGCCACTTTTTGCCGCATTGACATTATATAGTTCAAGCGACCCAATCCCAATTTTTTCCTCCCATGTGGCACAGATCAGATATGACCTATGAATGTGTAAGCAGGAAAAAAAACACATGGATTCTGATAGTTTAAGATCGGTTTCAGTCCTCATTCATATGTGGGAATAAATGTAACAAGAATTGGATTTGCGTCTGACATGTAAGCAGACAGATTGGATGGTGGATGAACATCATGTTCAGGTGGACACCAACCGCGATCACATGACTCTTTTCAGTGGCGCAATGGAGGACGAAGGCTCAACCCAATGTTTTGCTGAACTTTAAAGCAATTATCATTTTTTATCATTTCGTCTGCGTCCATTGCAAATCGTGCTGATTTTACTTCCTTTCCGGCCTAAGCTTTTCTGGGTCAGTACGTTTACTTTGGGTTGTTTTGCCAAGTGTATAGCGTAAATACATATACCGGATATGGGTCACTTTTAAAAGAAGATGTAAGCTGGTTGTTGGACACAGTCAACAAACCAGACCTGCAGTGTAAATGCATCGTTAAATGAGAAACAAATGGAAATCATTCCGTTCACTCTTTTTAGCTCTGCGGTCTCCATGGAAAACCTGTGAATCAGACAAAGCATGCACATTTTTTTCCCTTAAAATCTGATATCTGAAGTGGCTTGAGGCCTTTTAAACCAAACAAACCAAAAGCAAGCTGAACAATGAGATTCTCACGGATATAAAATCATAACTTCTAACCTGGAGACACGACTCGGCTTATGAGTTTATCATAATTGTGCCAAACAGAATGCCAAGGTTTATCCTCATCTCATTATGTTGTTTTTTTGTTAACAAAAGTTACAAGCTGCAGAAATGTTATAGCACTCCACAATAAAATCATACAATGCACACTGTAGTTCATTTTAACCTGATGTTGACATTACACACCAGAGCCTTTACTATTAATAACATCAGTCATGGAAAAGCATCATCCTGCTTCCCTTTTAAAGAACAATATGTTCCCTGTGAGCTCATGATATCCACCAAAGACACATGGATCAAACACACACACGCCTTTGTTTTCCTGTCAAGGCGGAGACCTTCCATTGACTGCTATCGTTTTACTGAGCTAATGATCTATTCTAAAATGTTCACATTATTCAGAATTCAAATGGAGTTCAAAAACTTCAAACAGTTTGTCTCTCTAATAATGTTAGAATTGTACTTGGTTTTGTATCTGCATAAAGCAAGCAATGTTGGGGAAAGTTATTGAAAGTAATTGCGTTACTCCCATCAAAAGTAACTAATTAAGTTAGTTACTTTTTATGGAAGGTAATGTTACATTACTTTTACGTTACTCCAGTTAAATGTTTGGTAATTGTAAAGGCCCTTTCATGACAAAAGTGCAATGAATAAGCCTCAGGCTGAAGGAAAAGTAACTGCATGCGTGTAGAAGGTGCAGCTCAAACAAACCTTTCAGCCCTGCTGCCATTCTGGATTGCAGAGGAACAGGATGCAAGAGAAGAAAGTTCAACACTAATACTTCAGCAATAAAAAAACAAATGTGATGTTTAACTAAAATCATTATACTTGTTCTTATGGTTGAATTGGATCAAAGATCAGCAGCAAAGACATTGATTAATAAAGTGAGATTAAATACATAAAGTATATGGGTGTTATTTAATGTTTAATTTTTGCAACTTTGCGTAATGTTCTGGGTTTGCATTTCACTCTTATTATTCATTTTGAGGAATACTAAATCTGTCTTTGTGCAAGTGAGATGAGTAACTGCATGCTCACATTTAGTCGAGAACTACAATAACCATCATGTTTACACAGCGCACACAACACCTCAGCACTTACTCTAGATTACTCTCAACATGGGGACAGAAAAGGTGTCAGTCAATAAATGGGAAAAGAATCTTGAAAAAAAAGTAACAAATTTTGTTGTAATTTTAAAAGTAATGTGTTACTTTTCTAGTTACTTGGGAAAAAGTAATCTGATTACGTAACTTGCGTAAACACAGTGACGGCGAGGCGTTCCTAACCTCTAATCTGAGCTTGTGTAAGTGTTTTAACGGCCTAAAGTATCACCAGCACAAGCCTCCTTTGCGCTCAAGTTGCTGCGCTTTAGCTCATGACTGATAGAGAGAGAGAGAGAGAGAGAGAGAGAGAGAGAGAGAGAGAGAGAGAGAGAGAGAGAGAGAGAGAGAGAGAGAGAGAGAGAGAGAGAGAGAGAGAGAGAGAGAGAGAGAGAGAGAGAGAGAGAGAGAGAGAGAGAGAGAGAGAGAGAGAGAGAGAGAGAGAGAGAGAGAGAGAGAGAGAGAGAGATGCTTATATAGAGAATGTGCTAGAAAGGGTGGCTGGGTATTTATAGCTCACAAGCACCTTTGTGTGTCAAGAATAGATGCCAGTCACTGTGCTCAAAAGTATAAAGTTGTTAATAGTAAGATGGTGGTGGGTCAATACTCATTTGCTTTAGTTCCTTGCATGTAATTAGACATAATAGCCTATTTACTGTTATTACTACAGTAAGTACATTTTTATTCAACAATGACATTAAATTGGTGACCTTTTTAATATTACAAACAATTTCTCATGAAAGAATTCTTGGGGAAAAGCATCACAGTTCCCAAAGAAATGAAGCAGCACAAGTTTCAACATAGATAATACACTGTAAAAACTAAAGGAGCCTCAAGTATCCTGTTGGATACTCAAGGAACTTCAAAATGTAATTTTGGTGCCTCAAAGCTCTTTTTCCTATAGAAGGGTTACTGGAAGAGCATTGACAATCTTTGAGGTTCTTGCTGGAACTTATGGGATCCTTTAAGCACTTTGTATTTACTTCAGAGGTTCTGGAGTCACCTTTTCATTACTATGAGACCTCGAAGTGCTTTGGGGGAAAATAGAGGAACTTGAATGCGATAGAAGGGTTATTGGAAGATCTTTTAACATTTAAGTGGTTCCTGGAAGATCTCTTAAGTTAAAGCCAGCATCTGGAGGAACCCAATGGTTCAGTGAGGCCAGAATTAGATTATTATTCTATTATTATTATTATTATCCTATTATTATTATTATTATAGGCTACTTAAGTTTGATTCAGTATACATACCCAGGTGAAAAAGACGTACTATTAAATGTATTAAAAATTTACTTGAGTGTGTTTTTAGTAGACCTACAATACAAATATACTTTAATGCATTTTAATACATTTAACAGTAACCTAGTCTTTTTCACTTGGGTAGATTACATATATTTAGTATAGGCCTATTTTATTAAGTCATTTAAACCTTAAACAACAACACTAAATAATAATAATATTATATGAAGAAGAAGAAGCAGGAGGAGAGAAGTTTTATTCAGTCACGAAACTGCTGCTATTCCTCTGCTGTCGTCGCTTCAGTGATCCTCGCGCTGCTCGCGCGCAACAAAGCTCAGCTGATCGACGTCATCGGTTTGAAAGTAACGGCTCCTCTCATCAAAGCTTCCGCCGTTTGTTCGGCTCTCCATTACAAGGTTTGTAAACTCGCCAAATAAATATAAATACAGAGTCTACTCACTATATATTTAAACACACATATATATAAACTAAATTTATTATACATTACTACGTTTTTACAGTGTTTACCACTCGTTTATTGCACAGTATCTGTTTTTAGCCGCGATGCTAACTACGTTGATCTAATGAACAAATGGAAATGATTGACTTATTGTCTTAGATTGATTTAGTCATTCAATTCAACATATTTTATACAACTGTGTCTTCAAATTGCCTAACTAATTTAGAAAATTCTCTGATTGTTATGAATAACAAAAACAGGTTATAGTTTGCTCTGTTTTTGTTTAGCCTAACGTTAACTTTACTTACTAACGTTACAGGTGCCCTCATTCTCTCAAATACCATTTTAAAGCCATTTACTGGTCAATAAATATTATGTTGTGAATAATCAGCTTTGTTCTTTTGTTTCCCCAGAACAACCATTACATTTCTAAAATAATCTGAACATTTCAGTGGCAACATTGAATTACAGTAAGTTACCTGCACCACATGCTGTACTTTATTACTATGAACTTTCTCTGTGTGCAATTGTATTGTTTGACTGTGTACTTGTGTTTTTTAAATCAGTTATTCTCTGAAAATCTTTTCTCATGATCTCAAATCTCATTCATGTTACTCAGAAAAATAATATCACAGGTTTGATTCACAAAAAATGCTATAGACATTTTAACTCTGAATTATAACTTCAAGTTTAGTCTTTTTCGACAAAAAAAAAAAAAAAAAAAAAAGGAAAAAGCTATTAGGCTTCAGAAGACTTGCAACACAACCCATAACACATGAGTTGTGAACTCATTGATTATTTTTAGGATCTTTTCTGGGACATTTTTGGATCTTAACCATTTTTACATAAAGTGTTGTATTGAATTGAACTAGACAAGTGTACATAAGAATGGTTTCATGAATGATTTACACATTTTTTTTCTGCTTGTGTTTCATGCAGTGAAATTGAACGGTGACTGGGGTTGCATTATGCCTGAGATCTGCTTTTGGGTTCCACAGACAGAAAGTCAAACAGGTTTGGAACGTCACAAGGCTGAGGAAATTATTTAAATTTCACAACTATCACTTTAATAACATTACTAACAGTAAATTTTGTACTTTGCAGGGATCTGAAATAAGCTGAAATACAAGTTTGATCAAGAATAAAAATCCTCCTGTAGACCTGAAAATCATTGAAGTGCCTGGACTATCCACCAGAACAGAGGAAAAACAAACGGAAAACGATGCTGTACCTTTTCACTTTTCTAACTCGTTAAGTACCTCACACCAACTTGGTCCCACAGTGACATTTTTGACCACAAACGAAATTGCTGATCGTGTGGATTCTTAGTAAAATGACTGGAATTCCCCAGTGAACATTCACAGAACAACAGATAATTTTACTGCACCTTAATACTGTTTCCGGGTCGAAGCCTCTACTTCCTCTATCTTGTTTCATGAGAATACTCAACAACCATTTATGAACACTGTTGATTCAAGTCACACATTTAAGATTTTCAAAAGCCATAGTGTACATTATAGACTCCAGTCTAACGGCATCCCAGACTTAAACATTTTATGATTCAAAATAGCTGAATAACTAACAATCTGAGATTTCAGTATAGAGATAAAGGTTACAGCACAATGAGTGTATATTAGCACTGTTGTTTGTTTTTGGCATCTGATAGAGCTTTTGGACTTGGAAACAGTGATGTTAGACTTACCATCGGACTGAAACACAAATGTGTTAAAGTTAAGTATGATGGACATTTTTAATTAGTTCAAATGTAATTTTATTTACATTGATTTATTTCGTGGAACATGTGTTTCCATGCATTTTGTTGAGATGTCTTTTCTTGTTTATCTATTGTATATACATGGTTGATTATTCATGTTGCTTATGTATTATACTATTTTTTTGTGTATTCATTGATATTAATCTGTAGTTAGCTTTTTTCCCCATGTGCATGGAAGTGTATGTATAAAAATGGATATCAATAAACAATTCTTATTTTGTATTTGGTTCAATTTGTTTATTATAATAGATGTCAAAGGTAACCATAGTAACAATATGAAATTAAATATTTAAAAAAAATGAAATTTGGTTCCTGGAGGCACCCAAAGTGGTTCCACACAGTGCCTAATATCAGAGTTCCTCAGGAAACCTGTGTGGTTCCTCAGAGAACCGGCCCTTTTTAAAGGGTGCCTAGAGGATCTACAGACGGTTCCGCCGGTGTGGCGAAGTGAAGAACCCCAAAAGGTTCCTCCAGGCACCTTTTATTTTTACAGTGTAAGAAATGTTTCTTGAGCAGCAAATCAGCATATTAGAATGATTTCTGAAGGATCATGTAACACTGAAGACTGGAGTAATGGCCATCACAGAAATAAATTACATTTTATTTATATTATATTAAAATAAAACCCCCAAATTTGTGCTTGTTAGTTTATTAAAACTCGAAGTATATCCCTACTCAAAAGGGGAAAGCAATCTACAGATATCCAACTTGATAAATAAAAATAGGATTTTTTGTCAATCCAATAGGATTTTATTTGATGCATAATGTTTACTTATGTGATACTTTTTGGATTGGCTCCAATTGATTCTATTATTGATTCTGTCCATTCCTGTATTATTTGTCTTGCTTCTCACTTTATCAGAGAAATAACACACACTTTGCACCCACCACATCATTATCATTATCACCCGGAGTCTGTTTCAGGAACCTACAATCGAGGCCTTGCTGTCAAGCTGATTAAAGTGAGTATTTGTAGGCACTAAGAGCTGCTATTCTAGAGACTTGTGCAAAGGTTTAGATCATCAGATGTGGGGGGGGGGGGGACCACTCTCTGTTCTCATTCCTCACTGTATATAATGTGTTAGCAGAAAGCAGATGGCTTAAATGTAACACACACCCATTCTTCTGTTACATCATCAAGTCTCCATCCCCCACATATGGATGCAATTAATAAACAGATATGGGAAGAGGAGCCTTTTACAATTGAGTTCCAACATTGCATAACCCACAATGGAACCCTGAGAGGAACTGCATATTATTCTTACCATTTCTGCACTATAATGTATGCAGTCACAACATTTCTGTATTCAGTGTACGCTGATCTGCACTTGTTTAGTATACAGAGCACACGTGCCAGTGTGATGAATAAACCACTTTTTTTTTTTAACTACAAAAGATTCAATCAATTCCTTATGGACAAAATATAATCCCATCCTACATTTTTTCTTAATCGAGAAGCCATTTGACCCAGATATACGTCACAAAGAAAACACTAATAACAACGTCAATTTCAAGCTTTTTTAAACCTAGTTTTACATTTAGATTTGCTGTCATATAATGCACACTTAAAAGTTGTTGTTTTTTAATAGTTCATTAATACCAGTTAAATATAAAAATTAATATAAATTTTTCATTCATTATGTGATGCCAAAATTCACTCGAAGAATATATATTTTTTAATATTGTCCATTTATCTGTTAGATGTCATAATGAAAATAAATATAGTATTATATGGTATGAGCCAGAAATGTAATATCGTTGAATTAAAAAAGAAAAATTTGCACACAAAAAGTAAAAATTTGGTTTCCACGATGGTAACTAACACTGAACTACATTGTGCATGTGATGATCATGTAACAAAGTCACTTATGACTGTTTAAAAGCATTATCTATTGCCTAATGGCAGTGTGAAGTATATCATGTACAGTACAATCTTATTCCAAACTCAGATTATGACTGTCTCCAACTATAAAATCGATCCTCTGTGTTTCCCAAAATAGAGCACAAAAGGTTTAACACAATGAGCAAGAGAGAGAATAATAAAATAATTTCACCGTTATACAGCATCTATGAAGGCATCAGATTGCAGAGGGACGGCCTTTTTTGGACTCGTGGATAGAGGAGCTCTCAGCAGTTTGTTTCAGATATAACATTTACCAGATGTTAGCGCATCTAGTTCTTCTTCAGTATCTTGCATTCCACATGCAAGAAAGTAACATACACAAATACAGAACAGACCGTAACAACCTTGAATTTAGAGAGCTAGTGGTGAGAAACTGCTGATATCACATTGATGAGCACAAATAAAAACCTCACACTTAAAGCTTTATATGATGTTGTCTGGTCTAAATTTTATCATGACATAAACGTCATGGACAGCACATTTCCAAGCCACTTTCCCTGAAAGGTCAAATACGTGTGCCGTATTTGCACACAGCAGATGACAGTCATGCAAACCTGCCACAGCACGAGAAAGAAATACAAAAACTACAATGTTTTTTCCATCTCAATATATTTTATTGTAATAAAAGATCTACCAGTTTTAAAAAAAAAGCACAAAAATAAAACGTGAACATCAATGTGTACTCCACTGAACGGTTACATTGATGTAAAAGCCCATCTAGCTGTAAACCAATCTTTTATATCTAAATGAAGCTAAACAAGAACGCAGGGGTGCCCAGTCCTGTTCCTGGAGATCCACCCACATGCAGAGTTCAAATCCAACCCTGATCAAACACACTTGTCTATTATCAAGTCCTCCTGAAGATCTTAATTAGCTGGTTCAGTTGTGTTTGATCAGGGCTGGAGCTGACTTTGCAGGAAGGAAGATCTCCAGGAACAAGATTGGGCATCCCGAATATTGAGGGTGTGTACAGGTGACGTCATAGCATGACATTTAGCGAGTCTGCGTTACTCACAGTCTACAACAGTCTCCTCTGTGGTCAGCTTCAGCAATGCTTCTAGTCGCGTGGTTTGGTAGCAAAGGTGAGGTATCCAGTGTGTCCTGCCATTTCTCTTGGTGGTGTGGCAGTCCTGCAGATTACAGAGGTGTTCCCAGTGTTTGGGACTTCCTCTTGATTAAGATCTGAAGCCATCTGTGTGCTGTTAGTGCAGCACTCCTCTGGTCCAAAGTCAGGTAAGGGCAGAGTGACAGAACGAACGTCATGCACCCGCAGCAGAACCTCCAGTGTGCAGATCTCCTCAAAGCCATGGTTCAATAAAGCCTCACAAGTCCTCTGGACCTGCTCTATACACGGTGAGAAGGAGCAGAGACGACCTCCTGAAGACAGTGAAAAATATATATTTTTTTTGTATTAGTAGCATATTAGCTAATTATCATACTAAAGCCTCAAGTGCACTATTAAAAATAAAGGTTCTTTATTGGCATCTATGGTTCCATGAAGAAATTTTAACATCCATGGAAACTTTTCAATGCACAAAAGCTTCTTTATACTGAAAAAATAAGGTTCTTTATACTGGAAAATGTGTCATCTCATTTAGATTATAAAATGTTCTTCATACTAAGAAAAAAAAATTCCAGGACACACCAAGCGGAAGTCAAAGAAACTAGCGGCGACGAAAGCTTACTATGTTGTTGCCTCTCGTCGGCTGCGTCTCGGCCAAAAAGCTGCGCTTGAACACACCAAAATGACTAAAGGCGACCGTTAACTAGCATGTATGTCCTGCGCCTGCATGTAAGAATTATCCAACTATATCAGCAGGTATCTATAGTCTATTTTCATCAAAAAGGGAAACTAAAACTAAGACTGCAGATATAAAAACTGTAAAACAAAGCAGTGCTTGCTTACGATTTTGAATATAAATCATGTAGATCACTTTCTTCATTCCAGTCGGCTCATGTAATTATGAAAATATTTGTTCATTCGAATGCTCAGGTCAGCCTTCTGTCTGTACAGTCTTGACTTCTTTGTTCGCCTTCATCACTTTCACTTTTATTCTCGTACGACTCATTCGCTAAGTTAAAATCCAGACGGCCTCCTATGCCGACCGACGCTCAAAAATTAATTTTATAATGGCAGTGGATTGCAACCAACAGATTAAAGCTCAAAAACATGCATCCATCCATTGTAAACGAACTCGAAACGGCTCCAGGGGGTTAATAAAGGCCTTCTGAAAACGATGAGTTTGTGTAAGAAAAATATTAATATTTAAAACTTTATAAAGTAAAATAACTAGCTTCCGACCAAACAAACATACGGATTGAGTTGTAAAGCGCAACTTATGCGAGTAATGTGACGTACTGCTGATATTTACGCTATGCCATGACGCACTACGCTACTTCTGACGTCATACATTTTGTAAGTTGTGCATTAGGGGCAAGTATGACCGCTTGGCCGGAAGCTAGACATTTATTTTGTAATGTGTTAATTATGAATATTTTTCTTACACAAACTTGCTTCAGAAGGCCTTTATTAACCCACAGGAGCCGTTTGGAGTTTACGATGGATGCAGGTTTTTGAGCTTCAAATCTGTTGGTTGCAATCCACTGCCATTATAAAACTTGGAAGAGCCAGGATATTTTTTAATATAACTCTGATTGTTTTCGTCTGAAAGAAGAAAGTCATATACACTAAAGATGGCTTGAGGGTGAGTAAATCATGGGCTAATTTTCATTTGAAAGTGAACTAATCCTTTAAGAGTGTATACTTCATTTTTGACACGAACACATAGCATATGCGTACAGTCAAACGCATTGCCTTTCAAAGTATACTTCATTTGATATCGCAAACAAGGCCACTCACACTATAAAGTTTCATCTTTGTCCAGTGTGTCTGCGTTTTTTTGCATTCAGTATAAACTAGAGTGGCATGTCTCTCTTAACTAACTCAAAAGTTCATCACAACAGTGTAAAACAACAGACTGGGCCAGTGTTGCCAACTTGCTGACAAACTAATGCAAAAAAATTCAATGCATTTTTCAACTGCAGGTTTTGTGGCAGAGACAGTCACTCTCTAATTGGACTGTTGAGTCACAACTGACGCTGCACTGGTGTTCCTCATCCAGCGTGATCCATGGTCTCCTGAGACTGGAAAATGCCTCTCATTCTATGATTTAGATCTCTTTTAGATTTAGAGATTTTGGATCTCTGTGACTCACCATGTCTGTCTACAAGTTTGCATCTGTTCTTTATCAAACCACTGAGCAGATACACAAGTCTCCAGCACTTGTGCTACACTCTGTGCAAACATGAATAGCTGTTTACTAGCAGTTTAAATGAACCTCCCTGTTTGACAGCAACAAGAATTACTATTTGTAAAACCTTATCAAATACCAGACAAGACCACACTTGTGTCTGACGTCAAATCAAACCTGAAACTATTTGAAAAGCAATGAGGAACAGAAATATTTTTGCTCAGTTCTCTTTTAAAAGAAATGGCCATTTGACCGCGACAGTGTTCCTCAGTAGATCCAAACATTTCATGCAGTAATTATTGCTGTAAACTGAGGGGCAGACTCAAAAAAAGAAAGAAAAAAAGAAGAAGAAGATATTTTACACGATTTCTGCACTTATTTCAGGTGCAAGTCTACAAAATCTTGTATAGTGGATGTAAAGCTGAAGTGTCTCTAGGGGTATCAAACGGAACTGCAGAACAGATGACCATTTTAAAACAAGTCTAAGGGTGTACTCACACTGGGCAATCTGAACTGTGCCCGAGCACAGCTGACCCCTAAAGTCTGGTTCGTTTGACTAGTGTGATCTCTCTGTACTGTGCACGGGCACGGTTTGTTTAACCATCCCTGGCCCGCTTGGAAGAGCTGGGCCAGAGCATGTAGTGTGATCGCTAACCGCGCCGGACCATGGAACAGCTGCTACTTTTGTGTGCGCTACTGTCATTACGACAGCAAACATCTTCTATTACTACTGGGATAGTACACTTGAATTAATTCAATTAATTCAAGTATATTTAGGTTTATAAAGGGTCTGGTTCTCACCTTATTGATGAACCTGAATTGTAAGTTTGCAAGTAAAGCTGCAAATTCCTCCATTAAAGTCAGCTGCCTCTGTAATAATCTTTTGATACGTGCAGCACAATCAAGTGAAAATAGGGGACAATCACGGCAGGGCACGGTACAAGGCAACCGTGCCTAGTGTGAGTACACCCCCACCCATCCACCAATCCACCATTGTAGGTAGCCCCACCCCAAAATCACATAATTGGCCGAGGAGATAGTCTCATCACACCCAGTAGGCTGTTCAACAAATACAGTTCTGTGGGTGCAGATTTCATGCAGGCCTGCTGAGAATAATCAGGAAGTGATGTCGTAAAGAATATGGTTCCTCCACAGGCTTACTGGAAGCAACCAATAACTCACTAAGCTGTTAAGGGTTAGAGAGCGGTCGACATGCACATGTTTGCATATTGTTGCCTTACTGTTAAACGGTTTCATAATAACATGATAAATAGAGGAGTAAAGCTGAAACAGCAATCTCTTCCACTCCTTTGCCATCTTGCTCCACTAACACGATTGGAGGGAATTTGGGCTTAAGGTGGTATTACTAACATGCACAAAAATAGCCACTGCTGATCAGAGTAAGAAGATAGAAAGGGTTATGTGAGGAGAGAAGTATGAGTAAGAGACATTAATGGGTATAGTTTACTCTTTGAATCTGTCTTTAGACTCAATCCAATCACATTCACCTAATCCAGCATGACCCCATCCTTCACTCTCATCATTCGCGATAGAAATATAATGAATGGGAACCACTGTAGGAAAGCAACGCAGAACTGTCTCACTCTCTTCTCTTGAGCCTGACAATTTTCACAGGGATGCATCAGGGATCCAAAGTCACTTGGTGCCTAAAAAAATACTTTTATAAAACACAAATAGTTCAGGCCCTCAATGCTGATTGGTCAATACAGCGTTCCGGCCATCCTAAAATCTGCAATACAGTAAAGGCGATGATATACGGGGCAACTTTGTTGCTGGCCAATGTTGCCGTCAACGGGCAACCAGGTGTGAGACAGGGCCCAAGACCGATCTAATGTATCCAGATATAATTCTAAATCACAATAAAGCCTCTTATAACTAATTGCTTAAATATCAACTCTGGGTAACAATTTTTATTTTTTTTACAGTGTCCTTGTTACATGTTACATGTACTTACTATAGTAATAACAGTTAAGTATGCATAATTACATGCAACTAACCCTCAACCAAACCCTAATCCTATAGTAAGTGCATATTGTTAAAGGATATTACTCAGTACTTACAATTATTTTATAATTATTTAAAATTTATACTTAATAATTACACCTTAAAAATAAAGTGTAACCCAACTCTGTTGCTACCCTGCTGTCTAATTGTGATTCTACTTGTGGGTAGATCAGATGGCAAGCAAACAATCAGTTCTCATTATCAATGTGTTGGATGCAGGAGAAATAGGAGTAAAGGACTGAGCGACTTTGACAAGGTCCAAATTGTTATGGCAAGGCCACTGAATCAAAGTTTCTCTGAAACAGCAAGGCTTGTGGGTTGCTCCCGGTCAGCAGTGATGAAAATTTACCAACAGTGGTCCGAGGAGGGACAAACCACAAACTGGCAACAGGGTGTTTGCCACCCAAGGCTCACCGATGCACGAGGGCAAAAAAGGCTATTCTGTCTGGTCCAAGCCAACAGAAGTCTACTGTGGCTCAAGCACACACAATTTTAATGATGGTTATGGGAGGAATGTCACAACACACAGTGCATCGCACTCTGCTGCGTATGGGGCTGTGCGCATTTGACCCCTGTCCACTGTCGAAAAGCGCCTACAATGGGCTCGCGAGCATGGGAATTGGATCTTAGAGCAGTGGAATAATGTTTCCTGGTCCGATGAGTCCCGTCTTCTTTTACATCATGTGGCCGGCTGTGTACATGTGCTCTGTTTACCTGGGGAAGTGATGGCACCAGGATGTGCTGTGGGACAATGACAAGCCAGTGGAGGGAGTTTGATGCACTGGGCAATATTCTGCTTGGAAACCCTTGGTCCGTCCATTCATGTGGATGTAAATTTGACACTTGCCACCTACCTAAACACTGTTGCAGACCAAGTACACCCCTACATGACAATGGTGTTCCCTGGTGTTCTAAAATCGTCTCAAAACATAAAACACGTTTGTTGTCCTTAAACACTCTCAAAGGAATTTTTAACTATTTTTCATTTTACCGAATTGGTGGCAAATTTGTACAATGTGCTTATGCCCCACTAAAGTTTAGGTTTAGAGTGGACCTAATTTTTCCCCCCTAAACATTTTTACTTTTTCACACAAATCAAATCGTAGTCTGTGAACATCATACACTACGTGATTTCTGTGAAATCTGTCAACTCTAAATGCCCAAAATCTGTAGAAAAGCTTTGATTTTTGGCAACTAGCATTGACTCCAGACTGCAAATCGGGGGGAAATTATTGGATTTTAGATGGATTACATTTATATGGATTAGATTTATTGGATGGCATTGATTGGAAAATGTCAAACATGTTTGATAGTTTGAGTGATGTTTCTGTATAAATTTGTTTTGTTTAGGACGACATAAAAGTGTGGTAGTATGTGATCCTCAGTTGGTTTGTGCAGAGAGAGAGAGACAGAGACAGAGAGATTGTGCAGTTGATTGTGCAATTCCATTGACAAATAAGGCCTTTGCATGAAAACGCAGTCATAAACAGAGACATAAGGTCTCCTGGCAACAGGGGTCTGACTAAGAAATGAGTTACACCAACAGCTCGGATTCTCTGAGCACTTAAACTGAGTAACAAGACTGAAAGGCCAAAAATGAGAAGGAATAAAGAAACAGGCCGGGTAAAGAATCAGCTCAAATCACTACACACTCTGACTGTTGCATAATAGCAATAAAATGTACATGTTGTGAGAAACATGTTAGTAGTCAAGGACAACTGGCTTGGAGTTAACCAAAGTTTAATAGTCAGAGCCATGCTAAAGTTTTCTGCACTGAACTCCTGATAAGTATTGCACAAGATCAGGAAGAGACCAGCTAATGTTGAGAATTCCAGAGCCTTGCCCATGCTCACTTAAGTCTCACCACATGCCCCTTTATGGTCATTATTACCCAGCCAGCAAAACATTCTGCATGTGTGTATATAAATCAGAGTCTCTAAAAGGGGGTGTAACGTAGAGCGCTGCAGAAATTCCACTATAATGAGACAGAGACTCGATTTCCTCCATGAGATCCTCTCTAATCTTATACTCCGCCAAGGCAGATCTTTACACGCATGTAGACAAATTCAAAGTATTTGGGTAGTTATGAAATTGCAGCAGTGTCTGTCACTGTATGACGTTACTTCAACCGAAATGGTTTTAAATTAATTATTTGACCTTTATCTTGTAAAATTATTGTACGTGTTTTCAATTAATTTATTTAAAATTTTACCCAAATAACAATTAGATTAGATGAAAAAACATTTTGGTTTGTTTTTTCATCTATTTATCAAAAATTCATTAAATTACAGAACCAACCAACCAAAAAACAAAAAAACATTCAACTACATCTCAGCTTCAACCTTTACAAAGGCAGGAGAGTGATGGGTTAAAAGCCAAGGGCTATGTATGTTTATGAAAATTCCTCTTTCAGTATCCTATTGACACAGGGGAATAATTCATACACAAGGACTGCTGACCCCTTACTGGGACACTGACTAGTCTAGGCCTGCCCAGTAGGGCAAAGTGAGTTGTAGTTCCCATGGAAACAGCCTCTTGCCAAGTGGTCTGGTCACTTCTGAAGAAACCATTCCTGACATGCCCACTCGATAAAAAAACGAATAGTTGTTCCAACAGAATGATCAGAGAAACCACAGACAAAACAACTATGAAATCTGTTCGAGCTGGGCAAACTCAAGCCAAAGTCTTCATGATTAATTAAAGTTACTGGTGTGACATCATTTTGGTACAAAACTAAGATGTAATTATGCAGAACAAGAGGCCTCTGTCTATGATTCACAGAAGCTGCCTCAATAACTGAGATGAAAACCTTAACAAATGTAAACAAGAAATTCACAATTTAATTAGGAATCTCACCCCAAACTTCCCATTCCATAGAGGTTATTTGGGCATTTCATTGAGGTCAATGGCAGATGAGGGTAGTTTAGGCTTATATTACACATCTTTTTTTCTTTTTTTTTTTGGAAATGTCCCTTGATTGATGTCCCCCCTATGGTATTCTTAAAACTACCTTGGTTAACCAGGAAAATGCCATGGTATATACTGTATATCAAAGTCCCATATATAGAAAGTACTTAAGGTAAGTGTGTGCATATTGATAACTTTAAAACGGAACCATTTATATGCCTGTAAAGTTGTGTTCATAAAGGTCACTGTAGTATTCAGTAGCATTTATATCTTGTGATTTGAAGACTCACTTTAGTGGCTTCATACATTAGTCATGGCGACAGAGAACCACATGCCATTTAGCATTAATATGGTAATAATTTCTGTTGTTTCAGTTGTGTACTGAGATCTCACCCTTGCGTTTCATGGCCCTCTTGGCATGTGTGACTGCCTCCCACGGAGAAGGGATGTCTAAAAAGACCGCATCAGCTACTCCTGTGATGCCGAAGCCCTCCGCGCACACATCCTGGTTTCTAACAGTAACCAGGTGAGACACCTTGTGCTCCTTGAACTCCTGGACGGCCTTCTCGGCTCGCTGAGCGTGGAACTCGACTGTGTGCAGGTGACCGGTGGGAGCAATGGTCCGCAAAATAGAGTGAGACAGAGAGCCGCTGCCTGTACCTGGAAAACAGACACAAAATCTGCTGTTATAACAAGCCCACCACTGGGAATAAGTGGTCTGAGTTTGAGATACCTTATCAAATTACACTTTTTCGGAATGCAACAGTTTCAGACACTAAATAAAATAAATGTAAACACATTCACCTCATTGCTATAACCACATTAACAGGATAGTTCACCCTAAAATTAAAATGATCATTTACTGACCCTGCTGTTGTTCTAACGCTGTATGCAATTCTTTCTTTGTTCAGACGACAAAAGGGGAATTTTTAAAAAATGTCCTGCTCGGGCTCGTCCATATAATGGCAGTGAATAGCGACCAGAATCACGCTTTTTAAAAAAGATGCAAAAGTATCACAAAATGATAAACAAGCGGGTTAGGTGAAAAACAAAACGAAATGTGTTATTTAACCAAAATCCTGACCTCGATGTGACCTCTTCTCAACGTGCGCATTCGTGAACCGCAGTTCACTCCGACTCACCCAGAAAAAGCACACAAGTTGTGAGAAATCAAGATTAATAAATATGCGTCATAAAATACAGTGCCTAGAAATCCCAAAACAGTATACTTGTACTTTCTTCACCGAGTTGAATATCTCCAGAAGTGTTTGTCTGATGACAGCCAGAATGATAGTTGACAGAGATGTGATCACTTTTTGTTGCGACAAACACAACAGATATTAACCTCAAAGAAAGTACATGGATTGTATTTCATGTTGCGTTTTTGTTAGGCTAATCTTGATTGCTCACAACTTGTGTGTTTTTCTGGGTGAGTCAGAGTGAAATGTGGTGCTAATAGACTCACAAACACACACATTGCATAGCTGTGCACAGAAGACCAATGGCCAAGATCAGGATTTTCATTAAATAATACATTAAATTTTGTTTTTTCACCAAACCCTATCGCACACACCCAGAACACTTAAAAAATATATGGCACGTGTCGCATAGGATCATTCTGTAATACTTTATTTTCTACTTTCGCTTTTGCTAGCTTGATGCTGGTCGCATGAGCGAGAGCGGGACATAAAAAAAAATTAAAAAAAGACTTTTTGAGTTCCAAAAAAGAAAGATTGGCATATTGCATTAGAACAACACCAGGGTGAGTAAATTATTATTTAATTTCAATTTTAGGGATAGTTCACCCCAAAAGGAACATTTTTGAGCTTGAGCTTGAGCTTCTGTTTACCATGTTTGATGTGATCTCGTGTTTAGTTTCTATGTGAATAAAAACCTAAATGACTTTCACAATGTTTTTATGAACTTTTTAATGCATCAAAGTTTTGGTTGCATGGACTTTCAATTGAGAGACAGAAATCTCATTAAAAATCTCTTCATGCATGTTTCAAAGATTAACAAAACGTATGGGCTTGGATTGAATTTTCGGTGAACTATTCTATGTAACTATTCCAATATTTAATTTTCTAGAATAAGACTGGAATAAGCCAGAATATGCACCATAACGTTATGCTCCATATTTGGATCAGAATATGCACCATAATGAAGTGTCTTTAAATATGTGCAAATTGCAATTCTGGGTGATTACATGTTTAATTTCAATTGTAATATTCCTGTACTATATGTCACTTTCATAATAAAGTCCTTAATTGGAAAATTGTGCATGTAAATGTGGACAAGAGCCTTCAGAGTTCATACTAACTAGACTACCTTTACATGTACCAGGATTCAGATTAAGAGGAGAATCTGCTCAATGTGATTAAGACAATACTAGGGAGATATAAGTAATTGAATAAGAAATAAGAGGGACTGACAACTCCATAGTGTCTTGCACATTCTCATGCTCTACATTTTACAATTCACTGCACTGTTGTGTGCTTTTGTCTATGACATGAATGAGAATTAATGAGTTGATTAAGTTGCTGTGCAGAAAATCACGCACCGCAATAAATGGCAAAAGCAAGCCTCTCCAGTATTTCCACAAGAGAATAGCAAGAAAAGTACATGCATATTTTATTTTAGTATTTGGGCCACTAATATGTGGAATATTACAAAAACAAAAAAATATCTTATTAGATGAATATTGACCTTAATCAGAAAATAAGAGTTAAACACAGTAATAACGTGTGCATGAACATGTACATTGTGATACACGTGCATGTGAGCAAGCTCTGGTGTTAATGGCCCATCTTCCTCTTCAAGAACCCATTAGTATGCTTTTGTTCTCATAGCAACAATAGGGTCAATGTTTAGTCCACAGCGTTGCATTCAGAGACAACAGTGAATGACGTAAGGACGAGAGGCTCAGCAGGGGAGAAAGAACACACCGAATTATTCCAAAAGAAATATCTAATAGTATCCTTGAATGATGAAAAACAAACTTCAGCCTGCACATGTGCCAATTTTGTGGGACAGTCACACTCACCTGAACACTGCACTGATATCTAAGTGTTAAATGCTTGTCCAGCTCAATGCGTGTGGAGGGCACCAAGGACAGAGTGTGTGTTTTGTGTGTGCACGCTCAACAGCCTTTAATGGATTCATTCAGAATACAAGAGGACCAACAAGTTGAATGAGCCAAATTGAAAAGAGTCTCGTCTCCAACTCATCTCTGCTGAGCCTACTCTGCCCACTCCAACTAGACAAGTCAATTTTATTTGTATTGCACTTTTCACAAAACACCTTGTTTCAAGATGAACAACAACAAATATCTGCCAAGTGAGCTCAGAAAAAAAAAATCTATCCATCCATCCATCTATAAAAGAGATGTGCGAGACTAGTTGAATAGTCGATTAAACAATACTGCTGCTGCTAGTCGACCTGAAACTACTAGTCGTTTAAATATACAGGGTGAGCCATTTATATGGATACACCGTAATAACATGGGAATGGTTGGTGACACCACATACACACATATACTTTTTTTACACGTTTAATGTTTTGCTTTTATTTACCAAAGCTACGTTTAAATTACCGTCATATTAATGTTACATTTTAAAATTAATATATACTATTTTGAAAAGTGTATATCTGGAGCAGAAAACAAAAATCACCCGAGTTCAGAGAAATGTCCACTCGGATGATGAGCAAGGTGAGGGAGTATTTTGACAGCCAAAACTTTTCTATTTTCTTCTACATCATGTTGAACTAGCATATAATTAAGCTTGCTTATAGGATTGTTATACGGTTATGTATGGACAATACGGTATGAAATTTTATATCGGCTTAAAGGAGAAACAGGAAGAATGAAACTTAACTGAAACTTGAACAGTTGCTATATCAACATCCTAACAAAGAGAGCACGCTTACATAATGTATTGTTGTCAGTACACATCAAGGTTTCTTGTGATTTTGGCACCCGTCATGTGTACAGATACTTTTCATACACGAGAAGTGCATTCAAACCCGGACACGCAAGTGGTTACCACTGTAACGAACAACAATACCTTAACCTTATGTGGACTAACTTTTATTTGCAACCCTCTATGGACACACTGAAGCTTGAGTCGTCATTGGCTAGTACATTTTTCATTTTACTCACCAGACTTTTTATATGGAATGATCAAGAACAAGAACAAAGCAAATAAAAAAAAAATTCTACATAAATATAGTATAAAATATAAATTTCAAACACTATTAAAGACAAATTAACAGTCTGTAATAAAATAAAAACAAACTACAACCAATAGCACAAATAAACACAATAGAACAGAGATGCAAATTAGGCTAATTAAACAGTGCTTTTCATTTTTTTTCAGATAAATCTAACAGTAGTTAGATACAGATTAGGTAGATTAGGCACAGAAATTGAATAATCAAATGTAAAAACACTGCAGTCTTCACTGTATTTAATTAAATAGATGGATCCTTATTAAAGGTGCTGTAAGCGATCCTGGGAGACGTTACTTCTTGTTGACATTTGAATTGTTGTCAAACAAAACGGATGCTAGCTAGACCCTCCCTCCTCCTCATCCCGTCTCCTCCCCTCCCTTCCGACATAAAGGAAAGTCCAAATAGTCATTACAAACAAAGTTAAGTTTTACTGATACTTCATTCAATGAGTAATGTCGCCAAGTTAGATAAATGCTTTTATATATTATTGCAGAACAGAATGCAGAAAAAGAGAAACATTATCTTAAAATCATCTCGCCACCTGAGGTTATAAATAGCTCCCATACAAGGACGCAATAATAGCATGATAACGTTCGCGTTTCCCAGTGAGCATAAACAACGGCGGCGGCGTAAACAAATTTAGTCAGTTCAGTTGTCAATAGCCTATAAATGAACATTCAAATTCATAAACAGTGGATGAAAACAATCATTCACACAAATTGTCGCCCTACTGTGAATTTGCTTGATCATTTACAATAGAGATTGATCGCTGCTAGAAACATACATGTTGTATTTACCAAAGTTAATGCTGACTGCATAGATCTAGCTAATTACATCCTTGTGTTGTGTTGGTTTAGCGAACATGAACGTCAGTTTAGAAAGAAAAATGAATTTACCTGTTCTGCAAAAACAGAGCAACTGTGTCGGATTGGAAGCCCTTCTGCCGGCGGAGTTCTCGCCACCTTTTAAAGGTTTTTCCGATGTAAATTCGGGACTTCGTGCGTTCCTTATCCTTGTCCCGCTTCTTTGCAATTTGTTCATCGGAACGTCGTCTCTTTGGTCGTGTTTCGGCCATAATTCAATCTTCCCTCTTCATGCTTCTCTCTCCTCCACACCCCCTTCATGTGTACGCGCACAACCCCCCAGACCCCACCCTCAAATACTTCTTGTCGGTGATTGGCTGGAGCACTGTTTGTTATGTTTCGTGGTGCGGGTGAGCCCAGTTCGTTTTTGTTGCTGTTTGTGGAGCCTGTGGTGTCTAGAGAGACCGCGGTTTTTTACAGTGTGTTCAGGGGACAGGCAGCTAGCGGATAGTGAGGAGATGTTTGCTGTATGTGACAAAAAATGTTTTGGCCTAAAAAATGCGTTGCATCACTTACAGCACCTTTAAAGTTACAAAAGTTATACTAACAAGAGCATTGAGTGATTTTTTGCAGTGAGTCTTTTGTTGTTTGATTAACATTTAAAAACAGACAGAAGCAGGAATATTAGGCTGATGTCACTTTAACACTGTGTCCTAACCAGACGCGATGCGATGAGATTCCAGCGACAAATAATTTGTCTGTCCACACTAGACGCGACACGACTGTGAGATGTGTCAAAATCAATCAAAACCCACAGCCAATCAGAACAGCATATGGACGGAGTCTCACGGCAAGTGCACAGCACCAGAGAGTAATCTTGACGGCACTCACAAGAAAATGGATAAGTAGGCTCCATAATCAAATTCACAAATATTACACCATTATTAAAAATACATAGGCTGAGTTACTAATACAATCTTTGTCAAAGAATACACTTGTTTGTTCATAGTTTGAACGTTCCATTTGTTTCATTTACATTAACTGAACAGCTTCAGAGTCATTGGAATGGTTGTATTACTTTTTTCAGGTTGAATGGTGGCCGTCTCGCTTCCCCCTAGCGCCTGTAGGCGAAAAAAACACCCTTGCAACTTTGGGCTGGTGGGCATATAACGTGATGGGAGGGGGGAGAGTCGCCAACGAGTTTTTATGACAGTGTTGTCATATCTATTCTGAAGCTGTAGGGGGAGCTCTATAGAGAAACCCGCAAGCAAAAAGTGAGAAAACAGCGAAGAAATTGGCAAACCTGCATAGCGCAGCTAAATAAAGTACATAAACAGTACCTGAGATTATCATTGCCACACTTTGTTGTTCCAGCCGCGACGTCGCAGAAAAATAGAATAGTGCCGTCTAAAATAGTATCGTCGCGTGTCTAAGATAGTATCGTCGGTGTAAGACAATGCACGGATCCATTATACTGATACTGCACACATGCGTTTTCTTTCTCGACTGTTTATGTTCAATTAAGAAATAACTGACTAATATGTTTACTAGGATACTCGCCAAGACAGGCATGTTGACAATTTTGTATGAAGACGTGAAATAGAGCTCAATTCAGTGATTTGAGTGCTGTCAGACACAGCTTTGGCTATTGAGTTATTTTCACATCTTCTTGCGCTTCAATGTTCAAATGAATTAGGCTTTAAAACATGCAAATGATAAACTTAATGATGATGCAGTACTTGCCTGAGATCGAGACAGCGTCAATTCTCTTTTCGTGGCATGTGTAACAGCCTCTCCCTTTCTCAAGGTGAGTACGATAGTGCAGAGTGTGCGAGAAAACGACAGAGGGCGCTTTCAGCCAAGCGACAGTGCGTAAAGCTCAGTAGGCAATCTACTAGACTTATTTTTTGCCTCCAACTCAATCAGGCGAAAGAAATCGTACAATTTACTAGCCATTGGGTAATTAAATTATTTTTTTAGTCGGCCAGTGTGAAATTCTGTCGCACATGCGAGTGATTTACTCACATTGTTGAGGCTTGATTTGAGGAAATCTGTTTATAATAGGCTATTGATACTTTGCAGTCACGTGATATCTGGCGGGCGACAAACGCGGTTAGTGCATCCAATCGCACAACAACTATCTGACATGTCGTGTACACCTCAAAACACAAACTTTTGTATATTAAAACTGGCAACGTCTTGGCAAGATCCTTGATTAGTTTACTGGTTTTCGTTGCTAGAGAATGACGTTCTTGCCCGCCAGCCAGTACAACTGACGTCACGTGCAAAGTATCAATTACATTTATATCAACAAAGTATCAATTACAGTCCTATTAAGTCCTATTGATTCAGTTGATTTGAATAAATATGTAGGCTATATAATGGCTGTATATATGGCTTAGGTTGCTTAAGTTTAATATATGATGATCAAAATGCAGGCCAAGCACAATTGCATGTATCTGGCCTATTTTTGCAGCATTCAGTATGGGATTTTACTGTTCATAGATTAAGTAGTCTATTTCAAATGGATCAAATGTACAGACCGCATGTGGGTGGTTGACATGACATGGCCTTTTTTTGGTCCAATGTGTCAATGTTAAGTAAATTATAGAAAAATATATCAAAAACTCTGATGATATTGTTCAGAAAGTGCTGTTTTATATGGACATACAGAGCATTCATGGGTTTAATCTTCCATTTTTTCACAATTTTCAGGCAAACCAGAATAAACTCATATGGCGTGACTGTCCCAAGCACATCTCACAAATTTTGATTCTGAATAAAAACAAGAAAATTAATTCATTTTCTGTTTATTAAATCATATATTAATATCCCAGATGTCTACTTGTGAGTCTGCTTGACTAAAAGTTCAGGCATAATATTTTGAATCAGCCCTTAACTAAAACGTTTTGTCCCGGAAATGGATATCATTAGGTGTGACGCCATATTCCCTTTTTTAAAAGGGCAATTGTTTGGAGATCTTTGGGGTGTGGGGGTCCTCCTTCTTTCAGGAGGAAGAACAACACCTCAGAAGGACAATGAAAGTTACAATTAGAGTTTTCTCTCTTCATGGTTTAAAAAAAATCAAGTATATCCGGCACTCCTGCTTCAGTTCTCTTTTGCGCTGTCTTTTGGTGTGACACATTTTACACAAAAATGCCCAAATGAAATTACTTTTCAGTCAAAATTACCTTCAAAACTATATTGTCATATTGTAGTTAGCATGGTTTTAGCATGTTAGCATAAAAGCACATTGCTTAATGTCATGCTAAGTACATGAAACCTCATATGGTGTGACACAAAATCATAAGGTGTGACAGGGTTTTCTTGTCACACCATATGATTATTTTGTCACACTATATGATATGAATTGCATTTAAATACGTAAATATTGTTCTTAGATACATATTTTATAACTAATAGTTAAGTTTATTGAATATTTTGACCTTTTAACACATTTTGATACTATATTATGTACACATTTAATATCTATACACCAACTCAATTTGGTGAATCCCTACTATCCCATTTTCAAGCTGGATCCATGTTAAACTACAGCATTTTGTCACTCAAATGTTTCCCTTTATTTATTTTTTTTTTTCAGTTTGAGGTAGATTTCTATGGAAGCTTGTTTCCGCCACTGAATAAAACATTTTAAAAGATAATTGCGACTTTTTATCTCACAATTGCGAGTTTACATCTCGCAATTCTGACTTTATTTCTCAGAATTGCGAGATATAAAGTCAGAATTGCGTGTTTTAAAGTCGCAATTGCGTGTTATAAAGTCAGAATTCTGAGATATAAAGTCAGAATTGCATGTTATAAAGTCAGAATTCTGACTTTTTTTCTCGCAATTGCGACTTTATATCACGCAATTCTGACTTTATATCTCAGCATTCTGACTTTATATCTCAGAATTCTGACTTTATATCACGCAATTGGGAGATATAAAGTCAGAATTGCATGATATAAAGTCGCAATTGCGTGTTATAAAGTCAGAATTCTGAGATATAAAGTCAGAATTGCGTGTTATAAAGTCAGAATTCTGACTTTTTTTCTCGCAATTGCGACTTTATATCACGCAATTCTGACTTTATATCTCAGAATTCTGACTTTATATCTCAGAATTCTGACTTTATATCACGCAATTGGGAGATATAAAGTCAGAATTGCATGATATAAAGTCGCAATTGCGTGTTATAAAGTCAGAATTGTGAGATATAAACTATTCTGAGGTAAAAAAAAAAAAAAGTCCGTCTTTTTTCCCCCCCTTAGAATTGGACTTTATATCTCACAATTCTGAGAAAAGATGTCAGAATTGCGAGATATAAACTCGCAATGATGTGTTATAAAGTCAGAATTGCGTGATATAAAGTCAGAATTCTGAGATATAAAGTCAGAATTGCGTGATATAAAGTCGCAATTGCGAGAAAAAAAGTCAGAATTCTGACTTTATAAGACGCAATTGCGACTTTATATCTCGCAATTCTGACTTTATATCTCAGAATTCTGACTTTATATCACGCAATTCTGACTTTATATCTCAGAATTCTGACTTTATTTCACGCAATTCTGACTTTATATCTCGCAATTCTGAGAAATAAAGTCAGAATTGCGAGAAGTAAACTCGCAATTGTGAGATAAAAAGTCGCAATTATCTTTTATTTTTTTTATTTTGTGGCGGAAACAAGCTTCCATAGATTTTAGTAGATGGCGAGATAATGCGAATAAAGAAAGAACAACAAAATGATACATCAGCTTGCTGTTCGGTCATTGTTTTACTCATCCTCATTTTGAAATGAATTTATGCATTAAATAAAAAAAAATGTTCAATGATTTACTATAAAGATTATTATAATTCATGTAGTTAATATTCAGCAGATTAAAATAAAAAGTGCAACATCAAATGAATACAGTAAGTGGATTAATGCATGTGTTATAAACATATGATTCTTTGCTACTTTGAGCAGAACTCACTGTTTTAAACAATTTTGTGATTTTTGCTGTAACTGAAACAATGATTCACTTGTCAAACTAAGTTGGGTTGTTTGTTAAATGCAGCGAATACAGATTTTTGCATACAGATTGTTGTGTGGTGTGACATCATATGGCGTGACACCATGTCAGTTGGTGTGACATTCAGAATTTTGAAAGATATTAAGGCTTTTTGGTTATTAATCATAAAATCATCAATGTGACAGATGGGGAATAGTGCCAGCAAAGGTTACAAGCATTTTGGTACTTTTATAGCAAGGTATTCCCAAATTAATTTGAAGTATATTGAAAGATTACAAGTAAACGTCTGTTTATGAGTGATGATAAAGTAAAATAATGCAAAATGTAACATATTTGCACATAAGAATTGCTATACTTTTATATAGTAATGATAAAGAATCAGGATAAATTTACTTACATTATCACATTATACCCCTTTTTAATTTAATACACAATAACATTCAAGTCACACCATATGACATTTTTAGTCACTAAGACAGTAAACTAGTGAATAAATGTAAATTTTAGGACAAAATCTTCAAGACCACATATATATTTGGAAATATAAGAGTTGGTAGAATATAACCCAATGAGTTCCATGACTTACATTTGAGATTTTTTAAAAAAACTTTTTTTTTTAGCCAAATATGTCAACCACCCATGTACAGTCTCGATGTACAGATTTATATATATATATATATATATATATATATATATATATATATATATATATATATATATTTTTTTTTTTATATATATATATATATATATATTTTTTTATATATATATATATATATATATATATATATATATATATATATATATATATATATATCAATGAAACCAAAAGCTTGTGGAACCCACAAAAGCGCTGTGTTTGTACTTTGAAATGTGTGTGCTCATTAATTGCGCTATAAATTAAATCATAGCCTTTTGAAGTATTCACATTAAACCGTGTCGCAATTCCTGTTTTCTGTACCCAAATGTAAGGCATCTTGAAATGATCATTAAGACTTTCATATACTGTGTGAAACATTAAAGATAATTTATGGCCTTCAATTTGATAAAACTGCATTTAAGACTTTTTAAGGACCTGCAGGGACAATATACTTTTGTTATTGTGTTGAACAGAAATTATTCAATATTTTAAATAAAGCATCTGAACAAATCTTCATTCAGACTTGCTTTACTCCCATTTTTAGAATGAACTTTGCAGCAGGGTGGATTTCAGAAGTACACTAGAGAAAAGTGGGCTGCATTTAATCTGACAGGCTGAGCTGTTTTTGAGCCTCGTAAGAGTAAAGTTACATTGCATTAGGGTTATATTGCCTGTCAGGCAATATGGAGCACTTTCATTGATCAAACCTCCATCAGAAAAATCCTTCTGTGTATGACTGTGTATCTTGAGTTCACCTGCTTGACACTTAAAAGTCAAGTATCTCCTTGCTACAGCAAGGATAAGACTGTATAGAAGATATCTAAAAATTCAGAAGACCAAAATCCTTTGATGGTTCTCATTCTTACCTGACTCGCAGACGACGGAGCCCGGTTTGAGGTCCAGCATCAGTGTGATGTTGGCAATGTCTGTCGTGTAGAGGATCTGTGTTCGGTGGGGAAGGTTAACAGTCCACAGTTCTGGTGTGGGGTGCAGCACATAAACCCAACCACCCTTACTGCAAGTCACTTTGGTACCAAAGCGCTGTCCAATCAGGTCGCTGGAGTGGCGGATAGCCCCATAGCGGGTCTGCGTCTGAGCTCCGGACTGAACTTTGATAGGCATCATGGAATCATGACCCAGGAAGATAATGACAACATCCCCGTCTTGGATGAGCTCGGAGTATTCCACAAAACTCATGAGGCACAGCTGGGTTTCAACTTCAGTGAAAAGTGTGGCCTTGGATGATTAAATTACACTGGTCTGTCATAAATGAAAACACACAAACACATTATTCTCATAAGTTAATGGACAAAACATTTACATTAATATTTATATTCTATCATATTACTTCATAGACTAAATTGAATATTTAGGATATTCCCATTTTTAAAAAATATATATTTGTGTTGATAAAAAAAAGCATAAAACAGACTCAGACACTATTAATTTTAACTTGATTATAAACAGCATGGCAATAAAGAGCTATGCTGTCATGTTTTTAAAATCCTGTAAAACTAATTTCTGTACTTTTAGAGAGATGGACCAAAAATTCCACTGTTGACACTTCTTGGAAGATTATTTATGTCTAATTGTCTATTATGGCTTTTGTTTAAAGCAATTAATGCAATAATGCCAAGAAAGCAGTTTTTTTATATTAAATAGAAACGTAAAAATAAAGACACTTGGAATTAAAAGTAATAATAAATTAAAATTAAGTTAAAATAAAAATAAATCTAATATTGTAACGGTTTACAAATGTAAACGTTTAATATTTTATCCAATATATTAAGATACGCATAGCCCATAATTTCAAATAAAAACACGAACGTCATCTAACTTAACGTTACTCAAAATCCAGTCAGTGCGTATTTTGATTTAAATAACGTTAGTAGTAATAAACCGTTAGTGACCGCAACCTGTCAAACTTGCCAGCACCTTCTGTGTAACCGCAGTCCGGAGACAGTTCAGAACAGAAAATCAAAATGGGCAACAATATTGTAAGTTAATCTGACAATAACGCACTTGTTGATATCTGTGAACATTTTTGTTATTTTAGGTAACGTTATTTGATTCAGCAAGCTCAGCAAGGTGACCAGGATGAACGGAAACAGCGACCACCGGTTTCATTACGTTACAAACCATCGACTACTAAGAAATATAAATATTTTTAAATGATCGTTTTAACAAGAGGGCTAAACTGAATGTGAACTAACACTTTTTAAAAAGACCATTCATTAGGCTAACTTACATCGAGTACAAACTGAAGTGTTTTTCAAAGCGTAAACAGAGTAACGTTAACGTTAACCGTTACACGCATTGCTGGAAAGGAAGCGTCTGACTGACATGTCTTAACGACCCCGTAACTCACATCGTTCGACATAAAGATATGTTTAACATAAAGAACGACTCAAAAACTCACCGTTTCTATAATTTTATATTAGGGAGAGAGCAGAAAGACAGTACAACACGTGTGTGCGGCTAGTTTGCTTGATAAACCGCATGCATGCAGACGCGGTCCGTCCTACAAAGCGGCTCTTTACCTCATCTGGATAGACTCAAACGCATGTGAACGCGTTGCTCGCCATATACAAATCTACAACTTGTCGCAAAACGTCTACTTCTCACGACACAACCAGTCTCAGGAAAATGATGTAAGAGTATTTTAAAGGAACAGTATCTGTTTTAACGTCAAGATAAACCAAACAGAAATGTGCGTGGTGGTTTCAGGACGGTGTTTCACAGCCCCACAACTCTAACTTACTCAGACTGAAGTAACGTTTTCCCTTCAAACCAGAAATGCTCTCCTGTTAAAGGGATAACGTCAGTTCACATGTCATTATTTACTCACCCTCTAGTTATTCTAAACCTTTATGGACTTCTTTCTTCCATTGGACACAAAAGAAGAGATTTCGAAGAATGTTATTAGTAAGGAAACAGTTGCTGGTGACCAATTTATTTTTTACGTTTAACCATGCAAGGGAATCTTAACATTACATTACATTTTTGCACATCTTATAGCCTATATTACATATTTGTTGAGAGCAGTCAAACTATTCCAGTGTCAGATTCTTCCAATGGGATGAATGGATTGCAAATAGCAGCCAATAGGAGCGGCTTTCATGTAGCAGTTCCGCATCACAATCCGTACAGCGGCTCTTCCGTAACATGAATCCGTACAGTGACGCTTTGAATCAAATGTACAATGAATCACTTCCAGGTCAAATAAAGTTATAAATACCTCTGGAAACTGTGTTTTGTCCTCTTTAATCTTCTTCACGCATCGTTGAAGTCCACGCCCTTTGAAGACGGCATTTGACCGGTAAGTACAATGACACCCGAGGGGCATTTTAAAATGGCAGTGGGCGGGGATCTCGCGTTGACTCCGGCGAAGGAGGGAAGAGAGTCCGCGAATGAAATGAATGAAGTTTTGGTCATGTGGTCTATAGTACTGAATTTAAATGTAATGGCTATTGGGTATTTAACATTTGTAACCTAAAATGTGTGTTATAAGGATAAAAAATCCCATTTTAAACGGCGGTTTAAAAACTATGCTCACAAGGTCTTGTAAACGACCTGAGGTGACTGAACGCGCCATTTTTGTAATGAACAATATTTTGCAGATCAGCGATATAAGGTCTTTAAAGTGAACCAAAGAGTCAAATGTGAAGTAAATTGTGTCATAATGAAATCTAACTACTATAAGACACCCTGCACGATGAGGCAGAGTGTCCATAAACGAAGTAAGTAGCAAGCTAGCTTAAGCAGAAGAAACTGCACTTTGGCGTGCACTTTGACGTGCGCTAGAAACAGCTTTTGTACACTTCAATGAACAGCGCTGCTAGCAGCTAAATGCTTTTAACACATACATTTTGCTTCAACTCAGTGATCTCAAAGAACTAACTAATGAATACATGAATAAACATTGTTATACCCATTTTATTAAGTTTATATACATAGCTATAATGTAAGCCACCCAAGACAAATGTAAACATTTTGATAGCAAAGAACTTAATGCACAGGTGAATGAATGAACCATTTATTAATCATTTTTTTAAATCAAACAAAACAGAAAACTAAAAAACGTTTGTGTTTTAGAAAATGCCAAAACAAAACAAAGGTTATAAAAAATGGTCCGAAGAGGACATGAAGGCGGCCCTGGAGGAGCTGGAAGCAGGGGGGAGCTTGAGAACGGTGGGGGCCCGCTACGGCATCCCCCACAACACTCTTCAGGACCATCGACGAGGCCGCTACACCTACCAGCCCCACCCCAGCCGTGCCCTCCTCCCGGAGGAAGAGGCATCTTTAGTTGCTTATATCATATGGATGGGCAGGCACGGCTTCCCCGTGACAAGGGCCGTAGCAACGCTGATGGCCACTGGCATTGTGAAGGCCTCAGGACGCCAGACAATGGTGAACTTCGAACATGGTCTGAGCCGTATGTGGTGGTGCCGTTTCCGGGAACGCCATCCGGAGCTGTCGGCCAGGACCCCCGACCCCCTGGACCGGCAGAGGGTCTTTGGTGTGACGGTGCCTCGGGTGGAGGCACTCTTCAACATTTTGGAGCCCATGTTCGCAGAGAAGAGCTGGCATGATTGTCCTCACCTGGTATTCAACTGTGATGAAACAGGTTTTGGGGACAAACAAAAAAGCAGAAAGGAGAAAGTTTATGCACAGAGGGGACAAAAACATGTGTATCGGCAAACTGTGGTTACTAGGGAGCACATCAGTGTCCACTGCTGTGCTAGCGCGGCAGGTGTGAGCATCCCTCCCATGATAATATATGCTCAATGCCTGCCTAGTAACAGCTATGCGCTAGATGGCCCCCCAAACGCCCTGTACGCCATCAGTGAAAAGGGCTACATGGATGGGCCCCTGTTTGTGAGGTGGATTGAACATTTCTTGAAACATGCTCCGGCAGAGCGTCCACTCCTGCTTACTTGCGACCAACACGAGACCCATATGTCCAAGGACGTGGTGGACCTCTGTCGGGGCAATGGTGTGGAGGTGGTGTGCCTGCCAAGCCACACCACCCATGCCCTTCAGCCCCTCGATGTGTCCCTCTTCGGGCCACTGAAAGAGGCCTTCACCAAGCTGGCAACAAATATGGGCCTGGTTAGGGGAGACCTTGTCCTGGGGAAAAAGCATTTTTCCTCGATATTAAAATTTGCTTACCCAAAGGCGGCCACCGTGGAGAACATAAAGAAGGGGTTCCGGTTGACAGGCTTGTTCCCCCTGAACAGGCACGCACTGGAGGACAGTGATCAGGTAGCTACAAACACAACAACCAAAAATAGACACTGCATAAATGCAATAGAAACAATGCAAACAATAATTTACTAATATCTTTATATTAGATATAATGTAAGGATATTAAATATATTTTAATATTTGGCAGGTAAATAATAATATTTAATATGGAAATACATATTTAATATTTTAATCATTTAATATTACAGATAATATATCTTTATATTATATAAATAGGCCCAGATATACTAATATCTTTATCTCACTAATTTACATTTCAGATGATGATCATCCCTCCAGTGGCAGTCCAGCCAGCCCCTCTTGGCACCACCCTCTCCGAGGTCCAGCCAGCCCTTCTTGGCACCACCATCTCCACGGCCCAGGTCCAGCCAGCCCCTCTTGGCACCACCCTCTCCGAGGTCCAGCCAGCCCTTCTTGGCACCACCATCTCCACGGCCCAGGTCCAGCCAGCCCCTCTTGGCACCACCCTCTCCGAGGTCCAGCCAGGCTTGTTCCCCCTGAGCAGGCACGCACTGGAGGACAGTGATCAGGTAGCTACAAACACAACAACCAAAAATAGACACTGCATAAATGCAATAGAAACAATGCAAACAATAATTTACTAATATCTTTATATTAGATATAATGTAAGGATATTAAATATATTTTAATATTTGGCAGGTAAATAATAATATTTAATATGGAAATACATATTTAATATTTTAATCATTTAATATTACAGATAATATATCTTTATATTATATAAATAGGCCCAGATATACTAATATCTTTATCTCACTAATTTACATTTCAGATGATGATCATCCCTCCAGTGGCAGTCCAGCCAGCCCCTCTTGGCACCACCATCTCCACGGCCCAGGTCCAGCCAGCCCCTCCTAGCACCACCATCACCCTGGCCCAGATCCACCCAGCCCCTCCTAGCACCACCATCACCCTGGCCCAGATCCACCCAGCCCCTCCTAGCACCACCATCGCCCTGGCCCAGATCCACCCAGCCCCTCCTAGCACCACCATCTCCACGGCCCAGGTCCACCCAGCCCCTCCCGACATCATATCAGTGCCAGTTGTTGCTGGCTGTGTAGAGTGCCCCACCTGCCATCGCCCGCCAAATCCGTTGGTCGCGGCTGGAATTATCCCGGCGGGGCTCGCCCACATCCTGGTCCCGCCACGATTTGACCAGTCGGCCCGGAGGAGGCGGCGGCAGCAGGTTCCTGCTGGAGCACGCTGCATAACCAGTGACGAGTTCGCATCTCACCAAGCTGAGAAGGAGAGGGAAGAGAGGGAGAAGCAGGAGGCGAAGAGAAGGAGGATGGAGGAAGTCAAGGAAAGGAGAGCATTGATGGAGGAAGAGAAGAAGAGGAAGCAGAGAGAGAAGGAGCAGAGAGAGAGGGAGAAGGCGCAGAGAGAGAGGGAGAAGTTGGAGAGAGAGAGGGAGAGAGAGAGGGGGAAGGAGCAGAGAGAGAGAGAGAAGCAGAGGGAGAGGGAACAAGAGAGAGAAAGACTACGGAGAGAGAGGGAGCAGGAGCGGCTCCAAAATGACATCTGTGCCTCGTGCAAGCACCCAAGCCCCCCAGGATCTGGAACAGAAGAAATACTGGAGTGGGTGCAATGCGAAAATTGCACCCTCTGGTACCACACTGAGTGTGTCACTCATGTGGTACCAGAGGAGGCATGGCTGTGCAGGGAGTGTGCCACGAGTCGGGATTTGTAAATGTGTTTGTAAATAGTTTTGTATATAGTTTTGTTATATAGCATATATCAATTGCATGTTTTATTTGATATATATATATATATATATACTGCATTCTTTGTTTTAATAATAGTTTTGTATATAGTTTTGTTATATAGCATATATCAATTACATATTTTGTTTTATTTTATATATATATATATATATATATATATATATATATATATATATATATATATATATATATATATATACTGCATTCTTTGTTTATGTGTTTTAATAAATGTGTTCATGTTCCTAAAACATTTTTCAAAATCAAAAGTGCTTCAGTGTTTTCTTGTAGCACACAGTTTCCTAAAACCTAAAGCCATGTTTGAAACAGTGACCGTTATTGACGGGTTATTGACGGGTTTACCTCAGAAAAATATATATAGCAACTACTGAAACTAAATGATGATCTAATGAAGGACTTTTGGTGGAGGATACAAGCTTTCATAATACACACAGCCTATCAAATAATAAACAGCAGAAGCTAAGTTTGTCAAATAAAACATTAACAGCTACCTACGCACCGTTGAAAACACGTGCACGTTTATACTGAAACTAAATACACATTCAAAACGTTTTTTTCGGCCTGACAACAGATAATATACATAGCATATGAAGTAACAAACAGCAAAAGTTAAGGTAATTCACATAAATTTATATAGAAACGATACCTTCACGTCGTTGAAATCATGACGCCCCGTTGTACGGTTTCATGTTACGCTCCCAACATGACTGTACGGAATCTTGTGACGCGTAACATAGTTCCCCACACAGCGCCGCCTCAAGCAAATCGCCATTTACGAGCATTTCATAGGCCAAAAATAAACCAATCAAAGCTAAGAAACGAAGACAAGACCCTCCCCCAGTAAATGACACATCAAAAGTTCATTGGTCTAATCCGTTAAGGGTCGCTCTGACGTTTTTACGTGCCCGGAAGCGAGATTTAGTGTACGGATTGTGATGCGGAACTGCTACTATAAAACAAACGCTCCATCATTATCTGGCGCTGGAGAAGAACAGACGGACGCCACGCAGAGTTCATACTCCAACCGTAAACATAGGGATCTTTGTCTCAGCTCAGTCTTCCCCTAGCTCTAGTAATCCACAACCCACGGTAAGAGTGTTCATTAAGAAGTTTTCGTCTCTTGTTAATGTGGGAGCTTAAGCTAGATCGCAATTTAAAAAAAGTATTGCAACTACGCTATAAACGGCGATTTAAGCCTTCTGATCAGAAAGACTTGCTTTTTATTTTTAATGCATCGTGGAGGTCTTCTATTATGCATTTTCTGAACATTTCTAGCCTTCTTGTGGATGAAAGCGTCCACAATGACAGCTCAACCTTTCTCTCTTTCGTTGAAGTGTTCCCGTCCAGTGGACGCCCAGTTTTAAGTCATCGATCGCATCGATCATATTTCTGCATGAAAGTTTGTGCATTTTAGTTTACAACGCAACGATGACTAGATGTAGACCTGAATCATCTGATCTGACGAGTTTCGTTAATGTTTTTAAAAGATGCATAATTTATAAAATCAGAAGTTCATTATGTACAATTATTTAAATTGCCATTTTACAGGTACATAGACGTTTTAATAATTTGTATTAACATTAGTCCAGTCGGACATGACAAAATTAACTTTCGGTTTATTTATATGTCAGATTAAATCTGTAAGCGGTCCGAGTGTTTCGTCCTTGATTCACTAAAAAGAATCGGCACATGAGTTATTCATTCGGGCATCGTACTTCACTGGCCGCGTTTGGTTCACTAAAAAAAAAGAATCGGTTCATAAGAGTCATTCGTCACGCTATGGATTCATTTGAGACATGAGTATTGCAATTTGCAACATTTTACAGTATTTTTAAATTGTTACAAATTTGTACAGTATTTTTTGTAAATGTACAAATTATTCATTATTTTAGTACAACGTCTCTACCCTATATGAGTATTTCTGTTGAACCATAGCATATGTTGGTCAGACTTCTCATTTGCCACTTTTACTTGTGTAAATGTAACGCTAATCACGTGCATAAAAGTAGTTAGTCTCAAAAACAGTTTCCATCTTGTATAGATACTACTTCAACTGTATGCATATTTCTCCATGAAAAGCCAAGGATGCCTCTTGGCTTTATTTCACATTCAGTGTAACCACAGTTATTTTCCATCCCAATCCCACCGCGCTCAGCGAACAGCAGCCATGCCTTTTGGGAACAGTCACAACCAGTTGAAGATGAAGAACACCTGTGAGCAGGAATACCCTGACCTCAGCAAGCACAACAACCATATGGCCAAGGTCCTCACACCTGTGCTTTATGAGAAGTTGCGCTCCAAGCAGACACCCAGCGGATTTACACTGGATGATGTAATCCAGACCGGGATAGACAACCCAGGTAAAGTCCTGAAGCAACTCAAAGTCCTCCAAAGACCACCTCTCGTGCACTTTTAGAACATATTATATTTTTAGAACAACATTACACTACAATCAGAAAGAAGTGTTAATATAGTAGTGTGTTAGTCAGTGACCTTGCTGACACGTGTTTCAGTGCAGAGGGCATCGAATACAATGTTTTCCTGTATAGATAAGAGCAACCTGCCTGGCATGGATAATAAAATACAATTGGCCTGAAAACAGGTCATGAACACTTTTCCGAAAGGAAAGAATGCTCAGAGTATTTGTTGAGACAAATTGTGCTAAACCTATTCAGAACCCAACAGGTGACTTCATCCTTTGGCAGCAAAGTGTAGTATTTTCTTCATTTTTTTTTGACCCCATGTTGTCATGTGTTGCTGGTCATCAAGCAACAGCCAGCTGAGGATGTAGATCATGTAGACATTTTTAAGATGGTCTTAAGAGAAAGCACTTGATGTTAAGAATGGATGTTTTTAGTTAGCAATGCCGGGCTCTAAGGTGCATGGTTCCTAATTTGTGTACATGAACCTTTTTCCCCATCTCAGGCCACCCCTTCATTATGACTGTGGGTTGTGTGGCTGGGGATGAGGAGACCTATGTGGTGTTCAAGGACCTACTGGACCCTATTATTCAGGACAGACATGGAGGATACAAGCCTACAGACAAACACAAGACTGACCTCAACCCCAGTAACCTCAAGGTATGAAGATGAAGTGATAGATCACCCAGAAATGATTCTGTCATTTACTCACCCTAATGTTATTTCAAACACACACAACAAAAGGTGTTTTAAGAATGTTTTTGTCCAAAACTACATTACTCACTTTCATTGTACAGACAAAACCGCTGAGACATTTTCAAAATACAACCTTCTGATGAGTTTTTTGTTGTTGTACTTAATCACTGATACAGTGATATTGCTTATTCAAATGACTAAAACTCTTTGTTCCTGCAGGGTGGTGATGACCTGGACTCCAATTACGTGCTGAGCTCTCGCGTCAGAACAGGCAGGAGCATCCGCGGATTCTGTCTGCCTCCCCACTGCAGTCGTGGAGAGAGAAGAGCCGTTGAGAAGCTCTCTGTGGAAGGTACATCACTGCAGCCCCACATCGGTTTATTTGAAACATGACAAAAAAGATCTGCTGCATCCCAATTTGGATGGTCTACTATTTGTAGAAATTACAAGTCCATGCACACTTTAACAGCTAATATTGCCTACAACCCATTGTGCTTTGGAGGATTCAACTACATACTACATACCACGGTTACTTTAGTTAACTAAAACGAAAACCACAAAAAAAAAATTAACTCAAACTACTATGAAGCACAACAAAATTACTAAAACTTTAAAATAAAAATTAAAACTCATTTAAAATATGAATAAAAACTATAATAGAATCTAAATAGTATATTAAAATATCACTGCAACATTAACCTAGTGTTAAACTAAAAAACATGGTGAAAGTGCAAGACTGATAATCAAGTTGAGGCTTATATAAAGGGGTTTGAGTGATTTTAATAATTATTATCTAACCTGATGAAAAACAGTGTGAACTTTGTTTAATTTATTTTTTAGATTTGCCAATTGCATCATTATGCAAAAACATGATTGGCAGATCAATGTAATGCCTCTTTTCTCTCCAATCTGGTAGGAAGAATTGAGTTAGCATAAATCAAATGAATTGAAATGTAGAGTGTGTGTGTGTATATGAGAATGGTAACTGTGACAAGATGATTGACAGGCGAGTTAACTGTGACAGGATGCATGTAACTGTGCTACAATCTGGTCTGATAAAGCTGCAGTTATGTGGTAGTATGTCCCAAAACTTCTGTTTTCTCCTGCTACACACTCAAAGTGTTTACTTTTTCTTCACAGACAAAGCATTCTTTTAGGCCATAGCATTGGGAATTAGCATTCAGCACTTACTGAAACTCGGTCTTTTGACTCCCTCTAGTGGTGATTTAGTATCATCATGTGTGATTGGACCAACATAAAAGGCTTGTTCGACTTGAACCGGCGCTGCACAGACCGATTGGTTTATGACATCAAAGTACTGTGAGCAATTAGAGAGCAGACAGCTCCTTATGCTTTTGAATCGCTCTCGCTGTACTTTGATGTCATGAACCGATCGGTCTGTGCAGCGCCGGTTCAAGTCGAACAAGCCTAAACACTCCTTACATAGACATTTTTATCTGTAGTCTAGGATGTTTCTTTAAGAAATCATTTATTTAAAAAAAAAGAAAGGAATTAATAACCGATTTGTTGATCTGTCTGCTGTAGCTCTGGCTGTCCTGTCTGGGGATCTCAAAGGGAAATACTACGCTCTGAAGAACATGACAGATGCCGAGCAGCAGCAGCTCATCGATGACCATTTCCTGTTCGATAAGCCTGTGTCTCCCCTGCTGCTGGCCTCAGGGATGGCTCGTGATTGGCCCGACGCCAGGGGCATCTGGTCAGTGTTCTAGATTGTCCTATTTCAGTTTTATAAAAATATGATGATTATTTTTATCGGATACATTTGTATTAGGGGTGGTTAATCTGTCTGATTTCCCGATTCGATTCGATTACGATTATTGAAGTCCCGATTCGATTACAGTCGATTTTCGATTATTAACGATTTTCGATTAGCGATTATTGATTTTCCAGTTCACAACAGTAAACAAAAATACACTAAGTGATTGCAGTATTAAAAAAAGTCAGCTGCTGAATTACTTAACTCTTTTATTGAGTAACAACTCAAAGCACTTTCTGTGTCGTGTAGTTATAACTTCAGAATTATTTGTATGTAGCTTATGTTCTGTAGAACACAGAAATGAATACATCACATTGTGTTGTGACTCATCAAGTTGAACCAAACTAGCTTTTAATACAATGTTGGTATGAGCCACCACAGTATTTTACAAATATAAAAAATAACACAAAGTGAAAATAAAGTGGCATTTTGGCGTTAATATTGAAACGACAGTTACCATGGTGAATACACAATACTAACAAGAACTGTTAATGAAACATGGAAACTGCTCCTGGTGAATAGAATGAAAATCATGCCTGCATGCAAATCCTTCTCAGCTAACACACGACGTACCAGTAACGTGATTTATTGGTATTTTACTTTTATTTCATGACTTACTAATTTACAACGTAACAACGTTGCATGCTCGTAGTTTCCTTTGCACTTTGCACTATACAGTGAAGCGATACACGGCGCGCCCCTCCGCATTTGCGCGTGCAATTGAAGAGTGTGCGCTACGAGTACAGTATAACGGCTGACAGGACAGGAACGTCCGTTTTTCTGAGGTGAAATACTTTTTATTTCAGCGTACACATACGTCACTGCCTGGTAGTTCCTATACTGTGCTGGGTTTTCTGAAGTAGTTGTGATTCGCCTCTCATAACATAACATGCTCTAAATGCACGCAGAGTGGATTTTTTTTTTTTTTTTTTTTTTTATAAAAAATCGATTTTTGAAAATTTGATAATCGATTCATACTCGTCCATAACATACTCGCGATTAATCAATAATCGATTTTTTTCACCACCCCTAATTTGTATCCAGTTTTTATATTTATTTGTTAATTTATATTTATAGAAATCTGTGTTTATATATCAGACACCATACTCTGGCAATCGTTCTTTACTGGGAAATCATTTCATTCTGGCTTAACCATTGCATTTCTGTGCTGGATTTAGAAGACGTTCCCTCACTCATCTTCTCCTTGTTTCCAGGCACAATGATACCAAGACATTCCTTGTGTGGGTGAATGAGGAGGATCACCTACGTGTCATCTCCATGCAGAAAGGTGGCAACATGAAAGAGGTCTTCACCCGTTTCTGCACAGGTCTCACTAAGGTATTACATCCCTGTAATCCTAAAAGCCCGTTCACACCAAGAATGACCACTATATCAGTGCCCACACCAACGCACAATAACGTTTGTTATAAGCGTGCTGCATGAGCTCCTTAAAGCTGGGTGGATTCTGATTGGCTGTCAATGTTTTTATCATTCATCAGCTGGAAAAACTCGTTCTGAAAGTGATTGCAACTATTGTCCTGTTGCTAGTTGAACAAATTTTGAGTTTCAGAATAGGTTTAGAGTTGACAAAACCAAACAAATTCAACCCAGTGTAGGTCAGGTTCAGCGTGTTCACAACACTTAGGGTTTGATGACTGATGATTTGTTAACTCGCTGACTAATTCACTCTGGAGCACATCCACATGAATGTGACATCTGCAGCGAACAGCCAATCACAAAACATAAATTTGAGAAATAAAATTGAGTGATCGTTATATTAAATATAATAAACTGAAACATTTACCAGGCAGGAAAAACAGCTGTTGCCACTAAAGTTTGAGAAGGCAGTTTAAAGAAAGTATCTGACTACTCATAGCTGATTGATGCAGTTTTAGTTTGCAATCTCTAGAGGCCCATTCACACTATGGATCCACATCAGCGGACCGCGACATTGTTTGTTTTAAGCGTGTGCTGAAGTTTAGTCATATGCCGTTTTAAATTCTTGAGCTCTTTAAAGCAGGATGGATTCTGATTGGCTGTCAAAGTTTTTATCGTTCATCAACTTAATTTTTTTTTAGCTGAAATTGATTACAATGATATCTTTCCTCAGTGCCGTTATAGTTGTGATGTGGACTCAGCTATTCTTTTACATTTAGAACTATATCTTAGCATCTATAGCATTGAGACCAGGCTATGCTTGAGCAAACAGTTTGTGAATAGGCTACTACAAATGATGGCTGTGAAAGAGACTGTGAACGCATTGAATAGGATATGTTTAGTTGGTAAATAGCATAGGCTACTATTACACAGTAGCGATAACTTTAAGCGCACCAGAATAAAATGTATAATATTCAGAAGTAAACCGTGTAGCTGACTTACAGATTCAGTTAACATCCACAACTGAATAAGCGTGATGATTCAGGGAGCAGGCTACACAGTGAACTCTGAGAAAACGCCACTTAAGCTCCGCTACTTTCTTCGACCCTCTCTGTCTCTGTGCTCACTCGGTGTGCAGTGTGAGAGGGGGAGTGGCCAGCGGCTAGAGCGGCAAAAGCCAATGTGTGCTATATATTTAACGATATCTTTTGCATTTCTAAGCCAAACAACGTCAAACTTGGCATTGCACTTACTCGTGCCCGTAGCAAGACAGGAAATCTCTTCGGCAGATATGCAAATGACAGACAGACGTTCCTGTAATTTATAGATGGATTATTAAAACTTTATCCATTTTGTTTGTTTTTTGCTTTTCGCATTGCAAATAATTTTTTATTGCCAATACATTCTTTTGAAACCACTTTAAGAAGAACCCTTGTGGAGACCATCTTGTCAAAGTTTAAATAACCACTGTATTTAGCATCTTGTATTGAAACACACTAATTACAGATATTTTGAATATCCTGAAACGTCTTCCTAATAAATGTGCTTTATCTTGTAAATTAAATTATTTCTGGTGTACGCAAGACACTTTAGATAAATAATGGCTTGAACAGAGCTGTAAAAACTCTTGTTCTTTCAGATTGAGGATTTGTTCAAAAACAAGGGTCACTCGTTCATGTGGAATGAACACCTTGGCTACGTCCTCACCTGCCCATCCAACCTCGGCACAGGCCTGCGTGCAGGAGTGCATGTCAAACTGCCTAATCTCAGCAAGTACCGCCAGTTTGAAGAGATCCTTAAGAGACTGAGGCTGCAGAAACGTGGAACAGGTAAGAACTGATTTCAGCTGGAGAACATTACTATTACTACCGGGCATCGAGAACAGAGATACATCATCATGTAAACTGATGGCAATAATAAAGTGGTGCCTCTGTTCATTAGGTGGTGTGGACACTGCAGCTGTGGGTGGTATTTTTGACATCTCCAACGCTGACCGCCTGGGCTTCTCTGAGGTGGAGCTGGTGCAGATGGTGGTGGATGGAGTCAAGCTGATGATCGAGATGGAGAAGCGGCTGGAGAAAGGCCAGTCCATTGATGACCTTATGCCTGCCCAAAAGTAGACTGCATTTCAACCTCACTTCACACATTCTTCTCTCTCCACCTCCCCTCACCTTTGTTAACCGATTGATTTGAATGTTTGTTGACTTGTTCTTGGAAGACACGTTTTATTTAAGGATCCTCTGCTCTGGTCAGTTCTTGTTACACATATAGATGTCTCAGGGCAAAACATGGATGAGAATATCTGAAAATAAAATTTGGCCCATGATGTCTTGCCTTTTGTCTTTATTCCCTGTTCTATCCTGTTTACAATTCTAGGGTTCCCACATTAATTTAACTTTTACCTGTTAAGTTTTATAGTTATTCATGATTTAATTTTTCAAGAATTTGTAGAAATTGTTTTATAGAAATCACAATCTGCAATTTCTACCTAATGCAAAGGTTCAGAAATGAATACGATTAAATATATACATCACACACAGTGTGTTTGCTGATTTGTTGTTTAAGCAACATTTCTTTTTAATGAAGACATTTATTTATTATTTCTTCAACATTAATAATAAAAAATGTTGCTTAAACAAAACACTTAGAATGATTTCTGAAGGATCATGTGACACTGAAGATTGGAGTAATGATGCTAAAAATTTCACTTTTACCAGCACAGAAATAAATCGCATTTTAAATAAACTTTTCTATTGGAATATATTTTAATGTTGTAAAATAGTATTACAACTTGTTTTTACTGTATTTTTTTTCTCTCTCCATAAAATAAATGCAGCTTTAGTGAGCATAAAACACTTCAACTTTTTTTTTTTTTTTTTTTTAAATCATACCAACCACAAACTTTTGAAATTCCTACCACTTTCTTTGATCTCCAAGTTGTGGACCTGCAGCTCACGTGATCCAGAGTCAGGGGAAAAAAAGACGAGTTAAAGATTTAAAAAAAAGAAAGTAATACATTTTTAGATCATTTTGTAGCTGTATTAGATCTCTGCTATGAACACCATGACGCTTCTGATCACAAATAAGGACAACAGCGTTTCTTTATTTTCTCTTTACAAGAATCCTTTAAATAAGCTCACATGTAAAAGTCAACATAATGAGAGAGAGCCCAGAAAACCCTCACACCCAACCATAGCTTTAAATAGCAGGAATCAGACTGCAACACAATGGCTGGTTAAATATGGACCAGAAAAAAAGACTCCATGTACCATCACAATCTTTCTCCTCTTCAAATAAAATATCATTGCATTTCTGCATTATGCATTTTGCCTTCCGACTGAGACAGACTTCTTTAACGAGTCTTGACGAAGACTTCCTTCTCAACTGTGAAATTATGCAACAAGGTTTAAAAACACAAGTGTTGTGTGATGTCATTAGCTGTCTCAGTAACTGAGATGGTTTGTGAGGACAATCAGTGGACTCTCAAACAGCGCAAACATCCAGCTGGGTTTTACAAAACATTTAAGAATAATTTCAGTTATTAGTATCAGCATCCTTAAGGAATCCACACACATCGTAATAAACCAAATCATTCTAACATTAGCAGGTCATAGGTACTGTAACTTTTAGCAACAAAAATGGTTAAGACAAGCATACAGTGAATGGGATAGTGTGCCAAAATTATTGTCATTATTATTGCTCATTATTATATTAATGAGCCAAAATGAAGTGAAGCCATTTTGACCTAAAAGCATCCTTTTAGGTCTGTTTGACAGCATCAGGAACAATATACAAGATACAAACTGAGCTCAATGGAGACTGCTTCATGATTTTGTTTTTCTCTGACCCTATATATGTACACCAGTCTCACTGGCCTGTCAGACCAACCCAGAAGCCCAATATGATCACTGTGACTGTACAATTGCAGCTATTGAATTGATGGTTGCATTTACAACAGCATTTGCAACAACAGGAACATCTCTGGCCACTCTCTGGATGGGTGGAATATTGGGTCCTTCCAAAGTATCCAGAATACCTGCAAACAGAAAAACACAACAATGACAAAATGGCAATGTAAGGCCTGTAAAGAGCGTAACATTGACAAACTAAGCCAACGTCAAAGAACTAGCGCTGATTGTGTTGTCGCCTCACATCGGCTGAGGAAAAAAACCTGCGCTTGAACAGGCCACAAAGACTACAAAGCATGTGTGTTCTGTGCTGTAAGGAAATATCTATCTTTTTTTTTTTACTGTTAACAGTTTTTCAGGGTATTAAATATATATATTAAACAAAATACATTAATTTTTAGCTTAATCGCCCAGCTCTCCTTGCTCTCGGACTCATGTCTTACCTTCAACCATCTTATGGTAAGCGAAGTGCAGGTAGAGCAGAAAGAGCATGTGAAGAGCAGCCAGTGTGCCACACAGTATGAGGCGAGGAGTCTGGCCAACAGCTCGAGAGATGAGCACAGCCACCTGAGAGGAGGACACGAACGCAAGGAATGTGAATACACATCTTACAGTGATACATGCATGATTTTGGCCCTTGTTCATTTTGCTTTACCATGCGTAGAGTAGAGAGTCCTCCAATCACCAGCCAGAGAATGTAGAAGAGCGAGTGGAAGTGGACATTGTACGTGATGAAAAGGACCACACAGTGGCCAAAGAGACCATAACCCTGAGAACAAAGATAATAAGACACTTTATCGCAGTGTGAATTGGGCACATCATGCACTCTTTCCAGGGGTAATGGGAGCTACTTACTAGCAAAGACAACATCTGCAGCATGGTAATCTGAGCGTTGCACAGGTAAGCAAGGAAATAGATGAAGGAAGACACTCCTAGCCAGTATCCAAAACAGGTTCCAATGGCAGTGCCCATCAGCGTTCCCTCTCTCTGTTTCAACAAACAAACACCAGTCAAGAACGACAGACTTCTGATGAAGAAAGCCCGAGTTTCATTTTGGATTAAATTTCTCACTGACAAATGTATGGAACATTGCTTACGATGACGGTTCCTGATGTCTTCATGCCATGGAGCAGAATAGCCACCAGTGTGAACACCAGCATCATTGGTCCATACAGTTCTCCTGCAACTTTCTGGGTTTAGAAGAAAAAATAAGAAGCTAATGAAGCAAAAAGAGCTCAAAACATCTGCCGTTATAAGTCTGCGCTGTCGTGTCCAGTGAAATGAGTAACACGGTTTCGTCCCACTTTTGGCTTTCCGCAATGCTCAAAACTAAATAAAATGTGCTGTGTGACAGCGAGGAAAAGAAATGCAAAATAAAAAAAGTAAATACATTAAAATGAATTAACCCTGTAGAGTCTGACAAGAAATAAGTCAGAAAAAACTATTTTAATTTAAATTGGAATGGTTTACTGAGCCTTTAAACAAACAAACAAGATTTTTCATATTTCATATCTCATATTTCATACTTCAGGCTTTTATGGTGCATATACTATGATATTGGTGAATATAAAGAGTATATTCAAAGCTCTTATTAAATATATTTATATTAAAAAAACACCTACATTTTATTCAGAGGCCCAAACTGAGCAAAAATGTGTAATTTGGTGCATTTACTGATATTTATAATGTCAAAAAGTAAGATGAAATTCTGAGATCTTTATAACAGATGCTTACATAAAGTGCATATAAATATCAGTGTCACTCTATATCTCCCAAAAATGTGTCTTAGCAAGATGATATTTAAATGCTTTTATGATCAAAGCTCAGTAGTTTTTATTGTAGGGGGTAAAAAATATAATGCAATGCAATACAATAATGACTGAGATATGAACAAATAAACTCAAAAGCCAGATGGATCATATTTGATACTCACATTTTAACGTGACTTTTGATGTATGGATAATCAAACTATCAATCTGATGTCAGAAGGCAATGTAGTAGATAGTGTGCAACAGGTATTGATCATGTTGATAATTTAGAGGGCTTAGAAATTTGCATATCAATCATGATACGGTAGACTTTATAGGGTTGATAATATTAATCTCTCGCTCAGGGTTGCCAAACCCCGGCTCTTATCATTACAATTAGACTTGCTTTCTATTGTTTATTGCGCAAGGCTAAAATGATCGAATGCCTTACCTGTGGAAAGTTGATCATTCGGACTGGGATCAGGGATTCCACCAACCTGTGTATTAAGCAGTTGGTCATTGAGTCTGAAGCAGTGAAGCTGCAGTAGATACTGTGAAAGCGCTGCTAGAATGCTTGACATGGATCTTACCTGTTTCTGACTTGAATGGGTTCCACATCAAAGTACGGCCGGAGAATGTCAATATTGGCGTAGAGGTTAAAAGCTTTTGAGGCCTGTCGCTTTCCTGCTTGCCATACCTGTGTAGATACACGCTATATTAGTAACAATCTTTTCTACACACAGCTCAACAGAAATCTATAGAGATACGTTTTTTTTTCAGTATAAATGATTTACACCTGTTGAATGGAAAAGAGCAGCTCAGACATTCTACCTCATTTCATGCACATGTGACTTAGGCCCTGTTTACACCTGGTATTAAGATTAAGGTGTTAATATTAAGTGTTTTGGTCGATCGGGTCACAAGTAGACGAGGGAGACACGTTCCTGTTTACACCTGGTGTTTTAATCCGTCTCTTTCGTCCACTTTTGACCACTTCTGTCCTGATTTCTTTGAGGGTCTATGGAGGGCAGGTAAATCTATAGGCTTTTTCAGATCTTTCAATCTAATGGACAAAATAAGCTCACACAATTTACATATGAACGTGACCGGATATGACGGAAAAACACACGAAGAGCAGGAGCTTTAGTTTCTGCTCTGACAGCCACAAGACCAACCGAACGCTGTGAGTGTGTGTTAGAAATCAGGAAATGGTGAGAGAACATTGTGCTTGATATATTTTTCATCTTCAAACCAAACTTGGATCTTCAGCCGGTAAAGTTTGACTCTCGTCTGGCTAGTGTGCTTTCCATAATGTTTATTCATTAGGCGGAGTGTAGATATTTATTTGATCACATGAGCGTTTACATTACAAAAACAATCTGGTCAAATGTGTATTCTACCTCTGGACAAGCTCAAAACATTTTAGACCCCGTTTACACCTGTATTTAGCGTCGTCCACTTGTGATCTGATCGACGAAAACGCATCTTAACACCAGGTGTAAACAGGCCTCACATGTCAGTCAGGTTCCTAGCCCTCCCTCTGGCTCACCTCATCAGCGACCTGTCTGCCCAACTGTCCCTTCAAGCCCTTCATCCCGAGGAACTCTCCATATTCTCCGTTGTCCTCCTCCGTAGCGGCTGCCTCTTCCGTCACCTCCTCCTCCTCCTTCATGCGCTGATGCATCTCCCCCATATCCTCGAAGCTGGAGCCCGAGGTGTCGTCCATATTCTCCATGTCCACCACAGCCGAGCCGCTGCCCTGGGGTCGGTCACGAGAAAGAGAGAAAGTTCTGTCACAAATACAGCCAATTTTCACACTCCAAATAAGTTAGAGAATTTGATGGAGGTGGAATATTTTCCCTTTATTTTTGTATAATTTGCTAAAGTTTTCTGAATACTGCAAATATATAGAAATTATTAAAGGGTCAGTTCACCCAAAAATGAAAATAATCCCATAATTTACTCACGTTCAAGCCATCCTATGCGTTTATGACTTTCTTCTTTCAGCCAAACACAATCAGAGTTAGGCTATATTAAAAAATATCCTGGCTCTATAATCGGCGCGAATGGAACTAGATTTTAACATTAACTATTAATAAATTGCACTTCTACAGCATTTAATCTTTGTTAATGTTAATTTCACTATTTACAAGTAGCCTACATTATTGAAATCAAAAGTTGTATTTGTTACACCGGCTCCATTGGTCGAAGGTTAGGTTATCTAAATTCAGACCAGAACTAGATCCTATTTGTGATAGATGTAGGCAAGCTCCTGCTAGCCTTTTACACATGTTCTGGACATGCCCAAGTTTGTATAACTTTTGGAAATTGATTTTTGACGCATTCTCAGAAACAATAGGAGTCCCAGTAGAACCATCTCCTTTTCTTGCTTTATTTGGTGTTACACCACAGAACATGCACCTGAGCAGCTATAATTGTAAAATGGTGGCCTTTTGCACACTTCTTGCCAGAAGATTAATATTGTTTAAATGGAAAGACTCTCTTCCTCCCACTTTTTCTCATTGGATTAAGGAGATTATGCAGTATCTTAAACTAGAGAAAATAAGATACTCTCTTCAAGGGTCTGTCCAGAGATTTTATGCAATCTGGCAACCCTTCTTGACATTTGTTGAAAAAATCAAGTAGAGAATACAGTCCCAAAATTATTTTTATCTATATATGTATTTTTATCTATTTTATGTCTATGTATGTATATTTATGTATCCTTTTCTAATAATCTTTACAAGTGTTTTTTTTTTTTTTTTTTTTTTTGTCTGATGGGTATAGGGATGGGTTGTGTCGGGGTTTTGTTGTACACTGTACTGTTTTAGTTCTCCTTTGTTTTTTTGTATGTTGTAAAATCTTGAATAAACAGACCTTGTTCAAAAAAAAAAGTTGTATTTGTTAACATTAGTTAATGCACTGTGAAGTAACATGAACAAACAATGAAAAGTTGTATATATATATATATAACTAAGATTAACAAAGATGAATAAATACAGTAACACATGTTTTGCTCATGGTTAGTTCATATTAGTTAGCCTAATACATTAATTAATGTTAATAAATCAAACCATATTGTAAAGTGTTACAAACAAATTATTTACTCAGAACACAATGAAAATGTAAGTGTGCTTTAGTAAGAGTGGTAAGCAAGATATTAACCTTAATAAACTATAGTATTATCAGGTTATTTATATGACAATGTGTAGAAAAATTACAAAAAAAAAATCATTTAGTTTAGACCGGAGTGAGGTGAAACCAGAAAAAAGTGCAAAGCAAGTTGCTATCTAGCTACTAATTTATTAGCTAACTTTATTCATTGTATATGGTAGAAATTTAGACAATTAGTTAGCCTAAAATTAACTTTTTAATGCTACTTTTTTTATATTGATATGAATATATACCAAAAATAATTATCAGGTCTAGCAAAGAAGGATTTTATCTTACAAAGCTGGGTAGGCAAATGATTGTGGATGCTAAAATGAAATAATAATGTTTTTGGACATGGTACAATGCTAAAACCATGGTTATTTGTACATATGACAAGCTAGCATGTTTCTGAGCATGTAACATGGTAATAACAATAAAATGGCGCTCATTTATCTCCTCCACTTATACAAACCTATATGTACCTAATTGTTTACATCACAGTTTCGCTTACTGTATCTCGAGCAGCTTTGAATAGTACACAAATGGTGCATGAATATGGTAATTAGTGAGCAAGATCCAATAGAAATAAAGATAGTACCAATACGGTGAGGTCAGACTAAGCAAACGGCTTGTTTAACAGAAAAATCGAGTGTTTATGTGGCTGTATAATGCTGAGTTGAGTTAAGGTAAATTACCTGGATAATGTTGTCATCAAAACCACCCCATGGTTCCGTATTCGTGTTTTTGCTTCCTTGTGATGCAGACATTGTTTTGCACTATCACGAATATAAGCAGAAACTTTAGCAGCTAGAACATTAAAACGCTACAATCTATAGTTTGGTTCTGGTGCTCATTTTAGTTTGATATTAAAAATGGTTAGTGTGAATTGTTTTGCCAGCTGTACAGCGCTGAGACAAAAATGTGACGTGATGACGACGCAATTTGTGACGCTACTTCCTCTAATCGCAGATCTAAACTTCCGGATTTTACCCTTTCTTATACTGTCTATGATTTTACCAGACAGACCAGTCTTGGAAGATTTTCATATAAACTTGTATTTAACCACATAAATCAATTACATACGCTCAAAAGCAGAGAACTTCGCCGTTTAATGTCAACATCGGGCAAGCATGTCAGTACGTCATGTCAAAATAAAAGTCGTGTGACCTGTACTGTTTTATTTTTAGTTGAAAACACTGATCTATATAGAATGACCAGTGGTTGAAAATAGTTTTTTTGTTGAACTTCATTTCTAGGTTTGTAACCATATATTATTAGCATCATTATTATTATACAAGACACCATTGATTCCAAAAGTAATTTTTATTTTAATATATCACATTCATGTGAATAAATGGGATTAAGCAAAACAAAATTGTAAACAATTTACAATTTATAAAATAAATATGGCACTAATTGAGACAATATAAAACAAAACAAAAACATAAATAAAACGACTTATGAGACAGTTACTTTAAATTTTGATTTGTTTTTTACTTGTCCATTCATGCTTGTCAAAATTAGTGGATCGTACTACATTAGCATATGTTTCAGTTTATTAAAAAATGTATATATATATATATATATATATATATATATATAGGTAACACATTGGATGATGTATCGTCCTTTACATGCTAAACTCGTACATTAAATAGTTAAAAATTATTAATAAATGTACAATTTTCTGAAGGGGGCACTGTATCCCGTGTACTCGAAGTGTAGGCTATTAAAATCTCAGAAATTTAGTTTAATCGATTTTATCTAAATGGATTTCAATGGTCACTGGATGGCAGCATCACATTTGAGAACGCAATCGTAATATCGCGAGGTCATCATGGTCTCTCGCGTCATTATCCGATTCTTGCACTGTCAATCAATTTGTGCACTTCCTGGGGAAATAGTGAATCATTTCAGGAAAAATGATTTGCTGATTTCAGACAGAAAGGTCTGCAATATGCGTTCGAGGATATATTCAGGCTGTGAACGTGATTCGAAATGAAAGAAAAAAAACAGGGAAAAAGTAAAGTACCGCATCACCTGGGCCCAGTTTAAAAAAATGTAATCTGGATCAAATTGATCCGGATTTGGAAATCCCGTGTTTTGCTATCCAGAATCACCTGATCCATCTTACTTTTATGTCAGTAAAGAAACATTGGATTGGATCACTGTGATCCAAATACCAAATTTCAGGATTACCAAAGCCTTAAATGGAACCAACAGTGTAGCCTACTGGCTTAGCAAAGAACAACAGCTAGGCAAAATACCAGTGGCCACAAATAGCCATTGTTTGTTTTAATTTGAAGAAACTTTTAAGATACAAAATGCAAATTCATTCAGTAACACTTTACAATAAGGTCCATTAGTTAACAACCTAAGTTACCATGGACTAAGAATGACCAATACTTCTACAGCATTTATTAATCTTAGTTAAATGTTACTTTCAACATTTACTAATACATTATTAAAATCAAGATTTGTATTCATAAACTAACACGAACAAACAATGAATAGCTGCATTTTTATTAACTAAAATTAACAAAGATGAACTAATACAGTAACAAATGTACTGCTTATTGTTAGTTCATGTTAGTTAATACATTATATTCATTCTAATAACTTGTGTGACAGGCAGACAGAAACCAAGGCCACATGAGTTAACTGCAGCACTTTGCTGTCCCTATGTGGTTTCTTCATCAGCCTTTGCCTGAATAATGTGCTGCTGGAAATTAGACAACATGCACACCACAAACCATATCTGGTTTATATTTTCTAGCATGGTATTAGGGATCCTACAAGATACAATCTTAAATTTTTTGACTTTGGCTATTGCTCTTTCTACATGCACTCTGTATTTGTCTATTTTCTTTGTCATCTCAACATCTGGGACTGGCATTTGAAGATTTGACTTTGCAAACGGAGGAATGTTTAGATTAAGGCCAAGCTCCTTCACATCTTTCTCAATGAGAAACCCCTTATCCACCATGAGCCCATCACCTTTCTTAAGGTAGCCACACTGAAGAAGACCTTTCAGTAACTCTTTGATTTTGCACTGTCTGAATAAGTCTTGGTCAGAAATGGATCCTGGGTAAAGTGTAGATGCAAACATAATGGAGCCACGAGGATCACAGACTATGAGAGACTTAAGTGTGTTAGTAGAGTTGTATTTAGAGCAAGACTGACTTTGCACTAACAGTGAGCTGGGTTTCTCTATCTTTATCTCTGTGCAATCCAGAATTGCAAAAGTTGTTGCAAACTCTGATTTGTAGTTGCCTGGCATGTTTTCTGTGATGATGTCCCTGTGTGGCCAAACCATCACATTACCTAGCCAATCATACATGAAGTCAATCCATGAACTAAATAAAGTGCTAACACTTTGCATATCAATTTGAAATTTGAAAGCTAGCTCTTTAAGGTCAAAGTTTTGTCTTAGTCTCAGAAGTACAAGTAGAAATTGTTGACGCAAAGGCATATGCTGGATATGCCTGTTTAATTTCTCATATGTCAAGGGGATGTGTGTTTGTGGTACTGTGTCGTTATCTGGTAGTGTGAAAAATCCACACAGTTTGTTAAACTCATCGTAAGTGAACCCAGTGCAGTATCGGAAGTAGTTAGGGACACTGCTGTTATTTATCACCTCGGCTGTTAGTGGGTAAGGAGTCTGACAAGTTCGTATTTTCGCCCTTAGCAAGTCATTTTCCTTTTCTTTTTGAGCAAGAAGAGTCTTCAGTCGTTCCAGTTCCTCCTGTTCTTCTTTCATCTGGGGTTGGTAATCTGTGCACTCTGTAAGAATAAGAATGAAATGATTAGAACTAGTGTTTTATTAACACAGGACATACATAAAATGTAAATAACATTGCAATATTTTTTGTTCTTCTTTCAGATCAGATGAAATGCTATAATGCCATGATGGTCTCAAGGTCTGAATCTGAGGCACTGGAGAAACAAACCAGACAACAGAGCATCAGCAACATCTGGCATTGTGTACACTCTCCTCGTCTTACTTCATCCAGACTATAAGCAGCTTGCCACCAGCATGCCAAGGAAGAAGACACTGCAAACCTCAGCAATGAAGAGAGCCAGTTGCTGCAGCCCAATAGGTAACAAGAAAATAAAGTGTACATGTGTGGCTTTGTCGTCAATCCCAACACCCGCCATTTAGGCACATCTCCTGACAGGAAAGTCCTTCATTGTGACTGCGACAAAAGCTATGGACTTTTAGAACTAAAGTGCCCAGACCAGTACAGCTACAGTTTGTAAATACCTCCAAAAGCACAGTGGTGACACATTCAGTCTCAAACGTAATCATGAATACAATTACCAAGTTATGGGACAGATGGGAATTACTGGGATGCCATGGTGTGACTTTTTCGTGAAATGTGACAATGACTACCATCTGGAACGCATTAAATTTGATGCAGAAATGTGGGGGAAAATTCAATCTAAACTAGACTGGTTCTTTTGTTGAGCATTTCCTACCAGCCCTGTGCAGTTAGACATCACTAGCAAAAAATAAAATACATACCAATTTTGGTGACCAGAGTGCTCTCCTCTTTAGTGGTATCCTCCATTAATGATTCTGTTGCCATCTCTCCTGTAGTACCCATGTCTTGTAGATCACCCCCGACACTGTTAATATAATTTATACACATTTGATATTTCCAAAATAATATGCTTAGCAGGCTATATAACATCTGATGTGAATGTAATTTGTAATGTCATATGTATAAAATAAATATTGTAATTATTTGCTTTTTCTTTATATGAATGACCAAAAAAAAAAAGAGAGAATATAAGAGAATCACCTGATGTTTTCAGTATTATCCAGTATCCTGTCAACTCGTAGTCTTTTCCTCGCTGGCACTGACTCTGGTCGCAACTTTGGCGGACCGGGACGTCTCGCAGGTTTAACGTCATGAGTCAATGCTGGCAGAGGATCAGGGTGAGCGGGTGTCGGCCGGCCGTCAACGAAGTGCTGGAGTTTGATGACAGAGGAATGGACTTAGTCATCCTAAATTACGTCTTAAGTATCTTAAAAGGAGATTCATACAGTACAGACAAAAGGTCAGAAATGTCAGGTAAAACTTCGTTAGGCTCGCTGATGTTTAACTGTTAGCTACCGTAGCTACGTTAAGCTTTTAACAATATATTACTCCGGTGACGACAAATTGTAAAACATGTTCAAAATAAAACAAAGACTGTGCTACGCAGTTAAAAAGGTGCAGTGAGTATAATTGAGTAAACGTTACCTTTGAACACACACAGATGTGTTTGGCTGTGGAAATGTGCAGTGAGTATAATTGAGTTAACGTTACCTTTGAACACACACAGATGTGTTTGGCTGTGGAAATGTGCAGTGAGTATAATTGAGTTAACGTTACCTTTGAACACACATAGATGTGTTTGGCTGTGGAATGATTTCTCAGCTTGTCCAAACTCAGTTGCTGGTGAGGCCGTCCACACAAACGTATCCATTTCATACACTTCTCCAGATTTCTGATAGGTTTAGGGAACGGATGAAATTGTACAGTGCCCAGCCTTTCTGGGTACCTGCTGTCTGCGTTGCAAGTCCCATACGAGCACCGTTTCACCATTTTCTAAGTTAATCGCCGATGCTAGTCTACTACGCCTGGTTTGTCGGACTGGTTTGTTTGTCGGACAAAATGGCGGATAGGTACGGGCTTTTTTTTCCCAGGATGGCAGGGGAAGACTCATGAATATTCATTAGGGAAGTCATCCCTGATTGGTCTTAACCCCAGTGACGGTAGGTTTAGGGCGGGGTTAGGGGTAGGTCATCAGACCAATCAGGGATGACTTCCTCAATGAATATTCATGAGTCTTCCCCTACCATCCTGGGAACGGGGTGGGCACATAATATCGGCGCTATGATTGGTCAGATCGCCTGTCAATCAAACTGTATAGCGGCGGGATAAGTTATCACTTACTTCTTTGAAAACCCTGCCCCGGAGTTAACACCCTGGTATGTGATTGAACTTTTGGATTGAACCAAACCGAATCCTCCTCCAAAGCACAATGGGTTGTAGGCAATGCTCTGGCGCCCCCCTAGGGAGGCGCACCCCACACTTTGAAAACCCCTGAGTTAACTATAACAAACCCCATTTTAAAACTATTATGACGCACAACAAAATTACAAAATCTTTAAAATAAAAATGAAAACTAATTTAAAATATGAATAAAAACTATAATAGTATCCCATTGATACTAAAATATCACTGCAACATTGACCTAAAGTGTTAAACCAAAAAACATGGTGAAAGTGCGAGACAGATAAGCCTAATCAGTTGAGGCTTTAAAGGGGTTTGAGTGATTTTAATAATCATTATCTAACCTGATGAAAAACAGTGAACGTTTTTCTTTATTTTTTTAAGATTTGCCTTGAGAGCTTTGTGCATGAAAGACCCATAACTAGCAGATCAATGTAATGCCTCTTTTCTCTCCAATCTGGTAGGAAGAATTGAGTAGCATAAATCAAATGAATTGAAATGTAGAGTGTGTAGGCTATATGAGAATGGTAACGTGACTGTTTTGGTCGAGATGCTCCTTTATCAATACACACAAACTCCAGATCGGTTGAAGAGTAACGTTTACATTTATTAGTATCTTTCACAGTGGCGCACACTATGCCAAACTCTTTAGGCCCACACCCACTCTCTGCACATGTGCAAACATATACTAGACAGGGCTGCCACTACTCTATAAAATCAGCCACTATCATTACAGTGACAAGATGATTGACAGGTGAGTTTACTGTGACAGGATGCATGTAACTGTGCTTCAACCTGGTCTAATAAAGATGCAGTTATGTGGTAGTATGTCCCAAAACTTCTGTTTTCAAAGTGTTTACTTTTTCTTCACAGACAAAGTACATTATTTTAGGGCATAGCATAGCAAATTAGCATTCAGAATTTATGTTCCTGAAACTTGGTCATGTTACTCCCTCTAGTGGTGATGAGTATCATCATGTGTGATTGGACCAACATAAATATTCCTTACATAGAAATTTTAATCTGTCGTCTAGGATGTGTATTTATTATTTGTATTATTTATTATTTACCAGATCAAAGCCCTTAGCAAGTGCCAGCAAGGACACTGGACGACCTGGGAAGGAGTAAAAAGCAGGACCGTAGGTTGGGCCGACATGTGGAAGATCTCCCAAGCCAGGCTGAGTTTCCTCATAAGGTCCACCTACGACACCCTCCCAAGCCCCAGCAACCGCTGTCTGTGGTATGGCTCAGAGGAGAGTTGCCAACTTTGGCACAACTACAGCACATCCTGTCAAGCTGCAAAAAAGCACTGACCCTGGGACAGTACAGGTGGCGCCATGACAGAGTCCTGCGGAAGCTGGCAGAGATCCTTGAGGAGCGCAGGGCGGAATCAGCCTGTGAGCGCCTACCACCGACATCAAGGCGGCCGATCCACTTCGTCAGAGAGGGAGGAGGTGCCCCCAACATCACGCAGCCACAGAGATCAGCCCTGGCTGGCAGTTGTGAGTGGAACCTTGGAGTGGACCTCGATCGCCAGCTCAGGTTTCCAACAGAGATCACCACAACCAACCTTCGACCAGACATTATTGTCAGGTCTCCCACAGCCCGGACAGTAATTTTAGCAGAGCTCACTGTCCCATGGGAGGGAGGAATGGAGGCAACCTTTGCGAGGAAAAAGATTGGTACCTCGACCTCACAGCCGAATGCAGAGAGGCTGGGTGGTCAGCTGTCAGCTACCTGGTGGAAGTCGGCTGTAGGGGGTTCGTGGGAGCATCCACCCAGCGCTTCCTGAAGAGCATGGGAGTCACTGGGCCCAACATCAGAAAGGCTTTGAAAGACATGGCAGAGACAAAGCAGGGAAGCTTTTTGCTTTGGTTAAGTAGGAAGGACCAGGCGTGGGGAAAGCAAGGGTCCTAGGGTCAGCTGCAGGGGTTGGCAGGGAGACGTTCCTGCCGTTGCTCCACCACACGAGATGTTCTGGGATTAATGGAGCGAAACATCAGTGAAGTAGAAGAAATACATGCAGCAACAGCAGTTTGATCTGCATATTTTTAGCAGTCTTGCACTAAAACCATGCAGCATCAAATGTGCTGAGAAAATTGTTGGTTTATGTGTGTATATATATATATAAGCTTTCTTTTAGTTTATGTAATACACAGACAGGTACATAGCCTATAGCACTACCTAAATCAAACCTGAGTGTAGGTTTTTTTATCAATACTATTTTTTAATATTTGCTGTCTCGTAAACATATCGAAGTATGACGAAACGACAAGATCAGAGCTGTTTTCTTGGATGTTTTTGTTTGCATCAATACAATAGTCAGGGTTCCCACACCTTGGTTAACTTCAAATTCAAGGACCTTTCAAGGACTTTCCATGTCCAATACCCTCAAATTCAAGGACTTAATGTGGGGACACATTTGTTGTGTCCAACAACAAACATTGAGGTACCATGGTACTCAACTTAAGGTATCCAGGGTTTTTCCTGGCTCAAAATAAGGCGGAGGTGGTAAAATCCTAATAATGTATTTTAATAATAAGATAATTAAATTAGTATTTTTTGTAGATCATCATATAGCCTAATGTGTTTCCCACATTATTTTTGTGGGTGGAGCCTGGTACCCCTAGGGGGGTCCGGGGGTATGCCCCCCCGGTAAGAAAATTTTGTACATTTTAAAGATAAATTCATTAATTTGGTGCACTTTGAGTCACCCGAATCCACTGTTTAAAATAAATAATCCACCCGCAAACCGCCCATATACTTTGATTTAGATATCTGCATCTGATCATCACATTACAATTATTCAAATTCTCAGTGTTAAGAATGATATGGTAACATATCACACTGAAGTAGGCTGATTAAAAATTAACATTTATTTAAAATAAAAGTTTTTCTTTTGGCAAAATTACATTTCCTTAATAGCCTAAACAGAGGCTTTACTCCCTTCAAACTTAAATTGTCAAAGTTTCATTACATCACTGTTTGAAAACACTAATTTTTTTGTACCTTTTATAAAGGGCATTTTTCCCCTAATTTTATTAAATGTTTGCTCCATCTTTCATTTCAAATTCTTAAATTTGGTCAATATATTCAATTAAAATAATAAGACACTATGCTGTTACCAATCAAATTAAATAATTTACATTGAAAAATTTTAACTGTATTAAATTAGATTATTTAAAATATTTTTGAATATACAAATAAGGAATGTTGAAAAGAATGATACTTTATGAAACTAAACCGCCAGTAGGAGGCGGCAGGCGACCGTCTTAATGAGCGAGTCATTGAGTCATTCATTCAAACGATTCGAACAAACGGCTGATATTCAGAATGAGGCAGTTTATGAATGGGTAACTGAATCTTTGACTCAACCACTTCGCTCAAAATGCTGAATCATTCAGTATCATTCAGTATAGCTGTGAGATGCGCAATGGTTCTGCTGTGATCTTTGGAACTTTTCGCTGCTGAAACAGAACAAAAACAGTCATTGCGTTCCAAATGTAAGTGACTTAATTTTAACTTTTTTTATTGAACTGTTATGAAATCAGTCTCGGTTTCAATCTTGATGGCTCTCTGGTCGTGTGTAGCCTAGGCTATACAAAATATTGTTTCTTAACTATAGTGTTATAAATAACTGCGCAAGCCTCAACAGCGCAACATTGTTACCATCAGTAGCCTACATTATAGGCCTATATTATTATCAACTATAGGCTATCAATCGCCACTTACATTAAATTAAATAAAACAGAATTATTTATTTTGTATTATTATACTAAAAATTGTTTTAATCAGGACATTTGTCTGGTAGGGACAAGTAGTAGGCCTACAATTCTCTCACTTTCCCCTTCAAAAAAATAAAAAAATACACGTGTCCCGGACAAGCGTTATTGTCGAGCCCTGATATGTTTTCCTTGATTGGTTTTCCCTGAAGAGAATTACGTTGTTGAAAACGAAAGTAAACGTTCACGTTCGTTCATTGCATTTTACCGTGATGAGAGTTCCGTGTCTTTATTAAACTCAACACATTAGGCTATAATGATTTATCTGTCATCCACCCTCGATTTATTGGAATGGAATGTTTGTATTCCTTGGCCCGCCCGACCCGCGATTAGCCGCGATCCGCGAAACACTATACAGTTTGAGAATAGACACAAGTGGTAACAACAGAACCATTACGGTGGAAAAAGTGTATCTGACCATCAAAATAAATTCAAGCACTTTCAAGGACCTGTCTCTATGTATGTTTATTTTCAAAAACTTTCCAGGGCCTTGAAAACATTTTTTCAGATTCACAAACTTTCAAGGATTTCAAGGACCCGTGGGAACCCTGAATAGTACACCTCCCCATCTAAACAAACTTCAAGTCTATCAAGTTTATTGATGACCAACTTCTAAAAACAAATTTACTGTTGTCTTTGTAAAGAAATGTTTGCTTATATGTAGCCTGCCTGGGAGCCACTGCTGTGACGCTGTACAAACACTTCCAGTGTGAATACTCGCACGAGTCCACTGCTGTAGTGACCATGTAGTTGCGCCACTCACGCTTGCAGTGTGAAAGAGAGGTTAGGTTTGATGACTGATGATTTGTTAACTCTCTAATTCACTCTGGAGCACATCCACATGAAAGTGTGACATCTGCAGTGAACAGTCAGTCACAAAACATGAATTTGATTTGATCCACTTTCTGAAGTGTGAGAAAGTGTTCAGAAAATAGTAATTACTATTACTACCGGGCATCGAGAACAGAGATACATCATGTAAACTGATGGCAATAATAAAGTGGTGCCTCTGTTCATTAGGTGGCGTGGACACTGCAGCTGTGGGTGGTATTTTTGACATCTCCAACGCTGACCGCCTGGGCTTCTCTGAGGTGGAGCTGGTGCAGATGGTGGTGGATGGAGTCAAGCTGATGATCAAGCTGATGTCTTGCTTTTTGTCTTAATTCCCTGTTCTATCCTGTTTACAATTCCCACATTAATTTAACTTTTACCTGTTAAGTTTTACAGTTATTCATGATTTAAGAATTAGTCAAGGACTAAATGTTTTATAGAATCATAATCAAAGTTTTATAGAAATCATTCACAAACTGCAATTTCTACCAAATGTAAAGGTTCAGAACTGAACACGGTTAAAGATATACAAAGTGTGTGTTGTTTAAGCAACATTTCTTATTATTAACGTTGAAGACATTTATTTATACATACAAGTAGCACCAGATCAGCATAGAATGATTTTTGAAGGATTATGTGACACTGAAGACTGGGGTAATGATGCTGAAAATTCAGCTTTACCATTACAGGAATAAATTGCATTTTAAATTAACAGTTTTTTTTTTAATTGTAATATATTTCAAGTTGTAATACTATTTTAAAGCATTAGTTTTACTGTATTTTTTGATCAAATAAATGCGGCTTTGGTGATCATAAAAGACTTCAAGCCAACCCCAAACTCTTGAAAACTCCTACCATTTTCTTTGATCTCCAAGTTGTGGACCTGCAGCTCACGTGATCCATAGTCAGAAAAAAAAGACGAGTTAACAAAGATAAAAAAAAGAGACAATACAAATATTGAGATCATTTTGTAGCTGTATTAGATCTCTGCTATGAACACCGTGACGAGTTACAGAGAGTTTAATGGAATCTGTGGTGAGTCTTTTAAGTGAAAGATTACAAGATGCCCTCTTGGTTTCAAAGAAATCCAACAAAACAGTATGAAAATGTGTAATTACCGCATAAAGTACAATATTTACACAAAAAATACACTTGAGTGGGCAATAACGTGAAATAAATTATAAAACATCTAAATGTTGCTCTTAATAACATTCAAACAGTGAAACTGAGCTCAAATCAGGTTTACTGCAGCCGTTTTCACAGACGAGCACCCTCAATACACAGAGGTGCAGAGCAAATTTTCAAAAAGTCCAGATTCGGGTGAACCCTTTACACAAGAGCCGCCCCAAAACACGCAATACTTAAAACCACCACAGAATAGTGCCCGTTTAAAAGCTAAAATAAAACAAAACCCCACAAATCTCCATCTAGTGTCCATTTCCTGAATGATCAGCCTCAACTCATCAGTCTGAAGTGGCGGTGATGGTAATGAGTTGGTTCATCGCTGAACATTCTCAATGTGCATACAAGCGTAACACTGAAAGGTTCAAACCTGTTCTTTTTACAGCATTTAACAACTTGCGCAATAATACGATAATTGTGACCAATGTTAAAGAAATTATTGCTTTAAGCAATGTTACAGTATATACATTTTTTCAAATACATGTTAAGTGGTTTATTAAAAAAAAAAAAAAAAAATTGGGAACTGCTACTTAACGATTGTATCTTAATTTGTTTGTCTATATTGAACTGAACAATTTCATAAATTCCTCTATGTAGTAAGATTAAAGATATTCATAGCTTGAGTTCGCCTGCAACTTTGGAAGCAATGTTTTTAAAAGCGATGGAGTTGCCAGATATCCTCTTAAAACGGACACCATTAAGTGAGAGCCGGGGCAGTTTGCAAACCTCCATCTCCCATTGGACGAGGCTGTCGGAGCGGCTGTCCCCATGGGTACAGAGAAGCAGAAAGCATTCACGCTGCTGGTAACTGCAGCTGTTGGCGTCAAGAACTTTGCGGATCTCATTTATGATGTCGGCTGGCTCCAAGGTGCTGGTGGTGTTCATACTCCAGGTGAAACGGAGAGAGCGGGGTTTCCCGTCTTTTCCATCTTTCCCTTCATCTTTCTGCTGATCCCCAGATACATGGCGACTGCGAGACAGAGCGGAACGGGAATGGAAAGAGAGAAAGGTAAGGTTAAGGCAATGGATAAAGATTATTTTATATACTGAGGTTACTTGTACACGAAGACTTGAATCACAATGGTAGAGATGAATCACTGCAGCGGATGCATGCATGGGTTATCAGCACACATGGGAATTAATGGCAATCAAATGCACAGCAAACTAAGTCATGCATAGAAGCAGCTCCTTTTTAATGCTATATAACATGAATTAGGGCTGGGCAAGTCAGTATTTTTCTGCATGTTAATATTTAAAAATACACCAAAGTCACACTGGCACTTCAGTGAAAACTGAATAATTGTTGTCAAATGTATCAAATAAACAGGTTGAACTGATTCGCAGATATGAACTGAACTCAAACTCAACAAGATGCCATATTTGCTATGGATATTATAATCAGACTATGATGTAACATTCGAAACTAGAGAATTATTACACTCAGCAAAACTAGTCTAATGATGCTCTCTGGCCAAATAAAGTGCATTAAAATCATTGTGACACACAGTAGCTATGTTTCCATCCAGTGTTGTGAATTTAACTTTTGACGACAGACTTTGCTCAGGCATTTCAGAACAACCAAAACAGCATGTCAGATGCAAAAAGATCAGTCCGCTGGTTATTCCAGTTATGTCGTCCCATCTCGCAAAGTCACATGATTTTTTTGATGCGCATTGAGGAAATTATTCAGTAAATGTGTTTCCATAGTAGTTTATGCGCATGTTTTCTTGTCGGCTAAAACATGTATCCGACTCAAACGAGCGCATTCGTTTTTTACGCGCGTTTTTAGAATTTATGCGCATCTTGGTGTATTCATCCAGCTGTTTTTTATGCGATATCCCAAAATGCGCATAAAAATAGGTGGTTGGAAACATAGCTAGTGTTAATTAATTTCAAATAACCAGCTGAATCAATGTGAAAGTACAGTGAATATTCAATATTAAGTATCGCCCAGCCCTAATGTAAATGAAAAAACAACAACAAAAAACACATCACTCGAGCATTCATTATTAAAGCAGACTAATGGCCCTCGTGCTGTACACACTACACTAAAATACACTCGGATATCTCATACAGTGGGAGACAGGAAGTATACATCCACAACACACTAAAATAATGAGCCAGGAGAGGAAATAAGGGTTTCCAAAGTCACGACACCTCACCTTGAGCCCTCAAATCTCCCGCTTCTCTCAAACTCGGTTGAGACTCTTTTATTGTTAATTTGTCGAAAAGTTAGAGATCACAATGCAGCAAAAAAGGAATGGATAGAGAGAAAAAGGAAAAGGAAATAATTTTTAGTTATTTTAGAGCAAATCACTACACACACAATGAGATAGATAGAAAGAGAGAGTGAAAGAGATAGCAAAAAAAAAAGAGGTAAGCAGAAAAAGTTAACCTCCCATAGACTCAATAGCACCAGTACGCTGGATCAGACAAACACAAAAACAACTTGAACAAGACTCTTACAATCAACAATTTTTCACCATGCACTCAATTGAACTGCCATGCTGCTTCCTTCAAAGAACAATATACATCTAGAAGTTCACTGAAAGAGTGCATGATGGGTAAAAGCCTATTCTGAGCGCTGGATGTGAGACATTGGCTGAGACCTGACATCAGACGCATATACAGATATAGAGGACGTGTCTGTACATATACTGTGCTCTTCGCATGCCAGAGGGTGCGTCGTCCTTATGGATACACCATCGTGTCGGACTAAAATCGACAGACAAAACAGTCGTTCGCCTTCTCACTCTCACACACACAGCCTTTCGCTCTCCATTAAACACAATGTGTGGTTGTAGCTGTTGTTTGTGTGTTTAAACGAGCCCTTACTCTAGACACTCTTCATCTGCGAATTCTTACAACTGCCTATAGCCAGAGCTGCTGAATCTGGAAGAAAAGAGCAGTTCAAAGCCCACAAAAAAGAAAAAAAATTAAACTGGTGGACGGAGCTAAAACAAAAAGCCAATACAGAGCCACATGTTTAGAGACAGGGTTCCCACTCATTCAAATTCACTAATGAAAACTGATTCGCTAATGAATCATTTAAACCCAATTTGTGAATTGGTTTGACTGATATATTGGCAAGATTCGTTTCAAATGTGTTTATATCCTTGACATCAGTATGGTGTGAAATATCTTTGAGCAAAGCATACCCTACTGGAAAAAATGATGAAAACAGAAAAACTAAATTTATTTATTTACATCTCTCTATCAAAAATGCTAATATTTTTAATGATAATGATAATTTTTATTAGACGAAGATCATGTGACACTGAAGACGAGTAATAACGCTAAAAATGCTTTGCCATCACATGAATAAATTACATTTTAAAATATATTACAACACAAACTAGTTCATTTAAATTGTAATAATATTTCACAGTACCACAGTTTAACTGTATTATTGATCAAATAAATGCAGCCATGAGATTAAGAGACTATTTTCAAAAACATTAATGTTTCCAAACTTTTGACAGGTAATTATATATTTTTATTATAATGGTAATTTTTATTATATATTTTGTTATATACATTTTTATTAAATATAATTTGTGTATGAATGTATGCAGGTATGTATGTATGTATGCATGTATGTACAGTATCTCACAAAAGTGAGTACACCCCTCACATTTCAGCAAACATTTTAGTATATCTTCTCAAGGGACAATACTATAGAAATGAAACTTGGATAGATTTTAGAGTAGTCAATGTGCTGCTTATATTTACTGTTCTCTGAAAATTGAGTACACCCTAAGTGAACATGTCAAAACTGTGTCCAAAGTGTCAACATTTTGAGAGTTCACCAGAGCTGCACAGGTTGTTGCTGGGATCCTCTTCCACTCCTCTCCTCCATAGTGACATCACGGAGCTGCTGGATGTTAGACAAATGTCGCTTCTCCACCTTCTGTTTGAAGATTCCCCACAGGTGCTCAATAGGGTTCAGGTCTGGAGACATACTTGGCCATTCCATCACCTTCAGCTTCCTCAACAAGGCAGTTGTCATCTTGACGGTGTGTTTGGGGTTGTTATCATGCGGTTCGGACCAGTTTCTGAAGGGAGGGCATCAAGTTTTGCTTCATAATGTCACAGTACATGTTGGAATCCATGTTTCCCTCGATGAAGCTCATCTCCCCAGTACCAGCAGCACTCATGCAGCCCCAGACCATGATGCTACCACCACCATGCTCAACTGTAGGCAAGACAATTTTCTTGGTACTCCTCACCAGGGCGTCACCACACATTCTGGACACCATCTTAGCCAAACAAGTTTATCTTAGTCTCATCAGACCACGGGACATGGTTCCAGTAATTCATGCTCTTGGACAGATAGCTTTAAGCAAACTGTTGCAGGCTTTCTTGTGAGCCAGCTTCAGAAGAGGCTTCCTTCTGAGACGACGGCCAAGCAATCCGACTTCTTGTAGTGTGCGGTGTATGGTCTGAGCACTGACAAGCTGACCTTCCGCTCCTGCAACCTCTAAAGCAATGCTGGCAGCACTCATGTGTCTGTTTTTTGAAGCCAGCTTCTGCACCTGACACACAGCACGAGGACTCAACTTCTTTGATTGACCCTTGCGAGGCCTGTTCCAAGCGGAACCCGTCTTGGAAAACCTCTGTATGGACCCTGGCCTGTACTGTGACTCAGTTTCAGGGTGTTACCAATCTTCTTAATGCCTAGGCCATCTTTGTGGAGAGCAACAATTCTAATTCTCAAATCCTTAGAGAGTTCTTTGCCAAGAGGTGCCATGTTGAACATCCAGTGGTCAGTATGAGAGAATTGTACTAAGAAGCACAAATTTCAACTGCTCTAATTCAAGATATACAAATTTGTATGGTCCTGTCAAGCAGACAAAAACATGATGAAGATGAATAGGACATGTGGCTTTGCTTGGTTAAACGACGTACAGCTATTATCACTTAGGGTGTACTCACTTTTGTTGCCAGCTATTTTGACAATAATGGCTGTATGTTGAGTTATTTTCAGAGGACAGTAAATATATACTGCTATACAAGCAGCACACTGACTACTCTAAAATATATTCCAAGTTGGTATTGTCCCTTGGGAAGATATACTAAAATGTTTGCTGAAATGTGAGGGGTGTACTCTGGGTGTACTCTGAGTGTGTGCGTGTGCGCGCATGTTCATATTATTATACACACTTGTGCTTTATATACACTAAGTGTTTCCATAATAAAAATTACTCCTGGAAAACACAATTTTAAAATTTCCTGATATTTCCAGGTTTTCTATGCTGTGGGAACCCTGCGGTGTGGTGGAAAGGGCAGAGGCTGGAGGAGAGGGGGATGATAAAGAAAGAGGAAGAATGTAAACGAGTGGAGCGCAGACTTACTAAGAGTCTTTGCCGCAGGGTTGGAGGGGACTGTGAGGGTGGGGGGCACAGAGGGGGCAGCCGGCCCTGATTTGACGGCAGACTGCCGTTTGCTCGGGTCAAGAGTGACCCTGGGGGAGGAAGGCAGACAGAGAAAGAGAGAAAGGGAGGAAGGGAAGGAAGGAAGGGAGGGAGGAAACACAGGGAAGAGAGGGATAGATAGAGACAGTTTCAACATTAGAGCATTTCGTATTGTTAGAAGTTTATTAGAGAAAGTGTGTGATCTGTTCAGTTATATTCTATAGCACAAATCTGATCATCTGAAGGTGACTCCTCAAGGTCATTCAACATGGAGTCGGCTGCAGCTTACAGTGCAGTTTACTTACAATCCTCTCTATGAGCCAGAACAGGCTCCTCCCACCTGATCCCTGCTTTAGGATGTGAACATATGCTCTTACAGACTTCTGTTTGCAGGGACACAGGCCTCCGGTGCGCATATACTGCTGTTCAAAAGTTTGGGGTTAGTAAGGACGCATTAAATTGAACAAAAGAAACAAAAAAACAAACATTAATAATGCTTTTAAAAATATATATATTTAAATTAAATGGTGTATCATCATTTCCAGAAAAATATTAAGCAGTAGTGAACTGTCATTTAAAACTGACATTTTAAAATATATGTTCAAATTGAGAAGTGTCATTTTAAATTGTAAAGTTTTCACTGTAATTCTGATCAAATAATAGTGTCTTGGTAAGCATAAGAGACTTTTCAAAAACAAAGCAAATCTTACAGACCCCAAACTTTTGATGTATATGTATTAATGTATCTGGTGAAGAACAGCAGTACCCATAAATCTGAAGAGATCCACCAATCAGAGATGAACCAAATCGCTATTACCAGAGAAACAAATTTAGCTCAGCCTCCCATATTTCTGTCTCCTTACACTCTCAACCTACTTAAACAAATATTTTGTAACACCTTTCAAATATATTATCTTTTATACTCAGCATTATTGACTTACAAACTGCATTAGATCAATACTTCATAATAATTAAGTACACAGTCTTGTACTTTTTCCAGAAATCAAAAATCTAAGATTTTATATTGTGATTGGTGGTTGATTTGTGGTTGGTTTGAACTCTTTATTAAATAAATGATTGAAATGCCTATAAAAGGGAAAACGCATCCAAATCCAAGGCCACTTGGGTGGTCACTGGTCATCACTAACGTCTATAATCAGCACTGGCTTCTAACACCAGAAATCCTCCTTATGGACATTACCAATTTTTTTGTGTTTGCAGGGACAAACGGTTCCTTTATAGAGAACCAAAATGTAAACCCAGTTTGTACTGTCTCTGGCCCTAAAATTGGACTCAGATCTCAGTTCACACTACTCAAGCTCTTTTCACCTAATAATAATAATAATAATAAACATTATATTTAATTAAATACATTTAATTGATAGTACAACCAGCTCTGTTGTAATTTCTTCACTTTGCCACAGCATCAAAAGGCCTTCAAATTCAACCATCAAATTTTCATTTCACAAGATTTTAAAACTACACTATGTAACTTTTAGCTCAAAATGTACAAAATTTAAATGAGTCAATACATGAATCTTTCTTCCAAAATGCGTTTTTGTCTTCCCCTGATTCATTATGGTAAGCCTATTATGAGTGTTTATATTTTAGACCTGTCAGGATGCTTTACGGGGGGATTTGTGTTCATACGTCCCTCACCCGTGCGTCATATCCGTAAATATAGAAAAGTTGCTCTGGCCACTTTGTGTATGGTGTGGGAGTGACAGGTTAGTTGTTACAAAGAGCGAGAAAGGTTGACATGGAGCAGCTAAATCTCAAATCTCCGGGAATCACCCATTTTTTAAAAAAACGACAAAGAGTTGGAGAATCTGTTGGCAAAAAGAGAACGCAACAGAGCTTGTAATAAAACAAGAATCAACATTAGCTTGGCTTTTCGGAGATGGCGAGAATTGTGGGATTTGAAATGTTGTTAAACCTACGAGGATATGCTGTTTTTATTGCTCAACAGGTGAGTAAGGAATTTTATTGAACAGATAAATTGCCATATGTAGCTCTATCACAGTTCATTTTAAAACATCTATTGTGAAGGGTCATTATGGTTGTTGTAGCGCTGTGTTGGGATTTATTTTCAAGGAAGTACCATCTGTTAATGGATAAAGCTACAGTAACGTCTTCAGCTAGTCAGCTTGAGATCCTTTCCATCTATAGTTATATCTCTTAAGGCCAGTAGTGAATGTTTTATGAGCAGTAGGATCATCTCTCTCTCTTTTTGTTTTGTTTTGTAGTTTTCACATAAAGACTTTTGTAACTACTCCTAACTACTTTAACTACTAAATAATCTATTAATTCCACAACAGGAATAAATTACATTTTAAAACATTTATATACATTTGTTTTAAAATGTAATTTTCCTATTGTGGCACAGCTGAATTTTTCAGCATCACTACACCATAAAAATACACAAATAAATCTCACTGATCCCAACTTTTTGAACATTAGTGCAAATCAATCCCTGTTCTACAAAAGTAAAAGAAAACTGGGGAAAAATAAAATAAAAAATGCTGTCTTTTTTGTCTAGGAATCATTCAGAGCTACTGAATCTGATCTCTCAACACACCGTCCAGCTGAGAATGTACCAACGCCTTTGTGGAATCAGTTGAATCATTTAAATGAAGTGTTTTTTATAATGTCAGATTAAGTTATACACATTGTTTTGCACAATCAGCTTGTGTCATGCAAACATTTTGATTAGTAGCAATCAGTTAAAGAGCGGTAGATAGATTTGATTCGGCCACACTAGGATGCAGGCAGTGTTTTAAAGCATGCTGTAATCAACCACTGAGAGAGCATTAAACTCCAAATCACTGCAATCAAATCTCTATGGGTTAGTGCGTCAGCCCCTGGACTCTTCTCATTACGTTAAAGACAGATTTACACCCCATGAACTCAATGGCCTACCTTTTGGAAAACCTGAATGACATATTTCTACAACACAAGAATGAAAAAAAAAAAGGATAGACATTACATAGATGGACAAAATTAAACCATTTCTAATGACCCCTTAGAAGAAAAAAAATACAAATAAAAGCAGAGAGAGGTCAGGAAACGGGAAGGAAAAGTCAAGCCTAAATTGAACTAATGGCATTGGCACTGTAAGAAATGATGCGTTTGTGAACGATCCTTTACCTGCGAGTGAGTTTGGAGGTCAACTTGGTGAGCAAGTTGTTGGCGTTTCCACGGCTGCGAGGCTGCGTAGGCGAGGCGGGTGGGCCGTTGTAGGTGGCCGTGCGACGATCTCTCAGCTGTCCGTGGAAGGTGCTGCGACTTGCGGAGCCTCGTGGGAATCGTGTTTTATCGGGTGTGGCAGCAGTGCTGATGCTGTGAGTGGAGGCACCAGGGTCGCGTGAGCCAGGAGACAAAGACACACTACAGACAGAGACAATATCAGTCTTGGTTTCACTAAATCTGATCGTGCAAGTGCAAGGCGCCAGCAACAGTTTGGACAACAATGATAAAATACACCTTGAATGCATTTTAAAGGTGCAGTAAGCGATTTCTGAGAAATATTTTTTAAAGTGGATTGGACTGAGCACCACAACACACTTGTAGCCAATCAGCAATAGGGGGTGTGTCCACTCATGTGGGGGGGAGGAGAGAAGTGAGCAAGAGGGAGATTTGAAGAAAGACTGTAGAAAGAGAGATGGCTGAGAGACATTGCAAAAGAGAAAAGGTCATAGGAATATCACTGGAAAAGCAGGGTTACGATCATGCCTAAGCAGCAAGGTCTGGAAACGGAAGCCAGGGCAGCGTTGTTTCTGCTCCATAACGTGAGTAACATTGGTTTTGTAGTTTCACAGAACCAAGATATGCTTTTGTTGTAATGTTAGCAACAGTAACAGGACAGGTTTGAGTGTCATTGTTCGTCTGGAGCTGGTGACTGACAACCAACTCTTGCTTGAATATGCGTACTATACGCACTCGTTTACTGTATTTTTTGCAAAGCATTTGCAATAAATGCTTTGCTTCAGCTGTGATAAAGAGACATCCACTCTTGCATTGTGTGTTCGTGCATTTTGTTATTGGGCTGTGTAATACCTACAAGCTTTAACTGAATGTGTAATATTTACCAACTCAGACCTATATGCAATATTTTTTAGGCATGGTGGAATATTCATGTTTTAAATGGTTCATTAACTTAAGGTACTGATGTATTCAATGTAGTTCTGTGCAAAAGTTCAAATTAAGATGCATTTTATTGGGTTTGCTAGTGATTTACACTGTATGCATGTTTATTTCTTCAAAGGTTTTTCACCTACATAGCTTAAAGCTATAATAAATAAATGGATGGAAATAATTCACAAGCCCTAATCGTTGAGTGGAATCCAGTTTACATCTTCAAATAGTGAGAACCTGTGCCCGGTTGCATAAAGCACCTTAAGTGTAATTTTCCCTTAAATTCGCCCTTATGTTTCCCTTAAACCTAAGGGTGTTGCAGAAAAAAACCTTAAGTGTTACTTAAGGGTTTCTTTAAGTGAAACATCATAAACACTTAGAATTTCCCTTAAATGCTAGCCTGGCAAGCCAGACCTACATCAAGATGTTTGGTCTGGAAACTCACCATAGTCACAGCTCAATCCGAGGGGCGGGATAAACGGCTGTCTTTCAAATTCCCTCTGCACGCAATAGGACAGCGCTTCAACCAACCAGAGCGTTTTCCCAACAGCGGAGCTTAGTTGATAGATTCAACTTTTGCCATATCTGGCCGGCAAAACGACGAACACATCTTCCATTTTTTAAGAATGACTTAAGTGCCGTTCTTTGCTCTTTTCTCAAAGAAAAACTTAACTCCAAGTCCTCCAGAGTCGCGGCCAAAGCCGATTCGAAAGACCGTTGTTCTCCATCAGCAGCCGCCATTCTTTGTTTTTAAGTAGCAGCAGCCAGGTAACCGTTGCAACTCTGTCGTGTATGTTAAGCCCGCCCCCGCCTACTCTATACACAACGTGATTGGCCTGACCCAATCTGGGTTTTTGCAGCGAGAAGGTTTATTGAGAGTTGCTAGACGTACCTGGCTGCGAAATACATTTTGGGATAGGGGATAGGGAGAACCCTTTGGACCATTTTAGCGATGAAAAATTGTTGCAAGAATACCGATTTGATCGACGCGCAATATTTGCGCAATATCGCTAACAAACTAGAGAGCGACCTTGACCATGTCACACATCGCAACCACTCTTTACCTGCGGTGTTACAACTGCTTATAGCACTGCGTTTTTTTGCAACTGGGAGTTTTCAGTAGTGGGATATGTTTTACACGTGCATAAATTGGCTACCATTCAATAAATGTAGCCTACAATTAGTGTGTATCAGATTTTCAAGTGATATTCTCAATTCATTCAGTTAACGGACGCTCTGAGGTTAAGTGTTCAGACTGCAGACTTATAGCAACGATTATATTTAATTGTACAGTACAGTCATAACATAACGTACAGACATTATCTTAATTCCATAATGTCCTTAAACATAACAATATTGCTGGCCATAAACTGAGAAAGTGCGCGTCTGGTGTGTGATACAGTTGTCCTAGACGCGACACGGGCGTGTTAGTGTTTTGCGTATCTATGGCAACAACAGACTTTTATAACGTGAATCCAGGATCGCTGTCGTGAAACACTTACCGGTAAATGTTTCCCTTACATAAGAGAACCGTTTAAGAGATTATATGCAACACCCTTAAGTTATTCTCTTAGGTAAGGGGAAATCGCCCCTTAAGTATCATACTTAAGGGAAAAACTTAAGGTGCTTATGCAACCGGGCACTGCCTTTTTCAAGTGTGGGAAAGTACACTGTTTGTTTGGGTTGATTTCAAATATCAACAGTGTTTCTCAGAAATCGCTTACTGCACCTTTAAGTGGCTGTGGATAAAAGTAGCAAATTGCATAAAAGTGTGTTAAATATTAGGTACTGTACATCACTCAGGACACAGTAAGGGCAGCCTGTACCTGTTCTCTTTCCCGTTAGGAATGACAGAAAGGCGGTCTGTGTTGTTTCTCTCACTGCACACGTATGTGTTTCTCCTTGACATGCCTCCCGATCCGGAGTTATTCTGTGTGACATCAAAAAACGGAAGAGTAATGCTCTATTACATCATGGGAAATTTATGTACAATACTGCTCAAAAGTTTGGGATAAGATTTTTTGGTAACACTTTATTTTACAGTGTCCTTGTTACACATGATACATGTAGTTTCTATAAAAAAATACTATAAACTATTCATAATTACATGCAAATAACCCTAAACCAAATCTAATTATAACCCTATAGTAGGTACATGTAGTTAATTATTATTCTAACTTAAATGTATAATTAAACTGTAACAAGGACACCTTAAAATAAAGTGTAACTGATTTTTTAAAAATGTTTTTGAGACACTGCAAAGATGCATTTGTTTGATTTGAAACTACAGTAAGAACAGTAATATTGTGAAATTAAAAAATGACAGAAAAAGCAAGGGTGAACTTACATTAGGTGTGATGGAGTTGCCTCTCTTCCGGTCAGGTAAGTCTGTTTTGTTGGGGTTGTTGGCGTTACCCTGGAGTGGGCTGGGGGGGCTGTGAGTGGGGGCCTTGCGTGCTGTGACTCCACCTTCCTGTTTGACATCACTGTCAGCTGTGACAGGAACAGTCCTCTTGGAGTTACTCAACGCCGAGTTAGCGACCACACCAACTGTGAAGGAGAAAGACAGTAAATGAGAGAGTGAAACATTTGAGGGCTTTTCTCTGCAAATCCTAAAGCATATTGATAAAAGCACCTCTATTCATACTTTGCACGTGACGTCACAAGTACTAGCTGGCGGGCAAGAACGTCGTTCTCCAGCAACGAAACCCAGTAAACTAATCAAGGATCTTGCCAGGACGTCGCCAGTTTTACTATACAAAAGTTGGTGTTCTGAGGTGTAAACAACATGCCAGATAGTTGTTGTGCGATTGGATGCACTAACCGCAGATGAGATAATCAACCTTCACAGTATACACGTCTGTGCAGTGATCATTCCATCACTCCATCAAAGGTAATTTCAACATTTGTTTGAATACAATGGCTGTATGAACATGTTATCGTGTCTTTAAGTTACCCTGTAGTTTCGTCAATCAACACCACCAGCTGGTTCGGAGAGTCAGCTGTTTGTGTTATGAGTCTAAGCTAGGCTAACTGTACGTCACTTAAAATGAATGACTTCCGGGCACTTTGAAGCTCTCGCCGGTGGCGGTGTGAACACACAGTAATAACAGCTGTCGTCTTTTGCTAACAACAAAAGTGTGTGATAGGTTGTTTTGAGGTTTGTGATATCTATGGTTTTCAGTGAGAACCAGAGATGACCCAACAGTAGAGCTAGATTATTTACGGAGGAATTATTACTGCTCGATTATCGTAAAAAACCTTGTCTGCTTTACATAATTTAGCTACCTTGGAGTTAAAGGAGAACTCCGGTCAATTTTAACATTGAGCTCATTTTTTTGTAAATTTGGAGTGCTGTCAATACAGAGAACGTGTGTGTACAGAGAACAGAGTGATCACGGGTGAATCTGACTGCAGTAGATGTGAAAGATATTAATAAAAATGATGTTATTTCAGCCAGCGCACATACCTGTATTTACATCCTGTTTTCGGTTGAAGTCCATAGTAATCAATTGTCGAGTTCACACGCATAGGTTTAGTTACCTATGATCATGCGCGTGAACTCAACAATCGATTACTATGGACTTCGACCGAAAACAGAAGTAAATACAGGTATGTGCGCTGGCTGAATAAACATCATTTTTATCCTTATCTTGCACACCTACTGCAGTCAGATTCACCCGTGATCACTCTGAAGGAATCACTCACATTAGCTGGGCACTTGTAATGACACATCAAGGATGTTAAGAGGCTAAACGCAGGTTTAAAACTTGCCCCATTGAAGTCAACAGGGTGCAAATTTTAAAAAGAGGATAACTCGGTGTAGGCAACACCGATTTTTGTCGTTGTTCTCTGTATTGACAGCACTCCAAATTTACACAAAAATGAGCTCAATGTTAAAATTGACCGGAGTTCTCCTTTAATCCTAGTCCAAAGTTAAGCAGCTAGCTCGCTAACAGACTTGATAGCTACTAGAAAGACCTGGAACTACAGGACTCTACGTTGAAAATACCCGTTTGTTGCCCGCCAGGTATCCATGGTAGTCACATGACTGCAAAGTATGAATTATGCTATTTTAAAGGTTCCTGATTTTGTTTTGGAGGTCTCCTGCAATAGATTTACATGCATCCAAGGAAAAAAAACCACTTAATTTTTTCATAATATACATTGCAGCATCGCCTCCTTTCTCAGTGTCTGAATAAAAGGATTCAGTCTCTCTAAACCCCTCCTTTCCGAGACCAATCAGAGTCTACTCTGCTCTTTTTGGTCAGATGGCCCAGTCTGTTGCAATTGGCTTACAGCGTGTCGGAAACTAAATGCCCATTACCATATCTGTTATTCAGCCCTAGAGACTTCCTCAGCACTTGAAACAAAGTGATATGAACAGTAACGATGGTGTCGGTTTTACCATATAAATTTAAGCCTGAGTCCTCATTCCTTGCTTTCACAGCACAGAAAACAGCGTCTTACGGCCTGTGCTTATGCGTGTAATTTGGATCTGATGTTTGACAGTATGCAAAGAGAAAGTCACCTTGGTCACTATGGCGTCTGGATTTTCTGGATTCACTGGAGGAGACGCTTCTCTGGACCTTCAGGTGAGATGGTGATTGGCCGTTCATCTCACTGGTTGGCCTGGTCTTGGCCACGGAGAGATTACTATTGGAGCTGGAGTCACTGACCTCCTACACACAAAAACAGCAAGTCACACTTGTACTATGGTCCATAAACTCCATTATAAGGAACCTCTCTTCATTAGCAGCTCACCTCATTGGTCTTCCTGCCCAGCAGTAAGTATATGGCTGTGACCTCGTCATAGTTCATTTTGGACAAAGACTCCTGGATCTTCTCTCTGGAGAAGCCCATGCCCACTATCACATCTGGAGAAGGACACACACAAAAAAAATACATACCAGCTTAACACTGCAAATGTGGCATAGAAGTGTTTCTGAAATGTAATTTAGCCATCTTTACAAAGACGTGTTTAATGCTGCTGAATGATGCATGAATGCATTTACACAGCAATTATAACTGTACTAGGGGCTGAAGTGTGTCAGAGCAGACATAATTTAAACAAAATTGAGAATGCACAGAGCAGCCCCAACCATAACCAATAAATGATTCCTAAGCATGAGCAATAATTATAGTAGTTTAATGATACTTATTATTAAAGTATTTTTAAAGCTGAGCACACAAGTGATCCCACACCATTTGTGCTAAAACATGAAAGAGGGGTGATATCTACCAAAGGAGACTCTAATTGAAGACTACCATATTTAACTCTTTTAGAGATTGAGGATAATTAAATATTTAAAATGTTAGCATAATCATATCACACATCAACCCCTCAGTTGTTATACACACTATAAACCAGTAGGTTGATATACAGAGATAAATCCAGTTTATTTGTAAGAATGTAGGAGTCATCCGTTCCACCTACATGTGCTAACAATACACAGATCTGTCCAATAGCCAACCATTCACTGTTACTTAATAAAGAACAAGCTGTACCCCCTGTTTTAACTGCAAAAATATATTTATTAGGTAATGATAGAGGGCAATTAGTTTTTATTTTTAATTTTTAAAGAAATTCATACTTTTATTCAGCAATGACACACTGAATTGATTTAAAGTAACAGACATTTATAATGTTACACAAAATTGACATTTTGGGGGGGGGGGATTATCACAGTTTCCACACAACTATTAAACAGCACAACCATTTTTAACATTGCTAATATTTATAAATGTTTCTTGAGCAGCAAAACAGCATATTAAAATGATTCCTGAAGGATCATGTGACACTAAAGAATTAATAATGTTAAAATGTATTCATGAAAAGTTATTTTAAACTATAATACTACTTCATATATTACTAACATGTATGTTGCATAAAAATATGGGTTCATTTTTGCTGTGGGGTGAATCAAAATGCAAATTCACTCTCTGACAGTAGGTGGCACTTATGGAACAGCAAAAGCATAACAGATACCCTGTTAAACCCTGTAGTACAAAGCAGCTGCGCTTATGAGAATGGAGAATTTCTCTGAAACGTCGAGTTTGCCAGTGATATATACACTAGGATATACACATTAAGACATATCACGAATCTTGTTCTTCTGTCTCCAAATTTAAGACCCCTTAAGATGATAAATAAGACTTAATGACCCACGGGCACTCCACTGGCACTCTGGGTAGTACTAATTTTTTTTAACATTTGAAGTAAATAAAAAAACATTAAATAATGGACAATAAACAATTGGACAGTAGTATATTTATGAATGAACATTTAGCCTAGATTCATAAATGCTGCAAAATTAATAATAAAAAAGTGCTGCTCATTGTCATGATACGTAATGCATTAACTAATGCTAATTTTACACTCCTGTTCTGCAAGTACATATGACAGCATCTATATTAATTACAATAACTGATATATAACAAGAACTACCCTGAACCTTACCCTAGAACTAACCTAAACCCATATTGTCCATTTCATTACCCTCTATTACTCTGTGCTTTCTTGGGTAACAAACTGTAAAAGTAAGTGCAACCACTAATATTAATAAACTGAATCTTATTGTTAGGTGTCAATTAAGCAAAAAGGAAACCTAAAATGCTATGGAAGCTCAACGATAATGTATAAAAGACATTGAACAAGTTAGAAATTGAACAGAGACAGATAATTAAACACTATTTTAACTTTAACAGAACACAACAAGAACTAAAAGAAATGGTCAGGACGCTCAGGACTGAGTTTCCAAAAGGGCATCCATATGTTGAGGCACTGGGTGTAGTGAATGAAGGGCCAGTCGGATGTTGTGTGATGGAGAGCTCTCTCTATTAATGCATGTTCCAGATTGAAACAAGATGGAAATATATATTTCATGAGCCTGAATTAAGCCTCTTCCTCTCTCAGATTTGACTTTTAATGGGCTCATGGGAATCCATACGCTGGTTGACTTAAGGGCTTTCTTTCAAAGAACCAAAGCTTCCCGTTTCACCTCCTCTCCACACACACACACACACACACACACACACAAAAGGACCGCTGAGGGCTGCCAAGCTCCAGCATGCTCCTCTCAACGTGAGGCTTCACTCAAAATGGGGGCGGAAGGCTAGAAAAGACCAGTCACCATCTAATTCTGGCTTCCACATTCAAGTGTTCTTGTTCCTGCAGTTTCCTCTGTAAGCAACCAGGTGTGTGCTCATGTGTGCGGTTAGGCTGACAAGCGTATGTGCGGAACAGCAGATCGATTGCAGATAAGCGTGCAAATCTCTGGTGCACCGCACTGCCTCGTGCTCCTGCAAGCTAAACTTTAGTACTTGGAGTCATGTGATCATATCACATTGCTACATGAGGAGATCCTCGCTGTGATAGAGCGGGAGAGGGAGGAGTAGACATCAGAGACGTCGATAGATGAGGGAGCCAGCTGCTGGGTATTACGCAATACCCCACACTAACAAGCCCTCATATCACTGTCTCTGGATGTTTTCTCTCAAGTGCTGAGATAAGAGAGTGGATGTAAATATAAATCTCCCTCAACCTGCTCTAAGGGCAGCTCAAAAGTTGACTACGCAAAATGCTTTCCGCTGCCTTTCTTGCATGCAAATGAACTCTGAAATGGTAGTCTCAGTCTCAGACGTCACGCCCACAGACCGTTGGCTGAATATCTCATGCATAAGGCACACAAAAGTGGAAACACCTCAGGATGTTCAAAGTCGTCATCTGATTGGCTGAATTCTACAGGATTTCCAGGAGATGTGTCTACTGTGTTCTTTAACTGTCTGCCTTTAAACAAAGCAGTTGTGATGCCAAACCTCCTCATGGATGAAGAAAGCTGTTGTGTTTACAACTATGACAATGAGCGCTTCTCAGGATCAACTAAACGCTGAATTTTAAAAAAGTATGTGAAATTACTGCAACAATGGCGCCACGAAACTTGCACAATGTTCTTGAATGAATTATTTATTAGATGCATGCCGGTCTGTTGTCGTAGGGACATCGACTTTGCATTTTCAGGACCCTAAATGTGACGTGGAACAAAACAAACTGTGATTGGTCGCTTTGCATGTCGGTCAAACATTGGTCGGTCCTTCACCAAAGAAAGCTACAATGGAGTCCAGACCTTGTTACTGGCTACACGAGACTATTGAAATGGTGGCAAAAGAACTAATTACAGTGAGGTTTCCTCTTACCTATTCTCTTCTGGTCGGAAATGTCGGCTTCTGGCTCAAGGAAGGGTTTGAGCTCATCGTCCTCAAAGCCAGAATTGATCCAGCGTTCCTTCATGATTTGCTGAAAGAGAAAGTTCAGAAACAATCATCTCCAGCTTGAGACTCACTGCAGTGACTGACAGTCACCATTACTAGGGCGGGCCGATAAAAATGTATAACTCGCTATTTTTCAAACCTTGGTATTCAGTATATCTAGATATGGGAAACACTTTACAATAAGGTTTCATTTGTTAACTACATTAATTAACATGGACTATGAATGAACAATACTTCTACAGCATTTATTTATCTTAGTTAATGTTAATTTCAACATTTACTAATACATTATTAAAATCAAAAGTTGTATTTGTTACCATTAATGCACTGTGAATAACATGAACAAACAATGAGCAGTTGTATTTAACTAATGTTAATAAATATGTATAAATACTGTACCAAATGTATTGTTCATTGTTATTTAATGTTACATTATCCTTATTGAGCCCTTTTTGTAAAGTGTTCCCTAGATATGAATATATTTACTCTGAAATGCATTAAAAGGGTGATTTTTTACAGAGGAATGATCCTTGCGACCAAACCAGTCACATTACAAATGTAACTCAAATTATTTTTATAAATTACTTATAATATCATTATAAATGTCTTCACTGTCACCTTTGATTAATTTAATGCATCCTCGTTGAATTTATTTATTTATTTAAAAAAATTACTGATATCAAATTTTTGAACAGTAATGTAAATATTAAAAAGTGTATTTTTTTATTCAGGGGAACCATCAGTTCAACCAAAACACAAAAGACATTGCAGCCAATTAGACTACAAATGTTTAAAACGATAAAGTAAAATACGGTAAAAATGTAGTTAAAAAAAAAAAAGAAATCAAAATCAAACAAACAAGAAAATTTATATGCACCACTATAACAATACACATTATTAACAGATAAATTCACTAAGACATATTTTTGAGCAATTCTACAAATTATTTAAAGTTATGAATGCATGATGTTGCTAAAATATATATTGAATAAATATGTAGTGAATAGTCAATATATTGCTCAGCCCTCTCTTCAGTACAAATCAGGCATTAATTATGAAAAATGTCTGACATGCTATTAAGGATAAAAAAAGGTGGAAAGGAAACAGACTAACCTCTAACGTTCCTCTCTTGGCTGGGTTTAGAACCAAGAACCTCTTGAGAAGATTCTCACAATCAGTGGACATGTAAAAAGGGATCCTATATTTACCACGTAACACACGTTCACGCAGTTCCTGTGTAATAAACAGCAGTAAGTATACAGTGATGTACACATACACACATATAGACATTGATAAAGGGAGGTTAAAACCTTGAGATTCTGTCCATCGAAGGGCAGGGAGCCGCTGACCAGCGTGTAGAGTATGACCCCCAAACTCCACACATCTACCTCCGGCCCGTCATACTTCTTACCCTGAAAGAGCTCGGGGGCAGCGTAAGGGGGGCTGCCACAGAACGTGTCAAGCTTATTTCCCACCATGAACTCGTTACTGAAGCCGAAATCAGCTATCTTAATGTTCATATCAGCATCTAGCAGCAGGTTTTCAGCCTGGGGAAAAAAACACAGGGGTAAGAAGAAGAAGGGGGAAAAAAGAGAGACTCCAAAAGGCATAAGAAAAGTGAAATTAGTTTTGAGAATCATTTTCTGAAGATGCTACTTGGTTTGATAATTCATCTTCCAATGAAATGTAATTTCTAATTATTGTTGAGGTGTCCGAATACATTTTGGAGCCACTGTAGAATCCTTTTCGTCTTTTGTTTGGAAGTTCTTACACCTATACACTTTAATATAATCACGTCATATCCCTTTTCTTACTGTTTATGAACGAACAACAACTGCTTACCTTCAAGTCTCGGTGCACAATGTGTTTTTGGTGACAATACTGCACAGCTGACACAATCTGTACAAAACAATAAATAAATAAGATCATCTGTCTGGAGTTTGGAGGAAAAAAAATCATCATTGGAAAAAAATGATCAGGATTAGGGTCTTCAAATAGTCTATTCAATCAATTGTATTGCGTATAAATGGTATTTTATAACTTTATTAAAACATTATTTTTATTATGAGTTTCACGGTGTGCTTTTAAAGGGGGGGTGAAATGCTATTTCATGCATACTGAGTTTTTTACACTGGTAAAGAGTTGGATTCCCATGCTAAACATGGACAAAGTTTCAAAAACTAAGTTGTACGTTTGAAGGAGTATTTTTGTTCCAAAAATACTCCTTCTGGTTTGTCACAAGTTTCGGAAAGTTTTTTTCGAGTATGGCTCTGTCTTACGTAAGATAGAGCGGAATTTCCTTATATGGGTCCTAAGGGCACTTCTCCGGTAAGATCGCGGGCGCGCGCGCACTCGTAGACCAGAGCGAGAGAGCGAAAGCAGTTCGCCATCAAAGCGCCCTGCCCGGCTTTTGGGAAGTCAATGTCACCAAAGAAGTGTGTTTTTGGTTGCCAGGGCAAGACAACCCTGCACAGATTCCCAAAGAACCCAGCGTTAAGGAACCCGTGGATGGAGTTTGTTTTCCTGAGCATAAACGGAGTTGTGCAAGACTGTTGTTCCCTGCATTTCGACGATGATTGTTTTATAAACAAAGCCCAGATCGTCGGATTTGCAGATCGTCTAATGCTTAAGGATCGAGCAGTCACAATGAAAAAGGTTCGCGGTCGTGCGTTGGAACTGTGAGTAAAACTGTTGAACAAATGTCTCTGTGTGTTGCTAGCTCGGCGGGTAAGCACAGCTAAGCTTCAACCACACGGCCCGCCCCCAGCCGCTCGTTTTTTTCCGGAAAGACTCGGTACACCCTATCTTTCAATTAAAAATATAATAAAACAAAAGACTTTTTGGAGATATGAAGGATGCAATATTACTCTATAGGTACTCAAAATTAACAGGAGATTGAGTGAAAATGAGCATTTCACCCCCCCTTTAAAGCAATAAGCCCCGCGAAGCCGTGATTTACAGTGAATTTAGAGCAGCTAAGGGGCGTTGTTAAAAAAACCCTTAGCTATTCTAAATTCACTGTAAAACACGGCTTCAAGGGGCTTATTGCTTTTATAAAACGGTTACTCCATAAAAAATATTCATTTTAATATTTATTTTATTCATAAAATAATCACCAGCAACGAAAAAAATATAACGTTATATAACACATTTATTCCTCCGCCAAGCAATGTAGTTTCCAAAGAGCAGCAACACATGCAGCAAAAAAGAAATAAATAAAAATAATAATAATAATAATAATAATTCACACATGGCAGTTGCGCAGTAATACTAATGCGGTCACAGGTGTTTGTTTGTTTGTTGAGTAATTTACAATGGCTTCGAACGCGGCTCAACCAATCAGAATCAAGGACCGGAACTATCCATTTTATAAAACATGGTTTACAGTTTTTGTCCATTTTGTTATGTTTTTACCAATCTCCACTTGCATTATATGGACTCACAGAGAATATCTCTGTTTATGTTCCACAGCAGAAAGTCAGTCATAAACATCTGAGACGGCATGAGGGTGAATTTATTTTTCTTTTTTTTTCCCTTTAAAGTAAGTGATTCGTCAGTATGATTTTCTGTCATGTGGGTCAATGAATGAGTGAATGACGAATGAGTGAATGATTCAACTATTACAAGCATTTTATTTTATTATAAACTACAGTTCAAAAGTTTGGGGTGAGTACGATTTTTTTTTTTATTACTTTTTTTCAGAAAGGGCATGTTAAATTGATCAAATGTGACACTGATAAAAGATACACTACGAAAGATTTCTATTTCAAATTAAAGCAGTTTTTTTATATTCAACAAAAAATGCTAATGAAAAAAGCAGTTTCCACAAAAATATTAAGCGGCAAAACTGTTCTGAACATTGATGATAATAAATGTTTCTTGAGCAGAAAACCAGCATCTTATTTCTAAAGGATCATGTCACACTGCAGAAATTTCAGCTTTTAAATTAAAGGAATACATTCAATTTCAAAATGTATTTAAACAGAAGAGTCGCTTTTAATTGTAGTAATATTTCACAGTATTACAGTTTTCTTATTCAAATAATTAATTAGCATAAGAATGCCAAACAAAATATTTATTATATATATATTTTATTGAAAAATAAAGCAATTTTAATTAACTTTCTCTGTGCGCTAATAAACTTTGATTTGTGCTAATGAGCTTTTTTAGGCCACTAGCGCCAATGATAACACCCCCCGAAAAATAAGTGCACAGCCTGCACCCTGACCTAACTTTTGCACTGGCAAAACCGTAACTACTTTAGCTATTGATCACTTAATATAAAAAAAAAAATATTGTGGAAACTTTGACGCTCGCATCCAATCAGACCGTAGATATTTCTAAACAAATGTCAGGAAAAGAACATTGGTCCAGACCAGGCTTGTCTACTCGGATTAATAGCTTTTTCCAAAATTCAATGGTTTGCATTGATTGACTCTTTATTTTTCACAGAATTGGCCATGCTCAACCATGCTGATAATGACTAACCGTTCTGTCCCCAGTTAAAGTATTACACAACACACTGAAAAGCAACAAATACACTCCAAGTGCAGATAATACGGCACAGTTGAGCGTAAAATTACTTTAACTATGATGTCAGTGTCTTCAGTCCCTCCACATTTTAGTGCAGTGAAATTGAGTAACCTCACATTCTTCAACGTACTTGTGTCAAAGGGCACTTGTAAGATTTAATGTAATAACAGTCACGATGTGCATGTGTCTAGTTGGCTGATGAGACTCATTTAAACTCACACCGAGTAGCAAACCAATCAGATGTGTTTGCCTAACATGTTGAAAGAAAACAGTAAGAGAACTGCACCTGTCTAAATTTAGCTCTGGCCTCTTTCTCTTTCATCCTCCCATGAGCCACCAGGTAGTCAAACACCTCACCTGCACGACACAGAGCAGAGAGGTCAAAGATAAGACCAAGAGTGGACAAGAACACAAAATTAAACTCTCTCTCTCACACACACACAAACACACTTACCTCCGCTGGCATACTCCATCACAAGAAACAGTGTCTTCTCAGTCTCTATCACCTCAAACAGTTTGACTATAAAGAAAGTTACAGAGAAGAGAGAATTTGATGAAAATGCACACATAGAAAAAGGATGCAAAGGAAAAAGGGCTTTCTTTCAGGTCAAATCAGGCACAAATCTTGATATCTCTAAGACTTGTTCATAACGACAGGTTCATCTGATCCCGAGCAGACATTTATTAGGGGAGTGTTCACATATGTGTTTAAAAACAACATGGCTACGTAGGCTATGTCCACACTAGTGCGTTTTCGCATTATGGTGTTTTAAAATGCAGTTCTGTCTCCATTTTATCGTTTACAAGTTGTCGAGGCTGGTCTGTTATTGTCGTCTTCAGGTAGTGTGTTCAGGAAGAATACGCAATGATCCAGAAGACCCAATCAGGGAATGAATGTGAGCAGCCACAACTTCGTTTTCAAAAGTCTCTGTTTTGGTCCGTCTACACCGAAACTCAACCCTGGTGTTTTTAGACTAAAATGGGGTCTGCAGCGTTTCCAAAAGGGTGGAAAACTCCGGAGTAGTGTGGATACCAGGCGTAACCCTAGCAAAAGTTATGCATTTGAATAAAATGAAAATGCACTAGTGTAACCTATTTAACCTCAGTCTTATATCTAATTATCAAAAAAAAAGTTGTCTCTATGTATTTGCCTGAAATATATATCATACATTTTTATACACACACACATACACTATGTTCACTTTTTCATGTAAGTCAACATCATCCCTGGTTTGGAGTGAAATTCTGTGTTATTAAACAGTAGAAGGGAGTGTTTAGGAATACAAAATGACAAATATTTAATAACTACTGTTATTTTATATAAAGACAAAAAGAAAAAATTAACCAAATGAAACTTACCATGAAACTGACATGTTTTTGTACCATGCTAAGTTTTAGTACCATCTAAACAATGTTGTTACTGTTAACTAAAACTATTAAATCTCTTTCATTAATGACTACAAATATAAAATGAATATTCTTTTCAAATGTTGCCTTGGCAAAAGTTTTAAAACGAAAATTACTAAAACGAAAACTGAGAGCTAAAAATATATAAAAACTAATAGAAATGACTAAAACACTGGAAATATAAACAAAATAATCAAAAATATAGTATATTAAAAATACTAAACTACTGTGATGTAAAGAAAGGCATATGAATATGGCAATCACTTGGTATACATCAAACTACTGTGATATTATCAACTGTTCTTGTCGCTGTTCCATAATAATACCACAATCATTTTTGTAAGAGCGGTTTTACTGCCTCGCTCTGATGAGCTTTATTTTCCTATCTCTTTGGAAGTCATTTCTTATTTATATATACTCCTCTGCACATTTAAAAGAAGGTTCCACTTCATCCCATTTTGTTTAACGTCTGTCGGTCGTGAAGCACCATGAAGCTCTCTCATGCTGTACCACCGACAGTGTGTCTAAATATAGGCTAGTGAAACATAAAGCCCCTCTCTGTGTGAAGACATGACGACGTGTCTGGCTCTGCTAAACATTATGCTGTTTGCAAACAGGAACTAACAACAAATGTGGAAGAATCAATTAAACTAAATGAGAGGAACAGTATCTAAGCCTCTACTTATGGAGGTGGTGGGGGTGTGTGTGTGTGTGGGGGTGCGCAAATAAACAAACTTACCAATATTTGGGTGGTTTAAATTCTTCATGATTGTGACTTCTCTGGAAAGCTGTTGAAGAGAAGAACAATTCAAATCAACATGTCACATTGTATTGTTAAACAAAAGCTTTGTACCATCTTTCAGCATTAACATGGAACAGGAAGCTAAATACAGCTGGACTGTGTCATTGTAATAGTGAACAGAGTGCTTGCTTTTCAGTGGAAACTACCGTTAAGTGCTATTCATTATTGATCTCTAAAAAAAAGGCTGAATCCTCCCCTCTCAATGGAATGGAAGTGTCATGCATCTTTAATAGCGCTATAGTAGGCAGACTGTGTTCCTGAGCCGTTAGCATGTTCTGCTTTCCATGTCCTGATCTCACAAGTGTAGCTGTAGCTTCTGGGAGGGTGCGAGAGACGCAGTGCGATTTCTGGACCACAGGGAAACACTTTCGGTACAGCATAAACCCAATCCAATTCTCACTACACTACAATCTGAGTTATACCACTCATGGGCCACTGCAGAACTCATATACAATAAAAACATGTTCATTTAGATACAAACTCAGCAAGAGATTTCCTCCCTCATATACTGGCTTGACTGGGATTTCTTTTAAGGGAAGAATCCACTGGTGAATCCAGTAAATATTAACGAATAGATATCACCATAATTCCCCAGTTGAGTACATTAAAGGGGACCTATTATGCAAAATTCACTTTTACATGATGTTTGAACATAAATGTGTGTCAGCAGTGTGTACACAACCACCTTGTAATAGTAAAAATCCACCCTTTACTCTTTTTACATTCCCTTTAAATTATAAACAGTTTTTCAAAATAAGCCATTCACTTTTCCTATTCATTGTGTTTTTTGTCACAATGTAACAAGCCCCACCCATGACTGGTGATGGAATCTGTCCTGTTAGCTTAGATCCTCCCCTGAGTGAGCTATACACACACTAGACCATGGCTGCATTCGTAATCACATATCCTAATTCACAGTATTCATAAAAGAGTAGGCAAAAAGTACCCGTATGACCTAATACTTCTGCCGAGATTCTGAAGTGTGCATATGATGGACTCTTTACTATCCCATGATATCCATGGCCACGGGAGAGGATTTGTGAATGGCAGTGAAGTGGCGTAACTGACACTGGTAGGTCACATGATAATGCCAGCATGGCGAATGAAATGCACTAACATAATTTTTTAGCGGCCGTGAAGTAATTACTTAAAATAAGTACCAACTCAAGAGTATGCGCTTTTTGGACGCAGCCCATGTTTATCTCCTAGCTAAAGCCTACCAGAGTCAGTTACGTCACTTCACTTGCACTAGTTTTCCATTGCTTTTCTTTTTAAATGTGCTAGACGGACTTGTTTGACCGTTGCGCTCGCATCCTTTACAGTGTCTCGCACAGGAAACGGTATTATAAAAACGAAGCACACAAGTTAAAAGAAGTTTAACTTTTAAAAATGCGTCTCGACATCTTGTCCCCCCCCCCCCTTAGAAAATAACGGAAAGGCAGCACAGTCGAATGCAAAAATGCATTCGGTGGATACATTCGCATTCTTGTTTCTCCTGTTTTGTTGTTGCCAGAGTATCGGTGGCACATGCTGTAGGCTCCGCCCTCTTCTAGAAAGGTGGGCGGGGAGCAGCTGCAGCTCATTTGCATTTAAAGATACACACAAAGGTTCTGCGTGTTTTTGCTTCCACCCAAAGAGGGGCATTTTGGGCAGGGTATAATAAATGATCTGTGTTGTATTTTGAGCTGAAACTCAGTTCACAGACACATTCTGGGACACCCAAGACTTTTTGTTAAGGACACCTATTCCTATTCCACCTATTCCATTTGAAATATACGAATGAGGCATTAAATAGGCACGAGTTTGTATACATTTGCAGAACAGAGTTCTGAACATTGGATAAAGTCAGGATCAAATTCTTGTTTGGTTTAGTTGTCATATTACAGTTGAAGGACTAGTTCATCCAAAAATTTTGTAAATTACTCACCCACGTTTAATTTCAAACCCATTAGACTTTTGTTCATCCTCGAAAGACAAGGCATATTCACCCAAAACTATGCTTCACAACGTATATAATGATCGTAAAATAAATCCATATGAAACAAACGGAAGTTTGAAAGTCTTCTGAAGAGACACAATTACTTAATATGATTAACTGATTTAATTTAAGCTTTTATTGTCACAAATGTGAACACACCTGTACAGAGACATTTGAAATGGGAATCGTTTCCAGTTCCTTAATCAAAAATAATAATAATTATAATAAATTAGTTCATTCATTTTGAGTTTGATATGATGAAAGTAATGACTTGATTCAGAAAGTAAGACAAGAGGCACTCCAAACTATTCAGTGAGTCAAACTGATTTAACCCATAAGAACCCACAGTGACGCGGGTGTCACAAACACTGGTGATTATCTGGAAAGGTCTTTTTAAAGCATTATCCATTACTTTCAAGTCAGGAAGTCCCTTAGTGACATACAAGGAACACCCAGGTTCAGTCATGTGACAATGTGTGCATTTTTGTTGCCATGGCAACATTTCCAAAATGATGGCCTGTCTGGTTAGCACATGTTGCAGTGTCAGCAATTTTTAAAAACACTTGTTTTTGTCACTAAAGGTATGTTTCAACCCATGCAACAATTCTAATGTTTTAATAACATATCCTAGATTACACTTAACCTGATTTTAATACATTTCTTGAACAAATTGATATAAAACCAGTTGTGAAAATATTGTGGTGACATATATGTCACATCGGGCTATTAACTTTAAAACAGTAGGTGGAATTTTGATGTGACGTATATGTCACATTAAGAAAAATGGTAATGATCTGCTCAATTAATTTATCTGATTTAATTATTTTATTGTTTTATATTTTCTGCTGCTCATTTCAAAGCATATTTTAACAAATGTAAACATAAAAATAATGTCAAAATTAACTACATTGTTAATGAAATGTATTTTGAAACTATTTTGCATACCTGTAACTAAAACAAGATGTTGATATCATATGTTGGTCCTATTTTTTGGTTATTTTAACTTTTTTGTTGTAAGAGTAACATGAATAGATTCAGGAAACAACTTGATGTTCAGAATGTGCTGAAACTTATCCAGGGAGATGACAGGGATGTGTATAAGGGATGTGACAGTGACTATAGGAAGAAGACATTGATGACCCTGGTTACACCCTTAGCAAGAAAGGATGTTGGATGGAAAGGAGAGGATGATGAATCAAGTGGGTCTGATTCAGACATTAGCATCAAGTGAAGCAAAATATGAGAGCATTGCTCTGGGAAACAAAATACAACCAGCTAGGGTAAAAAAAAAAAATCTTGGAGAAATAAACATTATGAAATCCCTGAGTGCACATTCATAGGGCCAAGTATCACACCTCCAGACAATCTTCCAACACCCCTGAAGTATTTCAGAATGTTCATAACAGCAGAAAAGCTTGAGCTCCTAAACTAGACGAACGAAATAATTTGTACAGTGTGCAAAAATCTGAAACTCAGAAGAATGTTAACACCACTGTTAAAGAAAAGGAAATACTGATTGGTATCCATCTGTGCATGGGTCTGCACCAAATGCCAGGAAATCGTGCATACTGGGAAAATGACACAAGGTGTCATGGTGGCTGACAACATGTCAAGCAACCGTTTTCAGACCCTGCTAGCAAGTCTACACTTCACTGACAACAATGATTCGTCAAATCAGCAAGCAGGGGTTAAGTGTTGGAAGATCCTTCCATGCTTGATATTTTTCGCAAACAATGCCTGGCTATCACCCCGGCTATCTTCCCAGAAAAGTAATAATTTTGATATATGTTGTGGAAAAGAAAATAAACAGAAAAATAACTATTATTAAGCAAAAAAACTGAAAAAAATATTTTTTTCAACTGAGAAATAAATGCCCAATGTGACATATATGTAACATTAAAAATGTATCATAAACGCCCAATGTTACATATATGTAACATTACAGATCTTTCACAAGGAGGGGTTGTATTTCAAAAACAACTGCAAAAACATGTTATAAGTGGTCCATTTGGTCTGTTTTATATGCCCCATAATTTTCCTATAAGGAGAAATTGGTCCGGGTTCTTATGGGTTAAACATCTCTCATCATGAGACTGATTCACTAGTCCTTCTGGATTGTTAAAAATCATTAGTTTATGAACCAGACTACAATGGTCGCGCTGTATGATTGTTGTTGCATCCAATCCAAAATGTATTTATTTATAGTTTTTGTTGGTGTCCAATTTTTTACAACTTACTTAAAAAAAAAAAAAAAAAAAAGTGGCACTATAGCTTTAGCAATACTGAATTAATCTATAACAGTGTCAGAGCATTTTAAGATTGTGTCTGGGCCAAATAAGTGGAAGAATACAGACATTACAGGACTAGTTCACAAAAAAAAAAAAAAAAATCCATTTACTCACACACAAGAACCAATGAAGTTTCGCCAATCAAGTATGTTTGTACATGCGCTTACCATATTTGATGTGCTCTGTATGTGCATTGATCAATGTTTTTATGTGAATAAAAGTCTAAATTAAATCTGTTCATCATATCATCCATATGAATGGAGTGGTTAAGTCCAAATTTTCTGAAGAGACTCGATTGCTTTATGTGATGAACAGACTGAATTTAGGCTTTGATTCACATATAAACATTCACATCAGCTTTTATTCACATTAAACTTTGATCAGCAAATGTACAGAGGAATAAAATTTGGTAAACAGAAGTTTTCAGTCTTGCGTGATTTATGTGCAAGAACCAATGAGGTTCATTCTCATGTGTTATACAGCATGTTTGAGGCTCCTCAAGAATCAAATGAGGTTTGTTCTCGCACGTTAAGCAAAGATGGTTGAGCTCCATATATGTTCGATGATCAATGCTCATGTAAATAAAAGCCTAAATTAAATCTGTTCATCATATAAAGCAAATTGTGTCAGAAGACTTGGATTAAACCACTGGATTCATATGCTTGATTTCTTTTGTGATCTCTTTATGAATGTTATGAACCATCAAAGTTTTAAGTGAAAAGACTTTCAATGGAGGGACAGAAATCCCTTAGAATTCGTTAAAAATAACTCAATTTGTCTTTCGAAGATGATCGAAAGTCTTATGGGTTTGGATTTTGAACAACAGGAGAGTGAGTAATGTTAACAGATTTTTCATTTTTGGGTGAACTAACCTTTTAAAGGTTTTTACATTGATGATTTTTGATCTCTCTTTTTTATCACATAAATAAGAAACTAATCAACGGTCAGAAAAAAAGTTTAGGAATATATTGTTAATAAATTATAAATCAGGTGAATTATATCTGAACAAGCCCCCCTCTAAAAATCATCAGAATACAGATAGGAACAATAAAGATACATCATAGAGAATTGTCTCAGTACTATCAGCTGGGTGAAACACAGAGGCCTGAGAGAAGACTGTGTTTCTATTGATTTATAACACGACTCAAATGATGCCATCCTGGTCTCTCGTTTGTCATTAGACAGTGGCACTTTCAAAATGTCTGAATCAATCAACTCCTTGATGAAAAGACATTCAGATCTGTGGTTTGTGATAAGAACAATGCTTTCTTAAATTTCAGATAAAGGAATTATGATAACACTTTACAATGAGGTTTCGTTAGTTAACTTCTACAGCATTCATTAATCTTAGTTCTTACTTTCAACATTTACTAATTCATTATTAAAATCGAACATTATTTTTGTTAACATTAGTTAATGCACTGTGAACTAACATGACAATGAACGGCAGAATTTTAATGTTTGTTAATACGTTAACTAATGAGCCTTATTGTAAAATGCTACCAGAATATTGAAAAGGGGGATGAAAAGGACAATATCTAAATCACTTGCATGTTTCATATTGTCATAACTCTGCTTTCACATCATTCTTTACATCATTTATTCCAGGTTTAATTTATTTAATATCAGATTTATATTTTCCACATGATTGTCTCTCTTTTTCTTAAGATTTTCCTTGGTCTCTCTGAGCTCTCACACTCTCCCTCCCTTTGGTGCACCATCTTAACGCCTCTGTGATGACTAAAAAACACCAGTCCACAGCAGAACATCTCACTTCAGTCGAGCAACCAGACCGAGTGTGGAGCTCAGACGCCCACGGGCAATTACACAACCTCCGACTCACAACACACATGCACAATCATGAGGACACGGGTTAGAGTAACACAACTAATTTCTAAAAACATCACCGCATGCACCTCTGCTTCAACGGCAAAAGAAATGAAGACAAACAGACTACAACAGAAATAAAGGACACATACTTTCACGCCATTGAGAAAAGTGTTGTTATTGTTAACTAATGGTGCATTCAAGTCCTCCTGGGAAGTTCGTATTTGTGTATTTCGAGTTGAGTCGTGTTTGCGACATTAGGAGCGCAATTCTTAATTTACTACACAAAAATACAGCAAGGTTTTTAAACTATTTCTACAAAGTGAAAAACAAAGAATATGCATCAACTTTGTATACACACACAAAATAATTTAAATAAAAGAGAAATATTGGACTTCCTTCAACGATTTTCCAGTACGGTTCAGGGTTTTAATGCCATATTTCCAAATAAGTTTTTACTTTTACAGAAGCTACACTACCAGAGTCGCTATAATTACATTATTTGATTAAAAAATAAAGAACTGTATTGTTGTGAAATATTTCTAAATTTAAAATTACATTTCTAATTTAATATATTTTAAAATGTAATTTATTCCTGTCATGCAAAGCTGAATTGTCAGCATCGTTACTTCAGTCTACAGCAGGGATAGACAACTCCAGTCCTGGAGGGCCACTGTCCTGCAGAGTTTAGCTTCAGCCCTGATAAAAACTCACCTGCCTGTATCTATTTAATAATCCTGAAAACACTGATTGCCTTGTTCAGGTGTGTTTAATTAGGGTTGGAGCTAAACGCTGCAGGACAGTGGCCCTCCAGGACCGGAGTTGTCTATCCCTGGTCTACAGTGTCACATGATTCTTCAGAAATCATTCATTAATAATTAACATTACCAGCTGTACATTTTTTGTGAAAACCCTGATGCTTTTTTCAGGATTCTTTGATAAAAAGAATGCTTTGAAATTTGAAACCGAAATCGTTTGTAGCATTTTAAAAGTCAATTTTGATCACTTTAACGCATCCTTGCTGAATAAAAGTATTAATTTCTTTAAAAGAGAAAAATCTTACTGACACCAACCTTTTGATCTGTATTGTATGTATACTACCTCAAATTTCATATATATAAAAAAAAAAAAACCACATCATTGTTACAACACGCACCATAGAGGATTAGAGCAAAAACATAAAAAGAGCCAAAGAGACGGCCTGGTTGTGTCGGTCTGTCATTATTGCGGTGCGTGAGTCACAGTCGTGTGTTGGCTGAGGACCAGCAGGCCACAGAGAGAGGATATACTCTGAATCCCAATCAATGGTCGCTGTGGAAAAACTAATGGTGGCTGCGGCGAGCAGATTCCAGCTAAAATTAGAGAGACGCGGCTCGGCTTGTGTATCTCTGAGCGAGCACTGATTAGCATTATCATTTGAATTCTTCTGATCATCCCATTCCTACATCTCCCTCCAGCCTTTCATTTCACATTTATCACTCATACTGTATGTACATCTTCTACTCCTCTCATTCAGACTGTCATCAGGCTGTTTGTGTCTGTGCCTGTTTTCCAGTCTTTATCTTCCATCTCATACCATTTTGAGGTCCCTCCAGTCTGTCACTTCACTGTCAGCCCACCAAAATGTCCATCTGTCCTTCCCCCTCATATCCTCTTCCTCCTCCCTTCATCTTGGCTGTTGTGAAGAACTCCAAACTGTTCACCACCATAACACTGTCCTAACCAGGCGCAACGGCATAAAGCAACAAGCAATATAAGTTGATTGTTTTTTTATTTCTGTGCCATTGCACTGGGTAATTCCATTTAAACTACTATCCAGAGTTCCTACTAAGGGAGCATCATTTAGGCACTGTCAAATTTACCATTGCTCTGCATATTTTCACAGACAAAATCCAGTAATTTCAATAAGAATCCACATGGTTGGGAATTTCCAGAGGGGATGAAAAGATCCACGCAGATTTGGAAACAGGTTCAGTTGGCCATGCCAATTTGCTGCATTGACCAACAGACCACAGTGACTTTTGTGTGAGCACTGAGCAGTGCCTCATACAATTGAGCTTTTTCAAAATTTCGCAAATGTGAACATGCCATTAAAGAGACTTTTGAAATGGGAAAATTTTCAGTTCCTTAATTAAAAATAATATTAATAATAATAATAATTTAGTTCATTCATTTTGAGTTTGACATGATGAAAGTAATGACTTGCGACTCAGAAAGAAGACAAGACCAACTCCAAACTATTCCGTGAGTCAAAACTGATTCACTAGTCCTTCTGGTTTGTTAAAAATCATAATAATCATCAGTTTATGACTCAGACTACAATGGTCGCGCTGTATGATTATTGTTGCATGCAATCAACCAGAGCAATCCAAAATTTATTCATTTATGTTTTTGTTGGGGTCCAAAAACTTGCAAAAAAATGGCACTTTAGATTTAGCAATACTGAATGAATCTATAACAGTGTCACAGATCATTTTAAGATTGTGTCTGGGCCAAATAAGTGGAAGAATACAGATATTACAGGACTAGTTCACCACAAATTAAATATTCTGTCATCATTTACTCACACACATGAAACAAAGAGGTTTCGCCAATCAAGTATGTTTGCGCTTGTGTTTACCATATTTGATGTGCTCTATATACCCTGTATGTGCATTGATAAATGTTTATATGTGAATAAAGTCTAAATTAAATCTGTTTATCATATTCATATGAATGGATCGCTTGAAAAGAGACTCAATTGCTTTATATGATGAACAGACTGAATTTAGGCTTTTATTCACATTTAAACATTCACATCAGTTGTGGTAAATGGAAACTCAAGCATGTTCGCTTGTCGTGTGAGAACCAATGAGGTTCATTCTCGTGAGTCAAGCAAGTACGGTTGAGCTTCTGTTTATGTTCGCTGATCAATGTTTAAATGTGAATAAAGCCGTAAATTAAATCTGTTCATCATATAAAGCGATCAAGTCTTCAGAAATATTGGACTAAACCACTCCGTTCATATGGATTAGTCTTATGCCCTTGAGTACTAGTTGCGTAGCCGTCAATGGAGAGACAGAAAGCTCTCAGATTTCATCAAAAAAGATCTTCATTTGTGTTCCGAATATGAACGAAAGTCTTACGAGTTTGGAACGACATGAAGTTGAGTAAATGATTTTTGGGTGAACTAACGCTTTAAGGGAGCAAAATGTCTTAACATATAGAACACAAGTTGCCCATGCTATATTAATTGCATTAACAAATTACAGCATTTGCTCGCTCCACATTCCCACACAGCTTTGTACATATTTAGAAATAAACCTTTCCGAAAACAAGGTTGCAAATGCACAAGTGTGGAAGTGTGTTTTCAGTCGAGAGCGGCTTGAGTGGCGGCGCAGCCTGCAGTAGGTGGGCAGAGTATTGCAGCACAGCTGGTGTACTTCAGTATTTGTGCTCAAGAGTGCGAAGGTTACTGCTGGAGGAGCTTCTGTTTGAATAGACTCCTCATGATGATGGGTGACTGAGAACACCAGCTGAAAGGATGTTCCATTTCCTCTACACAAGCCTCTGATAAACGCTCTGGATAGAAGATAAGCACTGCAATCTGCATTCAGTTTAAAATTGTTGAAAGTTGAAAGCCAACATTACCTATGAATCCATGTGGAACTGCACCACTACCAAACACAAAACTAACCAAATAGCCAGTACACAGTATAGCACAGCCAAAAACAATTTCCCAGAGTCGAGAACAAACAGAGAACGTGAACTTCCTGAAGGTAAATTACACAACACTAGCAGCATTGAGGAAGAACAAACCTGAATCATGATGACAGTTTTACATTCAATACATACAGTATAACACATGCATTTTTAATATCAAATGTGAACCTCACCTTTTGAAGGCTTGTTGGATTCAGTTGGGTTTTATCAATCATTTTTATAGCCACCTAAGGAGGAAAAGAGGAAAATGAGAACCTAGACTATATACACTACAATTAAAAAGGATTAGAGTCTGTAATTTTTTTTTAATAAATCATGTTTCTGAAATTCTCTTATGTTCACCAAGGCTGCATTTATTTGATCAAAAAATACAATCAAAACATTTATATTGTGAAACATTACTATTAAAAACATTTATTTTAAAAATGTAATTTATTCCCGCGATGCACAGCATCATTACTCCAGTCTTCAGCGTCACATGATCCTACAGAAATCATTCTAATATGGTGCTAATATTTCTTATCATCAAAGCTGAAAACAGTTTTGCTGCATAATATTTTTGTGAAAACAGTGAAACTTTTTTTTTCAGGATTCTTTGATGAATAGAAAGTACAACATCACAGCATTTATTTGAAGCGGAAATCTTTTGTAACATTATTATAAATGTCTGTATACGTGTTGTAATTAAAAAAAATTCCAAAAGGAAACATGAGAGCAGAAAAGCTAATATGTCCATCTCTGGAAAACTCCCATAGCCCACAGATCAGGAAACACACTCATGACTTCTGATTCCTCACCTCGCTTCCTGTGAGGATATGGCGAGCCAGTTTGACCTTGGCGAAGTTGCCCTTTCCAATGGTTTTTAGCAGCCGGTAATTTCCAACAAGAGGGTGCACATCATCCAATCCTGAGCCAGAATTCCGGGTTCGACCACTTGACCTCACAGATCGAGAGGTCACCTCCCCTCGGCCATGGCCATTCGTTGTATGCTGTTAGAATTCAAAACACATGTAAATTACAAACAATAACAACAACAAAAATTAAAAACTAAATCCCTAAATTAAAATTTCAGTCTTGCTCATTTTATCCCAGCATTTGCCCTCCAGGAATTTACACAATTTCCGACAGTCATACAAAGACCAGGTATTTGGCAACAGACACAAAGGTCCCAGTCAGAGCAGAAATCACTAATATTGACTGCACCCATCCAGCGTCAGAGAGCTCTATTAGCACAGTCGCATCCATCATCACCCCAAATGATCGTCACGGTCACAAAATTATATCATGAGTCATCTGCATTTACCTTTACTACTTTCTCAAAGATGTCAAACATGTTTAACAACAGTTAATCGAAGTCTGAAATTAAAAACACAATATAAGTTAATTCCATTACTCTAACATTTCTCAAGGTCTCTTGTAACCTTGTGAAAGGACCTTTGTGCAACATACACCAGGCAACAAATAAACAAATTGTTCCATTCAGAGGTCACGAGTGCAACAGGATGATGTTTATTAAGTCAGTGATTCTCATGTGGTACGAACACCTCTGTAAGGGTACGCTGACACTGCGCTATACAATGTTCCCACTAAATCCTGCATATTGTCCCTGACGCCCAACTTGACTGTTATCCACAAAGCTCAGCCTAATAGATTATAAATCCACCAACACTCTAACACTTGATAATAAACGTTAAATAACACAACCAGAGAAATTATACGACCCCCCTGCAATAAAACGCACAGAACGATCTTGAATAAAGGTCACTTACGCTTAAGCTTGCACGATGCCTCATATTAGATTGTGATCCTCTCATTTTTCTGTTTGCAAGTTAAATGGCATTGAACCAAACAGCCCTGTCTTTTCTATTAGAAGAACTCATCAATACTCTCCCATCCAGCAACACTGATACTGACGAGCTGCATCACTGCTGGAGCCTTTTTGACACCGTGCTTGTGTGTGTGTGTGTGTGTGTGTGTGTGTGTGTGTGTGTGTGTGTGTGTGTGTGTGTGTGTGTGTGTGTGTGTGTGTGTGTGTTAGAGATTTTGGGGCAGGTGGGGCTGAGTGGATGGGTGATTGAAACCTAATTTGACTTAATTTTCAAAAGTGAGGAAGAGTTGTGTATTCAAATATGTACATTCTGGTAAGAAATAAATATTAATAAATGTCAATACATAATCCATAAAAAATGACATTCACTCAGATATTGATAACACCGAGGCATCTACAGAATCTTAACTTAATATATGAACAGTGTGCACACAATATTCTCAATTCATACATATTTAGATAGCTAGAACAACAGACACATCAATAAGAGCCATAGACAGACACAGACAGACAGACTGAGAGATGGAGACAGAACAACAAACTGAACGACAGACATATAGAAAAACAGATTGAATGGCAGACAGACAGCATATATGCAGTGGGAAAGTCAAAGACCGTAACTTAATGCTCATTATTCACAGGGATCTTTAAGGGGGACCTGCATAAGCGCGCGTGCCCATGTCACCTTCCCTCACTGCTGACGTATGAGCAGTAACCTATAGGACAGACTGACGCCAATGCGCAATATCTGCATCCTATTGGCGCATTAAACATGCAAACCCACGCAAGATCATTCACTAGTGTGCAGGGCTTTAACTAATCAAGCATATGTTGCACTCATTATGCAGAAAAGCAGCCAAAGTACCGATGCCCCAGACCCCATGCGTCACTTCAGCCTGGTGCCCCATCTGTCCAAAGACTGGCACGATACTGCTAATCCACTTAAAGCACACAAAACACGGTATGGAATGCGACACTGCCCTTAATTCTGGAGGAAATGAGCTGAATGGTTTTAGACGGCAGCATCGGTTTGACTAAAATCGCTGTCTAGGTAACTTCTCACTAGATGTTGAGACATTGCGACGCGACAAGACCAAATAATACACTAATAAGTGAATAATCAACACAGAATTGGGTCAGTTCACGACAGTTATCATTTGCTATTAACCAGTTACTACAACATAAACAGGCTAACGTTACTTACGTTTTCAGCCTTCCGTTCGTTGACGGTTGGCAGGGGGGCTCTTGTTGTTGACATAGTGTTGATGGAAAGCTGCTTTCCCAGAGTTACAATTTGAGCAGCAGGTTTTGCAGAGCAACGAATAGGAAATATATTTGACCGATTACACGCTTGGTCAATATCATTGAATTGCTTCTATAGCTGGTAACAAAGTTGTTAAAAGTTTGGGAGAAATATTCCGGACGCTCGCGGACGTTACTGCGTTTTATTACCGAGTGTACGCCATCTAAAAGATCCCTGAAAAGCGAACGAGACCAGTTAACTTGTGCACTGTTAAAAACATAATACTTTCAGGCCTGGCGTCGCTGTCTGCTTCATATTTCGGATGTCCGGTTCAGGTAAGAATGGAGAAAATTGCACTTCAACGGGGCCTCCTCTGCGATCTCCCCCCAAAGACAATCTGCTCATCGAACGGTCCTTCAAACGGACTGTCCGGTATATTCAGTGGTAACGGCAGCAGCGAGGTAAAGCGGGTGATCACAGGCGTCGGGTCCGCGGGGAAGTCACGCTCGTTGACGGTTCCATTCCACCCGAACAGCCGCGTCTGTCGCCTCTGGTTCAAAGCGAGATCCAAGATGGCTGCTCAACAGCGCAGGAGTTTCGAGCCGAGCCCTGAGCGAGACAGAGGAAGTGAGGAAACAGACGGATCCCTGTGCTCATTGGAGAGCGCCGCATCCCTCAGGGAGCTGTAGGTGTTCATATGGAAAAAAGGGGAAAACTTCGTCATACCATAACAACTGTGTGACACACCCTGTTCAATTGAATTGTAATTTCATCATATATGGTTTGACCGGTTTGGCAAAAGAAGACAAAGGTTTTCAATTAATTGGTCAGTGTGCTTTACTCAAAGATGCACGTTTGAGAAATGGCATTAAAAGTAGCCTATTGTGTACCGACGTGAGATGGAAACTAGATTTATTAGTTTTGGGGAAACAGCTGTTTTGTTCTACATGGAACGGGTCGCCCCCTTGTGGCCAGGTATCTAAAAAACAAAAAAGCAAGGTAACAATAAAAAAAAGAAAAAAAGAATTGTCTTAAATTGTTTATCTCAAGGAATAGATTCCTTATGATATTAACCATTTAAGGTTATAACGTTATTAAATTGGATATAGGCTAGCATGGGAAACACTATAGAGGATGCTGTGTGAAAGATTAACCCTGCTTTCCAAATAACTCAACCGGGGCCTTGCTAAGTATTTCCTTACAAATCTTTTTTTTTCTCTCTCTCTCTCTCTCTTGCACGAACACAAAACATTAAAATGAAATTGATCAACATGACTAAAATGAATGAATTTAATGTGTTTTGAATATGTTCTTCCACCTGAGTCATGAGTTTACAGCAGGTTCTCAACCATTCAGCTTCCAAGAGGGCTTCAAGATCATTTAAAAAAAATACTTTAAATTATAAAAAAAAATTGTAAGTTATGTCAAAGTAAATAATAAATAAGTAGGCTATAAAATTAAGTAAACAGAATTTATAAATGCCTTAAGCAATCAGTTACATCTCCATGTATGTGACCAGCATCAAAACTTTGATGACTGATGATCCCGAAAATAAGTGGACTATTGAAAAGAACAGCTGAACATCAATTTACAAATAAAATATAGCATTTAATACCACTTTCTTATTGTTATTTTGGATAGATGTAAACAAAGAAAAAAGAAAAAGAGAGAAAGCTTGATGAGAAATATACTTAGTTTTAATAAATATAACAATCATTTCATGTTAATGTAAAAAATGCAACAAAAAAAATGTTTCGGTTGTGTTATTTTTTTTTTATAGTGTAAGTAATGTTTATCTATTTAGCCTAAAAATGTCAACATGTAACTGGAACATGAATTTACATTGAAAAACAAGCTAATAAACAAAAAAGCATTTCAAAACACCCTATGTGTCAATATGCCTTTTATGAATCGAATTTGCCTAATGCAAATGAGATGTAACATTTTCCTGGATGCATTTGACATTCATTTTAATTTTAATTAAATGCCAAATGTAAACATCAAAGAAATAGGGGCTCCTACAATGGTGGACCTTGGAGGAAAAGGGGAGTGCCAAGACCCCTAAAAAATGGTGGACCTTGGAGGAAAAAAGAAAGGGTGAGAACCACCCATTTACAGCCTAATGTCAGATTAGAGGTGAATCATCAGTTATGCCCTGCTGTGAATCATCAGTTATCCCCTGCTGTATTCTGCCATCTAGTGGCCATTTTAGACTTGACATTCAACCATATTATTTCCCACAATAGACAATGGCAGCAGTTACTACTACACATCTCAATAGATGTCCTAAGAACAGCCGTAGACTCTGGGGAGCAGCCCGTGTTCTCTTTAGCCAATCAGAAATACTCTGACTAGGAGCAATGCATATTCTGGATATTCTTCTTTTTGGAGGGTGGGGTTTGGGTGAGAAGGCATGTGGTTGAAGGGAGTGATGAATCAAGTGATATTTAATCAAGAAATCAAAATAGTCCTTATAAAGTACAGCAAAAATCTTTATTTTATGATTTCAAGAAAAAAAAAATCAGATGTACAGTATAAGCAAACCCATGAATCAAAATCAAGCTCACAATACAACAAAATTGCTCAATAGACAATAAAGCTCAAAAGTTTATATTACTTTAGCAGCAAGTCAATGAAAGAGCTATATTAAAACCATTCTTGCAAATCAAATATAACCAAGGAGAAAGTGAGACAAAACAAGACTGGGGCTAAACAGGAGGCAACTGTGATCCATTTGATCATTACAACAGGAAGCAGCAAGGTTCCAGGATGGCAGCTGCTGTTTCACTTATTTCTTTAAATGGCATCTATATCAAGGTCATCATCCTCTTCTGCTTTCTTTGGCTGAACGGTCTCCACCTTCAGCTCTCGTGCAGAGTGAGAGTACTCAACCTGAAGACCAAAGAGAGTTCAAATAAGAAAGACGAAGAATCAGAATATTACACAAGCCTTTCTCTAATTCTAGCCCAGAGAAGACTAATGTAATTAATTACAGTCTCAAGGCTCCTGCTGACAGTTAAAATATAACGCTGTTTCTCTTATTTACTACAAATTAAGTTTGTGTTTGCGACGTGAAATGCCACGTGTACATGATTACATGTATAGCAGAAACAAGCTTCCATAGGTTCAAGTGTTAATAAAACCGCTGCACTACATTCTTGAGAAATGGCTGAAGCTTGAGAAACAACTCATTCTTCCAAGGACTGAGATAAAATTATGCAGAAGGGACTTTTGTCCAATCTGCTCATAAATAAATTAAGTAAAAAATAGTAAAAAAAATATATTTGGGATGAAATTACCTCAACATTTTCATCATCATCTTCCTCCTCTGCTTCACTCCCCTCACTCTCCTCCTCTGCCTCCTTCAGCCATTTGACAAAGGGAGCCGCCTTGGCATGGATCTCCTTGGCCAGCTCCTTGGAAACATACTTCTTTGATACCTTAAAACAAAGGCATATTAATCACGATTCATAGCTCAAAGAACTTGATCTTATAAAATGCTCAATCAGTCTAAGTTGTATGTAAAATTGGGAAATGCACACCTTCTCTGCCCATGCGAGAATGACATCCTCCTCCAGCAGGTCGGCATCATAGAGATCTTTGAGAATGACGGCCACTCGTGGCAGCAGCTGACTTTGATAAAGCTTCACCAGACACTCAAAACCTCCCAGCAGATACTTCTGAGCTTTCTTATCGTTGAAGCAGAACTGCAAGAAAGGAGAATCTATCACTTTCAGCACTGTGATTGTGGTAAAACTATGTACATTTATCAAACATAAGCACTTTGTTCGTAGTCTTTCGCAGACATGTTTGTTGAGCTAAGATAAACTGTTTTGCACCAGTAGGTAGTTTTAAACAGCTTCATCTTCATTTATCTCAGAAGCAAGAGAAAACTGGTAGATATCAAAGCTGCTGATTCAAAAGTGTCATTTAAATTGCTAGTCAAGACTTATTTTTAGCATGGCTTTACACCATCATCTCAGCTTGTAGGCAGGTCTCAGTGTCCTGCTATAAATATTCATCTATCACTAGGCCAAGATGGAAACTTTTATTAGCATTTTAAGTGGTAATTTTGGGGCAAAATCAGTCAAATTCTGGGGGTAAAATGTATTAAAATGGAGGCAAAAAATGTATAAGTTACAGGGGTGTTCCAATTAGTCTTGTACATGCAGATCCTGTGCGACCCATCTGTCAAGATTTAAAATTAAAACTGGTGTTGTTCTGAAAAAGTACCCGCAGGAAGTGACGTTTGTATTTCTTGATTTGGTCTCTAATGTTCTCGTCAAAGAGCAGTTCACTCAAGATGAGCGGTCCCATGGCTCTCACATCCAGCCTTTCTGCTTCAGCCAGAATCTCCTTATCGGCAGAGCCAATTGCTCCACTCTCTTTCTTTTGCTGAGAAGAGAGAGATGTTTGAGTCCTAGTAGCATTAATAGATCTTTGGTTATTTAAACCTTCATGTTGATTTAAATCTAATTTACAGAAGTATGGTAAACTACCATTGAAAAGTTTGGAGTCAGTAAAATGTTTTGTACAAGAAATTACAAAAATACAAACACTTAACACCGATCTAAAGTGACAGTAAAGAGATTTATAATGCTACAAAATATTTATATTTCAAATAAGTGCTGTTCGTTTGTACTTTCTATTCATCAAAGAATGCTGAATGCACAATTTCCATAAAAATATTAAACAGCAGAACTGTTTTCAGCATTAATTAGAAATGTCTCTTGAGCAGCAAATCAGCATATTAGAATAATTTCTGAAGGATCATGTAACACTGAAGACTTGAGTAATGATGCTAAAAATTCAGCTTTACCATCACAGGAATATATTACATTTTAAAATAAATTCAAATAGAAAATATCTATTTTAAATTGTAATAATACTTAGCAAAATTGCCATTTTACTGTATTTTAAATCAAGTATGCGCAGCCTTAGTAAGCATCTTTTTAAAAACATACCGACCCCAAACTTTTGAACAGTAGTGTAACTTCACCAGATGCAAGGGCATCATAAGAAAATGTTTTTACACTGGAAACCAAGAGTGGCATTATTTACTTTGACAAAGTTGTAGAACATGTTGACCCTCTCCTCCAGGGGTTTTTCCAGGTCCTCGCTGAGGGTCAGGTTCTTAGCATGGTCACTGATCTCCTCCATACGCCGACGCTGGGCCTCCTCTGTGGTTTCCTCTGCCCAGTCATCGTCATCTTCCTCACCATCCTACACAATCCCCACAAACATACACTTCAATGTACTGGTTACAAATTACAGTAAAAAAAAAAAAATGTCCATGGGTATCTCTTACCACAGCATCTGGTGCATCTATGTCATTATGGTTCCCAGCCTCACCACTCCCCGAGCCATTCTCCTTATCCTTCTTTCGGTTTTTCTTCTCTTTCTCCTTTTTCTCTTTCACACAACTGCTATCACTCTCTGCATTTTGAAACAGATTATCTCTTAAAAATTGTGTTTATAAAGCTTAAATGAAAAGCTAAAATTAGAAATTTAAACAGCAAACAAAGCATACATTTCTGATACTAAATATAGTAAATAACAGAAGCAGATGCATTTTAACAGTCCACAACTCACCAGGTGGGTTTTTGAGGATGAACGTGCACAGTTTGTGCCGAGTGTCCAGCATTCCCTGATTACCGCAAGCCTTGCAAGAGCTTCCGATGGTCTGCTTCTTTGGGTTAACATGCTGCAAATTAAACATTAGATACTATGAGGACCATTTCTGAAAATTAAAGGATTTTTGAATTGACAAAGGTTTCGATTTTCAAAAACCATGTGAGGATTGGATTGCAGTGTTTTTAAATAACAGCTGAAAATGTGGAAGTATGGAAGAAACTTGCTATTACAAGGAATTGCAATGGTTTATTCGAAATGACGTTAAAGTGTTCACTGACATTAGATAAATCAGTAGTTTCTCTTAGGCTTCTAAAAAAAAAATACATATACACTTTTAACGCCAATAATTGTGTAAATTAAAATGCGATTAGAGCTAAGTTAGCAATGAAAGGTTGTAAAACAAAAAACTAAGAAATATTAGGTTTAAGTAAAAAATAAATAAAACGTTAAAGTACTAAAATTACTAAAACTGCAATAAGAAAAATAAATTAGAGCTTTAAATTATGAATATGAACACAGCAAATAACTAATGCTTTCACAACCGTGGATATCTTTTCAACACTTGTGTAGGCGTTATGATGGTCAAAGGACAAAGTTAAGTGTACAGAACACCACAAACCAACTGCCCTTGCCCAAAAAGGCAAAAACAAGTTTAAGTACACCTCAGAATGTTCTCCAAACACTATCTGACCGACAGCAAAACTAAAAAGTAAACAGAATCTTTAATTTTTAACCATGAGTGGACAAACCTTCCCAGCAAGCAAAAACCCTGATCGTCAACTTACCAGGTCAGTCTCAGGATTGTCACACTCGGAGCACAGCACAAACTTGCGGATAAATCCATCCAGCATGTCCTGCAGTTTGTTGGCTTCATGGGATCCGTTTACGATGTAGCGGTCATTCTTAGCATCAAACTGAGTCTGCGCCCCCAACTCACAGCCAAAAAACTTAGTTGGATCTGATGAAATAACAGAGAGAGAAAAAAAAAATCATAATTTTTTCATAATAAAACACTACTGAAAGAATAATGTCTAGGTTATAACTAATTGTAAAAGCAAACTTACAGGTTGGAGGTCTGTTCAGTGCCTTTGCAACATCAACCATGTTGACAATGACCGTCTTGATTCCATTCCCTTTGCCTTCCACCTATTAAATTAAATTGACAGTGGGAAAAAAATGTTTTTAATCTTTTCCAACTGAATATCAGATTGCCACTGTATACACCAATAATAAATTATTATTACTCTACGCAAAAATAATTAGTGAAACTATCATATTTATATAGCATTCAGACCAAAACAAGTCTCTTGTGTACCTTGGCAATCAAACGGGGCATCTTGTAGCGGTAGAACTGGTCTGACACATTGCGGTTGACGTTGACCGACATTTTGAGTGATCTGAGACACTATCAGCAAGATAAGAAGATCTTGAATGGGATTTTTTGGGTATCTTCTGTCTGGAGAAGAGGGGATGACATAAACAACTGCAAGTGTGCTCGGTCTCTGACATGAAAAAGATCTTGCCACAGTGGCTGCAAACTCCTTGCTCGTGGACTAGGTTTCCTCCGCTCGCTTTCCAACAGCTGCGCAACAGCTCTGAAATGCAAAGTGAAATGTACTATTATACAACAGTTAGGCTATTTCCACTCCTTTCATTAATTAGACAAGTTACTTGGCATTCCACTTGATGCATTGGATTGTTCTGAAAGCCATTTTGTAGGCAGAAGAGATATACAAAATAGCTGGCCAATTTTTGTAAAGAAAAAATAAAAATCGCAGCTGTGCAGATATTTAGTACAACAGCATCATTTCTCTTCTGTGCAACATTTGAACAATATAACCAATTCAGGACTTGAATCAAGACTGTGATCATATTCATTTTTGACCATTTAGTTTCTCATTTTTAGGAATTTAGGAAATAGTTTCAAAAATATATAATTTATTGTGTAGCAATAACACCTGTATTTTAACAAACACACATTGACTAATGATCTTACGCCTAATAATATATGAAGAAGAAAAACAGGTTGTTATGTTTATTGTCTTGGCACATTCAATAATTAATTTCATGAGTCAAGGAGCATAAAATAAGTCATAAAACATCTAAGGTGGTTAGGCCACAAATAATTAACTTTACAATAAATATAATACATTACTTTTAATATTCTCTCTGCCATCCATTATTACAGGAAAACAAACTATAAATTAAATATTTTTTAATAATTAAATAGAGTCCTTGATCAAGACCCCAGATACTCACGTCATCGACTGCGTCAGAAGGTTTAAGAATGACTCAAGCCAAATGAACACGTGGTGAGGAAAATTTTACAGCTGTAAGTTACGTGACAGACCAAAACCAAAAAAAGTAAAATTACGATCACGTAGTATTGTGCGCGTGTCCATCGGTTAGTCTCATTGAAAGTACATTAACGTTAAGAGAAGAATAAATATTTAGAGCTCACGCCAGTGTATAAGGATCTTTTAACATGCGTTTATAAATGATATGCAAGCTAACGTTACCGAGTCACACGTATTGCACCCAAGGTCGATGTACACATGGTTACCCGCTCGAGCTAAACCCATTACGCTATTTTTACATCGAAATAATCACGTCGAATATCGACGACTGCCATTATATCACCCTAAATGATTTAAACACAGCAAAGACTCGTTTGCTTTGACAAACCTCAGAAAGAGTCGTAAAGTTGTGTGATCGTCGCGGTGGTGCAGAGTGCGTCACGGTTAGCGCGCAGCGGAGTGCGCAAAAGCACCATGACGCCATTTTGTTCCCCTCCGTCAAGCTAGTTCACACCCATTAGCTAGTTATAAAAACCACCAAAACACTCGTTTCCAAGTCATATGTACCCAAAACGCATTTACAAATGTGTAATAAATATTTGCAAAGCAGTTTAAGCAAATAACCGGCCGTATACTCACCGTTTCCGTAAAATAAAGACATAAACACAACGCTAGTCGTCCACCGACGGAGTGAAGGGTTGACAGTGGAAAGCCTGGATATGTTGGGTCGTGATCCAAAGAATGTAACACGACACAACGGTACAGAGAGATAAAACCTGGGAAGTGCTGAGCGATGCAGCCGATCAGTCGAGGGGTATCGGATTTCCGGAGAGAAGCTGGATTAGAAAAAAAGCTAGATTTGTCAAATGTAACTTGGCAACACACTTGCTGTATGCTCTACTTATAAAGCTAAGCAGCTCCCCGCTTCGTCATAACAAGAAAACAAATGTTTTTTCCAACGACTTATTTGGCATTTATTAGAAACACTACAGATATATGTCGGAAACGTGTTAAATTACCAGCATGTAGTTATAAAATTGGTTCTTGTCACGTCTTACCTTTCCAGAACCTTCTTTGCTCCACGCAAAGGCAGAATGAGTTGTGAGTGCTGATGATGGGCGTGTACCTCGCGTGCAATCCACATAGCCCCGCCTACCGTGGCCATTCATTGGCTAAAATCCCTTCCTGTATTCAATTTCCTAACGCTGACTTGCTCCTTTTGACGTCAATCATCACTGAATCATATATAATCAGTATTTATTTCGTTTTACGTTTCCCCCTCATGCAACTCATACCCCGCGATGGAGAATTATATAGGTTATGTAAGTTAGCCTAGTTTAGGCTTTTTTGCATCAAAGGAAATGCAACGTCCTTTTTAAAGAGAATTTTGAATAAAGAAATAGTAAGGGGAGTTCAGGCTATAGCAGTTAGGCTACTGTACCCAAATAGTCATTGCAAAACTTAAATGGCTATGATATGGAATTAGGCTTTATGTGGCTACCACATCCAAATCAGATTCACAAAAGATGCAAAAGCACCAAGTATTCCATATGTCTTTTGTGTATCATATGCCATCAGAAAACTTAGATTATGATTCTCAACCTTTTTGACTACAATACTGTTTTTTTTATTTTTATTTTTTGCATTTTAATTAAGATTACGGAATTATAACACAATTTAAATCATCTTAAGACTTATTGGGGCCCCCAGAAGTTTGCTGAGGCCCCCCTAGTGGGCCCCTACCCCCTGGTTGCATGCAAACCATTAACTTGGCATACAAAAAGGAAGATGTAAGACTATTGACTTTAATGATACTTGTGGCATGTCAGGTTTACATTATGGTCTGTGGACTGTTTATTTGCTTTTTGGTTTCCATTTGGTTCTTCCTTTCTGTTTTCTAGGTTACCGATTATCGCTCCCTTGATGACCACACCAGTGAGTTCTTGGTCTTGCCTATCTTGCACACTACCCTCATTTCATATTTTAGACTGGTTTAAATCCTAAAAAAAAAAAAAAAACTTGTTCCCCTGCCCGGTTGGTCCTCAATGGAAATTTACGTATTTAGAACTGGTACTTATTAAGAGTGGATCCTAGTTTACCGTGGGTGAGATGGAGGAGGAATTGGCCAGCCACTCAAGTGTCACACTCACTTTGGACCCAGAGCACAGGGGGCGACAATTGGCCATATCTGATTATTTGAAAAAGACTTGTCAGTGTCTATGGGTGGCTAGTCTACAATATAATAAACTTTAAATATGATAAATTACTTTTAATGTTCTCTCTGCAATTCGTTATTAAAGGAAAACAAACTAAATTTAATAATTAAATAGAGTCAAGTCCTTGATCAAGACCCAGCTACACACGTCATTGACTGCATCAGCAGATTTAAGTATGACTCAAGCCAAAAAAAAAAAAAAAACACGTTTCCAACAACAAGGTTTCCAAAATAAAAAAAGAGTAAAATTACGATCACGTAGTATTATGCGTGTCCATCGGTTCAATTTCAATCTAATTAAAAGAACATTAATCGATTCCAATACAGAAACATTTTAGAGAATAAGAAATGTTCAGAGCTTATGCACGTCAGTGTAGGCCTATTATAAGGATTTTTTAAAATGCATTTATAAATTATATATATATATATATATATATATATATCGCACCTAACATTATTTGTAATATATTTGAATACATAATTTTGTAAGAATAATAAAAGGCTCCAGTCTTCCCGTGACCTTACAGATGTTGAGCGGTAGCCTATAGAGAATGGATGAATGAGAAATAATAAAAGTAACTGATCACAATAGAGAATAATTTATATTCAGCTTCTGACTTGAAACTGTGCAAACTTTCTGCTCAAACCTGCTGCAACATGCCTCTGATACTGATCCTGTGGGAAAGAGCAGAAACAACAACAACAGTAGTTGAATTTCACCATTGAGCACCAGTACTACAGCTGACTTTTTCACGGAGCTAAATCAAACAGATTGCAGAATCTAAAAGCCCTTAATATACAGAAACATTACACCTACAAAAATGTTTAAAGCATTTAAAGTTTTTTATGAAGAAAAAAACAGCCAGGAAAAAAGAGGATCAGTTGCCTCTTGTGATGCCAATGCAGCACGCAGAAACCTTCGATGGTAAGATCATGCTTTTTCATTTCTAAATAATTGAGTAAAGTCAGACATTTTTGGAGTGTACAATAAAATAGTCAGCATATTTGAGGAAAATGCATTCACACTGTAAAACAAAAACAAAAAAACACAGAAGTAGGGAAAACTTGAAGCAACCAGCTGCAGGACTTGTTATATCAACTTATTTGAATTTGGTCAAACATAATATACATTTTGTTAACTAAAAAATAATAAAGTTTTTACTTATTGATCCAAGTTCAATAAGCTTGCATTTCTTATTAAGCTGAGCATTAATATTATATAATAGTGCCGGTTGGTAACACTTTATAACAACGTTCAGTTGTAAGTCATTTACAATTGATTAGTTAATGATTAACTAATCATTTACAAAACATGACTATGCGTTTCATAAATGTTTACTAAATTATGTTAAATGTTTTTGTATAGCAATTAGAGAGTGCAGAAAGTGTTGTAAATGCCTTGAATATACGCACAGATCATTTGTAACAGGTAAGTAACAGTGTTCAATACAATGATATGTAAATGCATGAATAAATCATTTACAACACTTTCTGCATCCCCTAATCTAGTGTAAACTATTCATCACTTGTAAATGTGTTACACATCATTCGTAAATTACCACTTCAAGAATTAATAAGGCATAAGATCTACGAATCTTACCTACGAATGATGTGTAACACATTTACACGTGATGAATAGTTTACACTTTAGATTAGGGGTGTCACACTCTGTATAGAAAGAACGAGAGTAGAATCCAATTGCGAGAAAACAACAATATTTATTATAAACAGGAAAAGCAGTGAAGCTGGTCAGCAGATAAATCCAGGCAGAATCCAGACAGGAAGCGAGAGATCCGGGAAGGCGAACCACTCGAGGGAAACCAGCAGAAACAGGAGTGACGGGTGCTCAATGGTCCTAGTGAAGCCTCACAACGATCTGACAAAGACAGGACGAAATCACAGACAATTGTTATGGCCCGGCTCAAAAGCCACAACAAATAGAGGAAACCATGCTCAAGAAATAACCAGGAAAGGGTGTTTATTCACAAAAGTAAATTAATTGAATGAAAATACAGCAACTCATATCTTTTAACACTTAACAAACGTAACCAGCAAAACATAATACCAGATTAACTAAACACTAAACAAACAAAACACAGCAAAGGACAACGCCATCGTGCTGGGGACCAGGAGGAAGCAAACAGCCAAGCCCCCCAACAATCAGAAAGGGGCGGGATTTATTCCATCTAGAGACAATGGCCAGCTGCCTTTAATCTACCTGATGGCCTCAACTCCACTCCACCGGGAAGTTAGGTTGGTTCCCCATCTACAAGACGCGACGAGGGGGGGGAACCGGAGCAGGCGGATTAATACGAGAATGAAACACAGGCTTAATTTTGGAAACGTGAAAAACGGAATGAATTCTCCTGTACGCAGGAGGGAGTTTGAGGCAGACTGCCACTGGGCTAAGGATCTTAGTGACAGTGAACTGGCCGATAAATTTGGGAGCCAGTTTATTACTAACGGAGCGGAGAGGAATGTTCTTAGAAGAAAGCCACACTTTTTGACCAACGACGTATACGGGAGGTTTCAGCCGGTGGCGATCGGCCTGAACCTTAGTGCGCGCACCCACCTAGAGGAGAGTCTCACGGGCTCTCCTCCATGTGTGGCAACACCTCTGGACGAAAGCGTGAGCGGAGGGAACCGCGACTTCAGATTCCAGACTAGGAAAAATAGGTGGCTGGTAACCTAGACTATACTCAAACGGAGAGAGGCCTGTGGAGAAACTGGTAACGAGTTATGAGCGTACTCAACCCAAGAGATTTGTTGGCTCCAGGAGGAAGGATTCTGAGAAACCAGACATCATAATACTCTTTCTAAATCTTGGTCGGCTCGCTCAGCTTTGCCGTTAGTTTGAGGATGAAATCCAGACGACAAACTTACACTCGCCCCCAGTAAACGACAAAATTCTCTCCAAAATTTGGAAATAAACTGGGGTCCCCTGGCAGAAACCACGTCTGTCGGGAGGCCATGAATGCGAAAGACATGATTAACAGCAGTAACCGCTGTCTCCTTTGCTGAAGGTAATTTGGGTAAGGGAATAAAATGTGCCGCCTTCGAGAACCGGTTCACTAGCGTCAAAACAACAGTATTACCCTGGGAGGGAGGGAGGGAGGGAGGGCCATGACAAAATCTAGCGCGATATGGGACCAGGGTCTCGAAGGGACAGACAGCGGTTGGAGCAACCCATCCGGGGGTCGATTGGAAGTTTTGCTACGGGCACAAATTGAACAGGCCAAAACAAATTCCTGAATATCACAAGCCATAGAAGGCCACCAGAATTGTTGTTTGACCAAAAATCTGGTTCGACTAACTCCTGGATGACATGCCACATTGGAACCATGACCCCACCGAATAACGTTGGACCAGACTCCCTCCGGCACAAGTAACCGACCCGGTGGGCAATCGGACGGAGGTGTTACCCCTTCTAAGGCTGTGCGGACCTTCGACTCGACCTCCCATGTGAGTGTAGAAACAATGAGTTTCTCAGGTAGAATGTACTCGGGAGTAAACGGGCGTTCGGAGCGGTCAAAAATTCGAGACAAAGCATCAGGTTTGATGTTCTTAGAACCTGGACGATACGAAAGCAAGAAGTCAAAGCGACCGAAAAAAAGTGCCCACCGAGCCTGCCTGGAGTTCAGTCGTTGGCAGACCAGATGTATTCTAGGTTCTTATGATCGGTCCAGACGATAAAGCAGTGATCTCAAACTCAGTTCCTGGAGGGCCACAGCTCTGCACAGTTTAGCTCCAACCAGCTCCAACTCACACCTGCAAGGGATTTTCTAGTAATCCTGAAGACCTTGATTAGCTGGATCAGGTGGGTTTGATTAGGGTTGGAGCAAAACTGGGCAGAGCTGTGGCCCTCCAGGAATTGAGTTTGAGATCACTGCGATAAAGGGTTCCCCCGCTCCCTCTAACCAGTGGCGCCATTCTTCCAATGCTAACTTGACTGCCAACAACTCTCTGTTACCAATATCGTAGTTACGTTCAGCAGTCGATAAGCAATGAGAAAAGAACGTGCAAGGGTGCATCTTGTCGTCCGCGGAAGATCGCTGGGAAAGTACTGCAACTACCCCCACCTCTGACGCGTCAACCTCCACCACAAACTGACGTGAACGATCAGGGGCTACAAGAATGGGAGCTGAAATGAAGCGGCTCTTGAGGTTGGTATATGCCACTTCCGCACCATTAGACCACCTGAACGCCGTTCTGGTGGAGGTCAAGGCAGTCAGAGGAGTGGCTAGTTGGCTGAAATTACGAATAAAACGTCAGTAAAAATTGGCGAATCCCAGGAACCTCTGCAGGGCCTTGCGGGAATCTGGAATTGGCCAATCTACCACAGCCTTAACCTTGTCAGGATCCATGCACACTCCCTCGGACAAGACGATGTACCCCAAAAACGGGACTGACTGTGCATGAAACGCGCACTTCTTCGCCTTGATAAAAAGCCCATTCTCTAGCAACCTTTGAAGCACTCGTTTGACATGTTGAACATGTTCCTGGAGAGGCGAAGAAAATATCAATATGTCATCCAGATAGACATAAATGAACTGATCAACCATGTCTCTCAACACATCACTGACGAGTGCTTGGAAAACGGCGGGAAAGTTGGACAGGCCGAAGGGCATAACCAAGTATTCAAAGTGTCCCCTGGGGGTATTGAAAGCCGTTTTCCACTCATCCCCCCTTCTTATGTGGACCAAATGGTAGGCGTTACGTAGGTCCAATTTCGTGAAAAGAGACGCTCCCTGCAACCGCTCGAAGGCTGAAGACATCAACGGCAAAGGATAGGTATTCTTTACCGTGATGTTGTTCAGCCCTCGGTAGTCAATACACGGTCGCAGAGAGCCATCCTTCTTCCCCATCAAAAATAACCCCGCGCCAGTGGGAGACGAAGAAGGACGGATGATCCCGGCAGCAAGAGAATCAGAAATATATTTCTCCATGACCTCCCTCTCAGGAACAGAGAGCGAGTATAACCTACCATTAGGCAGAGACGTACCTGCCAGTAAATCTATAGCACAGTTGTAGGGACAATGCGGAGGAAGAGAAGCAGCCCGGGACTTACTGAATACTTACTTCAGGTCGAGATACTTAGGTGGCACGTTAGACAGATTCACTGGCTCCTCCTGCAACACAGAACAAGAAACAGACGGACAAGCAGACACAAGACAAGAGGCATAACAACGGTCACTCCAGGCAGAAACTGTATTTTGACCCCATTCCACCCTGGGTTGGTGTTGAACCAACCACGGATGTCCCAATACCACTGGTGCGAATGGTGACTTGGTGATGAGGAAAGAAGTCTTTTCGGTATGGTTTCCAGAGGTGATAAGAGTGATAACACATGTAGACTGAGTAATGCCTTGGAGTACCTGTCCTTTAATGGCTTTGACTGAAATCTTGTGCTCAAGTGAAGTGACCGGAATATGAAGATGTTCGACCAAGGAACAGTCTATGAGGTTACCCTCAGATCCTGAGTCCACCAATGCCAGGCAGATGTGGAACTGGTCTGCCCATTGCAGTCTTACCGGGAGGAGAGTCGCTGATGAGGATTTCGCCACTGATATTCCACCCGACAGTAACCTCCGTTCTACTGTCGGGCTTGGTCTTTTACTGGACAGTCAATGAGAAAGTGTCCAGCCGTGCCACAGTAAAGGCAAAGTCCTCTTGTCCTCCGACAGTCCCTCTCCTCACGGGAAAGCCGAGCTCGACCAACCTGCATGGGTTCTTGATCGATCAGGGGGCTGACCGTGTTCCAACCTCTGATACTGGAATACTCAGCAAATTCTGGAATCAGGGTCTGGTGTGATCGACTCTCTTGTTGTTGAAGACGCGTATCCAGTAGCAGCCATCTGTTCCTCTTGACGATCCATCCGAACTACGTAGTTAGAAAGAAATTCATGAAGCTCAGCTGCTTTCGCTGGATCCATGTTATGGTCAGATCGTTCTGTCACACTCTGTATAGAAAGAACGAGAGTAGAATCCAATTGCGAGAAAACAGCAATATTTATTATAAACAGGAAAAGCAGTGAAGCTGGTCAGCGTTGATAGAACAGAGTAGATGAGGCACTGGCAACGCAGGGACGCAATGGGCAGATAAATCCAGGCAGAATCCAGACAGGAAGCGAGAGATCCGGGAAGGCGAACCACTCGAAGGAAACCAGCAGAAACAGGAGTGACGGGTGCTCAATGGTCCTAGTGAAGCCTCACAACGAGCTGACAAAAACAGGAAGAAATCACAGACAATAAATAGGGTGCTCGATGAGGATCAGCTGCCGCTGATCAGCCGGGATAACGAGACACGCCCACAACACTAATACACACAAACACTGACAGACAGCGAGGGCGAGACAGTGAACCCATGAATCGTGACAAGGGGATGCAGAAAGTGTTGTAAATGAAAAACATTTAACATAATTTATTAAACATTTATGAAATGTATAGTCATGTTTTGTTAATGATTAGTTAATCATTAACTAATCAATTGTAAATAACTGAATATACAAAGCATAGATAAAATAATTAACATATCACACTTATTAATCATTTATGAACGCATAGTCATGTTTCGTAAATAATTAGTCAATCATTTACTAATCTGTAAATGACTTGTAATGGAATGTACAAAACATACATAAAATCAGTGTTGGAAAAGTTCACTTTCTACATGATGAACTAGTTCAAAGTTCAGTTCACAAATTTTAAAATGAACTAGTTCAGTTCATAGTTCATACTCAAAATTTTGAACTAAGTTCACAGTTCCAACTAGTTCATAGTTCTTTTTTTCCATATGTTGCTGCGAGATATTATTTTTCAAAATGATTATGCCACAGCCCATATAGAACCACACAGACAATTATTTTTAGCAGTTTTAACACTGAAGCTATGCGTCAGACTTTCCCATCCTCACCGACCTTGTCATAAAACTCGTTTAAATGATCATACGACGCCTCCATCCTGCTTTTTGTTTTGATTTGTAACGTAAGTGATGAATCGTTCGTGAACGTTCATTGCGTCTGTCACGTGACAAATGAACGAAAGACTCGGAAGGTAAAGTAATTATTTATGTTCCCTGTAAAGATTTTTGACTGCATTATAATGATTTCTTAATTCAGAATATGATCAAGATTGCGTAGGTGGATGTGCTCTGGGAATTTGCCAGTTAATAGTATAACATTTAAAGCCCCTTAAATGAACGAAATAACTCGAAAAAAGATTTGTTCATTTTGATGAACGAGATCGAACAAGAGAGTCAGTAGACACTGGTGGCTGGTGTTGCCAGATTGGGTGTTTTTTCCGCTACATATTAAGGCCTGTTTTCGGTGTGTTTTAGCCGGGTTTTCGCCTGGAAGGCTCTATAGAAATCTGGCACTCTGAACTAAGTTAAACTGAGAGACCGTGCCGTTCACAGACACTAGAATTAACGAGTTCACAGTAACGGTCATCAGGCAGTAGTACGTTCAGTTCAGGTTCGCCCAAAATATGAACGAGTTCATGAACTATCGTTCAATGAACGCGTTCAGGCACAACACTGCATAAAATATTAGTATATCACTTGCTAATCATTTATGAATGTTTTGTAAATGATTAGTTCATCATTAACATTAACTAACACTTGGCTTAAAACAACGTTATTATTATTACTATTATTACGTTATTATTAGTAGTAGGCCTATTATTCCGTTATTAAATGTTACCCCAAACTTGACATTCAAGGTTTTGCTTTTTAATATTTTAAGTTGCTCATACAAAACTTTGTCTAAAAAGTTGGATTTTTTTTTACAGTGCAGAATGCAGTAGGCTATTCTCCTTTGAATGTGGACACTGGTGCTGTCCTTTTGCATGTTGTTTCACATACAAGTTTAAAATTTCAAAAGCAATTAATGCACAAAAATTCACATCCATTCAGCAGGAGAACAGGAAAGCACAGTTGACTCAACGATGGCATCTGGTTCAAGGGTTGAAGTGAGTGGAAAGAAAGAGCTTGAGATTCTCAGAACGATTCTGAGTGAACAATCAAACCCTGAGGACCTTGACAAAGCAGCTGAGGTGTTGAAAAGATGGAGCAAACTGAACGGTGTTACCATAGACAAGAAAGAAGGCAGCTTCCCTCAAAAATGGCTCTGTGAGTATCTTCAAGAAATAGATCAGTTTGTGGAAAACCACATTCCCACGCTGCCAGCAGAGGGACCACAAGGATCTCAGTTAAAGCAGTTACAGCACTTTCTAAAGAGCACACAGAGCATGATACGCCATGAGGTGCTTCGATTAACACCTGTACTGGAAGATACTGGGCTGCTAGATCATCTGATTGACAGTTACAGCCATCACCTCTTTCCCAAGTTGGACCTGCTCCTAAACAGAGATCTGTCTGTGAAAGAGACCTTCTGCCTTTTACAGTGGGGAAAAGATGTTTTCTTCAGGTATGAACTGCAAGTTTGTTGTAAATGTAAAATTTGTATAACAAACAAACAAGTTAATTTTGAACTGTTGAAATGCACACTATCATTCAAACGTTTGGAGACAGTTTTTTGGATACTTGATAAAAATAAAATGGATACTATTATTCAGCAAGGTTGCATTAAATTAAAAGATTACTTCACTTTCAAATAAAAATTTCCTGATAATTTACTCACCCCCATGTCATCCAAGATGTCCATGTCTTTCTTTCTTCAGTCGAAAAGAAATTAAGGTTTTTGAGGAAAACATTCCAGCATTTTTCTCCATATAATAGACTTCAATGGCAACCAACTATTCAAATGTTCAAAGAAGGTTCAAATGTCCGTCTCAATGCAGCTTCAAAGGCTCGACATGATCCCAGTCGAGAAATAAGGGTCGGAAACGATCGAAAAACTCCAATCTTATTTTATCCGCAACCTCAAAATCGTCTGACATCTTTATTTTAATGTATATATATCTATTTTTTTCATGACCTTTCCAATGTGATGACGTAAAGTGTGGCGCATCTCGGAGATGGTACAAGACGGGCATTTGTGGTTAAAAATTATATATATATTATATATATATATATATATATATATATGTATATATATCTTTTTTTAAGAAAATGGCCGATCGTTTCGCTAGACTAGATACTTGTTTCTCGACTAGGATCGTGTCAAGCCTTTGAAGCTGCATTGAGACGGACATTTGAACCTTCTTTGAACATGTGAATAGTTGGTTGCTATTGAAGTCCATTATATGGAGAAAAATCCTGGAATGTTTTCCTCAAAAACCTTAATTTCTTTTCGACTGAAGAAAGAAAGACATGGACAAATTATCAGTAAATTTTAGTAAATTATCAGTAAATTTTCATTTCAAAGTGAACTAATCCTTTAAATTAATAAATAGAAATACTTTTTGTATTTCAAATATATGCTTTTCCATCAGAAATTACATTCAAATATATTAAAATAAACAGTTCTTTAAATTGAAGTAATAATTCACATTATTCCTGTTTTTGCTGTGTTTTTGAACAAATAAATGCAGCGTAAGAGCGTAAGAGACTTCTGTGAAAAAAAATGTAAAAAAATCTTACCAACCTTTTGAACACTGATGTGTACTACTTATATTATATGTACTCCTGTATGTTTCAGTTCAGACTTAAAACTGAGAGTGTACGACCCGTTGCTGTTGACAGGATGGTTTGAGAGAGCAAAGCAGAAACTGCTTCCAGAACTTCAGGTACGACTTCACAGTTTATGACTGTTTGTGTGTTATTTTAATTACTGTATTTCACTCTCATTATACTGACTATCTCAATAATGCATGAATGGACCCAAAACAAGAGAGATGTAACACACATGTCTCTGTCCAACTTTAATTGCAACAGAATGACATCTCTAGGACTTTACAGAACATCCTGCGCTATGATGAGCAACATGGACATAATGAAGACTCAATGGATGAGGAAACGTTCATAAGACTTTACATAGATGTCACTCAGGTAAGTCTTGGAGAGAGAGGGTGGAGTAAAGCAAGACTTATTTTTATTTTCTCATGTAAAAAGGTACAGGGGATTTATATGATATATTGCTCACATATTTTATGTTTTGCTTTCACAGTGCCTGAATTGTGCTATTTTAGATGCAAAAAAAGTTGGTCTAACCTTGATGCATACAGTACAAATACTCTGTAGTGAAGAGCTGCATGGTTTTGCTCAGAAGTAGGTTTCTCCTCATCTTATATTACCCTTTGGCCAAGGTTTACAGATTAAAACTCTCATTTATTGAGTATCCAGTGATTATATTTTGTGCAGGAGAGGGGAGTTTTGTGATCCTGTACTTAACATAAATATGTGTTTTCTTAGGTATGTGGATACTGAGAATATACGTCTAAAAAAACTAAAGTTCACTGAGAAGAACTCTGTGTATCTGTTTCGGATTATCAACACTTGTATGCAACTCAGGTATTTACTAATGATCATTAAGTATACATGGCTGAGAAACTGTAACATTAATTCTGCATTATGAAAATGTCAAGACATATTTGTTCCTCTTGACTGATTTATTCAAAGTGTTTAATTATAATTGTGGGAATATTTGTAACGATTTGGTCCAGAGGATAATGATGAAAAGTTCAGTAGTTTCGATAAAACTAAGATATATGAAATCAAATAAATTAAAGTAATCCACATGAAGCACAGGCCTCGCACAGTGATGGATAGATTGAGGAAATCTGCTTCCATAGGGGGGGCACATGGGAGGAACCTGGGCAGAGCAGGTGGCCCAAAGATGACATGTGGAGGAGATGACGGTGGAAGGACCCATGGAAGAGTGGATGGTGGTAGGATCCAGGGAGGAATGGACATCTGACGAGATTTCAGAGCGACCCAGGAGACGGCCATGATGACTAAAACACTGATGGAGGGAGGAGCCAAAGTAGTAATTCGAGCATGACCGACTGAGGTGACACAGGGAGATGAGGCGTGAAGTCCATTGGATTGAGAAACCCAACACTATCACTGGACCTGCTGATAAAGGCGGAGTCCCGGCTACGAGCAGCTGAGGTGGAGCCAGTGGACCTGAGGACTGAGACGGTGTGAGTAAGGACCCCGGTGGAGCCTGAGAGATGGTGCGCAGCCGACAGCCTGGAAGTCCCAGGCGATGGTGAAGCAACGACTGACCAGGACAGAGCCGGTGGACGAGGGAGCCCGGTGGAATTGAAGGGACGACGGTGCCAGTTGGAGCCGAGGGGACGAGGAGCCAGGACAGAGCCGACTGGTCGACGGTCCGAGGTGGAGCCAGGGAATCCCCATGCCTCTGCGGAGCTGGTGACTGAGAGTCCCAAGGCGGATCCGGGTTGCATGGTGGAGCCGAAGGGCTGAAAGAATCCAGTGGAGGCGTGGCCAAGGGAATGGCTGGCTTCGGTGGAGTGAACAGGAGAGGAAAGTTGGTGACAGAGACAGACTTGGTGATAGACAAGGATGATGGTGATGAAGACAATACTGTGTTGGACAGAACCAGTCGTGATGAAGACAATACTGTGCTGGATGAAACTTGCAGCAATGATGAAGACAACTCTGTGCTGGACGAAACTTGCAGCAATGATAAAGACAACTCTGTGTTGGATGGGACCTGTGGTGATGAAGAGACATTAGTGCAGGAGGGGACCAGTGACAGAGAAGGTTTGTGGGTGGACAGGGTGGGAAGCACTACCTCCGTATTCCTGTCTATTAGCTGTTCTTCCTCTTCCAGCTCCACTAAAACTCCCACAGGCATGGATCTAATGGCCGGTTCACACACCTGATCAGACGGGACCTCAGGCATCTCTTCTGACAGACTCTTCCAAATAGACTTTGCCGGTTGGCCTAGAATACCTGCAGTATACCCATTGTGTGCAGGCATGCACTAGCCTGACCTGCTGCTATATAAGCCTAAAAGTCCATGAAAACTAAACTAAGCACACAGATCGTGACTAATATGACTGCCATATTTGTCTAAAACATTGTGTTAACTATTAGGGACAGCCTTTGTGTAAAATAAAATGGCTAGGTTATGACTAGAGTCATTATATGCTGTGAGTGTATCATTTTAAAAGATATTAGTGCAAATATTAATTTCTTTGTATCAAAAACTTTTTAAGTTAACTTTTTAGTGCACTTTTAATAAGCTTTTTCCCTATCTAAAATTTATTGATTCACATGCTTACAGTAAGAGTTAACCCTACAATCTTTAATTCAGAGAATTTTCTGCAGTTTTTTTATAAAATCAGTGTTGTTTTACTACAGATGTTGCGCTACACAAATCAGTCCAGATAAAAACAACAGAGATGATGTCTCAAGCACTATAAGCATGCTACAGAAACTGGAAGATAAGGCTTCATCCATTGTTCAAAAGATCATGACATGCTTAGCACAGGTATGTCTCGATTTTTTCAACATACAGTATGTTAATGATCATCAGAAGAAAAGATTGCTATCATGCACTTGAAATGAACTCTATCCATCTCATTGGGGTTATTTCAGCTGCATAAATTCATACCAGATTTATCCAAGGATACTGATACCTTTCCTAACACATTTTATATCAATCTTGCAATCCTGTTTGTCTTTAAATGTTCATTTGTAGGCCAATTTAGAAAGTTATTTCAAGAAAAAGAATGTGCATATTGATATTCTGATGGAAGCAATCCGCGGGCAGTGTGCATCTCTGTCTCCGACCGCCTTAGAGATCAAAATGGTATGCACTGTATATGACCTTAAAACCATTCAAAAAGATTCAAGCTCCATACCTCACCCTCATTCTCTCCAATACTTCCTTTATTTCTGACAGATCATTGTGAAAATAGCTTACGACTGTGTTTCCAAAGTGTACCTGGAATGCCTGATGAAGACAAAGTTCAGAAAGCTAGAGAAGCTTTGGGGAAATGCTGAGGAAAAGATAAAAGAGGATGTTCAACGTTTTCATGAAACATTCTCTAAACTGGTGAAGAAAATGACACTTTCATTTTTTATGGGCTGATTTCCTGATGGAAATCAGGGTCAAACAATATTTAAAGGGGATCTATTATGCCCTTTTTCTTGATTTTGGTTTTGGAGTCTAGAATAGCCTTTCATGCTTGGATGTTCACAAAACATTATTTTTCACATATTTTACATTATTGCAGCACCTCTCCTGCCAGTCTGTCTGTAACGCTCTATAAAGCCTCTCCTTCCGAAAAGTGCAATGTGCTCTGATTGGTCAGCTGGATCAGTGTGTTTTGATTTGGTGCATTGAAGTCATGCCATAAAGATTTACGAGGCGAGATGAACGCACATTAACAGTGTCATAAAATAAGAGTGGGAAGCTCGGATTTTTTTAAATAAGCTAATTGCCTGCACAAAATATAATAGCACTGTAATATAACAATATAATATGTCAAGTTTACAGTGGCTTCATAAATTAATTAAAAACATAAAAAAGCAAAATACACCTGATGCAAATTCTTAGTTCTGAATTTTTGCATAGTTAATTAAGAGAAGGTAAACACCATTGTAACCCCTCAGGTCCTTCTCTCTACGGGCCTCAAACCCGGGTCACCGTCATGGGAGGCAGGTGTGCTAACAAGGACGCTAAAGACCTCAGTCTCTATAGCATCAGCTGCTTGTGTGCCTTTTGAGATCAGAGGAGGGAGGTTTACCTGCACAGCTCTTACTAGCTGGCCTCCGTTACACCGTCTTGCTTCAATGAAAGCAGCTTGAATGCACCTGACATCTCGTAATACTAACGGTCCCAGGAGGATTTGAATGCACCAATTGGTCAGCCGTTTTGAGCTTGTTTAGGAGATGTCACGCCGCTTACCATAACTGTGAGTTTTAACACACTATTAACGCAACTCAACCAGGCCTCACTCCTTTTTTTGTTTGTGTATGCCTTGGGGCGGGAATTATCAAAACGAGGAATATTGTGATGTATTCGTTCCCGGAAGAAAACTCAAGACTTAAATCGAGGCATTTCAGGGAGTTCAGAAACAGTGCGCACTGATATAAAGAATAACTCCCTTTGGAGTGACTTTGTGCTTTGTAACTTTGCAGACCTTTTTCATGCTCAAACAGCAACATTACAAGCTAAAGAAAGTTCATCATGTAAAAAAGCATAATAGGACCCCTTTAACATAATTGTTCCTGTATCCTTGACTGTACACATGTGAACAGTTTGTTTTTACATTCATTACATAATATAAATAAAAAGCTCATGGTTTGAGTTTTCTACTTGCAGAATGGCAGTGTTGCCCAGCAAAACCAGCTCCTTCAGAGAATGAGTGATGTTTTGTTTTGCACTGATGTAAATGCACTGAAGATTACCTGTGGTTTTTTGTTCAGATATTTTCCACATGAGAGGTAAACCCAGATCAGTCATTAACGCTCTTCACTACAGTTTCAAACATGTATTTGCATGTCTTTAAATGTATCCCTTTTCATTGTGTGAGAGTTTTCAAACAGTGAAGTCTTCTGAATGTTTTGCAGTGAGCAGTATGTACCTGGTCTGCTGCGCTGGAAAGGGGTGTTATCAGAGCGACAGGTGAGGGAAATACTGGATGTGATCCGGGACCTGTATCCAAATCATAAACGTGTCACCCGTTCTTTGGGCCTTTCTTTTTTTTGTGGGAAATAGCTTGCTTCAAAATAGCCCAAAGGAAATGTGAATAATTAATTACAACTCGTTATAATTAATTATAAATATTTGGTTCAATCAAGAAGGCTTTTAGTGATTTTACTTCATGGAAGTTGTATAGATACATATTATTTTGGCTTTAATATTTATATTGTGTGGTAACCGTTTTATAAAAGCAATAAGGTACTCGAGGCTAGTGCTGTATCGTGAATAAGTCATGGCTTAAGGAGTTGCGCTTCGCTTCGTGCCTAACAATGCCCTTCAGCTGTGACTTATTCAGGTACAGCACAGCCTCTAGTACCTTATTGCTTAGTACACTATACTATACATACACACACATACATGTATACAGTTTAGCAATGGAAAGAGAGCTGAAATAGAATATAGGGAAGCAATAAGTTATAACATTGTTTGAAATTCAGCAGATCAACAGCCTTGAGCAAGTCATCAGTTTCTTACTTCTAACACACCCTTTATTGAAAGGGGTAGTGTTTCATTCTGTTCTTTACTATACATAAAATGGATGGTTAACGGCAATATAGTCATGTACACTTATCTGAACACAACAAACCCGCCTGTACTATAGGTGTAAACAACGGAAGTCAACAGGTGTTACACTGAATACAGTCTATGCTGCAACAACAACCATCCCAACATCCTTTCCCTTTTTATTTTATTTTAAGTAACTTACAATATTAAGGACAATTTGATCACTTAAGAACTTCCTGAACTGTAACTCAGAACAGCATGTATACGTTCACTATACTTTGTACTAACTGAATTTGTAATATCTCCTTAATGCATTCTAATACATATTCCCCTCAGTTTATAATCTCCTATAACAAAATAAAGTGTTATACTCATATACAAAATAAAGTGTCAAGTGTCATCTTTACTGGTCATCTTTTCCACCTCTTTTTTTTTTTTTTTTCTTTTCTTCTTCGTCTCACAGGGGACTGGAGGTAAGCATTACTGGGTTACTGAACATAGTCTTTAAGGTAGGAATTTCTGATCACTTTTCTTCCAGACTTTGTAATAGAAACAACAGAAGTGTCCTTGCTTGAGTTCAAGCCTGTCACCCTGTCTCTGTGTACTTCTGCAGGCTGTCTGGTCTCAGTTTGTTCCATTACTGTGGCCTTGTCCTTCCTGAGGTGTCGGCGGTTCCTCCTCAGAATGTTCCCTGAGTCAAGCTGGACGTCATAAGATCTGTAGTCCACAGGTTACACAACTGTCGCTTTTCTCCATGTTTTGTTAGGCTCTCCTGGCTGGACATGTGCTGAGTCCCAATTCGCATACTATCCGTCCTAAATAGTATGTGAAACTAGAATTAGTACGTCCCAAATCGTAGCATGTTGAAAAGAGTATTCCAAAGATACCCGGATGGTCTACTATTTCCGGTTAGAATTCGAAGTGCAGATCAATGCACACTCTAACGGCTAATATTGCCCACAACCCATTGCGTGCGGGAGGGAGGAGCTTTGCGGTGATGATGGTGATGTAAACCTGGCAGTCGGATGCAGCAACGGAGATGCGCCCTCAGTTTTTAAGTGTAAGAATTCAAATGTTTAACCCTAATTAAAGTTATATTTTATTGTCTCGTAATATTAATGGGTTTCTGTTGTGCCAAAAAAGTACCGTGTTTATCTTGTAGGGTCCGATGAAGATACCGAGCGCCTCATTGCAGGCTACAAAACAATAAATAAATAGGCTCTAGTACAGTGTCATGCAAGTGTCTTTTTTTATGTATTTCTTTTTATGTTTGTGTCTGACTTATTTGTAGTAATACTGTGGCTGTACATATGTTAACTTTATCAGTCCAACCAAAGAAACATGGTTACTACACTTTTACTATAGTAAAAGCATGGTTCATTTTCATCGGGGTATTTTTAAGTATTATGCATAAGTATAAGATTAAGTATAAAATACGTTAAACAATAGTTACACTATAAACTTTAAATATTTTAACTCAGAAAATAAGTAGCGCTAGCTTTCGTTACACACATTTGCACATGAACGTCAGAACCAGCCGCCTCACAAACGACCTGCGTTTGGTTGATCTACGACGACGCCCTGCTTCACTCCTCAATTTGGTAAACACTTTGTAAATGTATTGTGGAAAAAAAGATGGGAATAGTAAATAAAATTATATTGCATATATAAGAATGAATGAAATGTTAAATGTTTTGTTAACAGTCGCGGTGTGCGTAACTAGGCAACCACGTTCAAGTTCACGTTGCATGACGTCATCGAAGTATGTCCCAGAACGTGCATACTTTTTTGCTACACACTCAAAAGTATGTACTTTTTCATCACAAAAAAAGTACATACTTTTAGGTCGTAGTATAAGTAGGCGAATTGGGACTCAGCCATGGACTCTGTCTAACCCATGTGATAATGAGCTGATGAGTTGAATCAGGTGTGTTTGATTAAGGAGACAAAGAAAACGTGCAGTGTTGGGGGTCCTTCAGGAGCAGAGTTGAAGAACACTATTTTAGAGGATCTAGGTCCTTCGCATGTCTGTTATATTATACAGTTTCTGTTTTCAATCTGCCCTTGTTGTGAGTAAATTACCTTTGGTTGTAGGTTGTCATGCATTGGGCATCAGAGTTCTGGCTCTCCTACTGAACAACCATACTTCAAATAACGTATAACGTATACGATGTATCAAAACATGACCTTCGGACCTTGGTGCGGATTTTCAGGTGTGAAAATGCCCTAAACTATACTTTTTTTTGTACGAGTGAGCTGTAGGCAGGGACGGATTATGACTTGTAGGCCCCCCCAGGCCCCCCCTCAGTGCGATAATAAAATCGTTGTTTGATAAATATAATGCAAAATGTTGTTGGTGAAGACAGGGCTGCCAAATCTCACGCATCGTGTTGACACTGTTCTCCGTTTTTTCACGCAATGAAAAATCCAGAAGCAAAGAGGCCACACTGACACCAACAGACATGACAAGGCAGGTTACTTTTGATCAGACGCAGAGTCAGTCGATTTTGCCGGGGCTTCAGCCCTGAATGTTTTGAGTGTGGCCCTGAATGTATTTTGAAAAGTTGACTGACAAATATGAAACCGGACAATAGCCTATGTAAACCCCCGAAATCATAAGTTGCTTATTTCATTGTGCTTTGGCTTTGTTGCTGTCTCTGACTGGTGATTGTTGAAATCGACACTCGGTTACTAACGTAACCTCGGTTCTCTCTAGAGAGGGAACGAATGTTGCGTAAGTTTAGCTTACGCTACGCGAAAACGCCTTTTCTCGAGAATACTGAAGCAAAAAATTATCCTTTAATTTTTAGAATGTAAAACGCATTTGCTGCAACAGGCAGACATAGGCGAGACAGCTCGCGCGGTACTCGGTACTTCCAGGTTATAAAACCTTACAAATGTAGACAGCGAGGCCCAGCCTGCTGCCATACAAATGTCATGGATAGAAACCCCACTTGACCATGCCCACGACGAGGCCATGCCTCTAGTCGAGTGGGCCCTCACCCCCAAAGGGCAGTTTAGACCCTTGGATGCATAAGCTGACGCGATAGCGTCCATCTGGACAGGGTCTGTTTCGAGATGGCTAGCCCTTTAATGCGGCCACCAAACGAAACGAAAAGCTGCTCCGATTGCCTGAAAGCGGCGGAGTGCTCTACATAAATCCTTAATGCCCTCACCGGGCTGAGAAGGTTAACCCCTGCCTCACTATCAGACATAGGGAGGGCCGAGAGGGAGATAACTTGCGCTCTGAAGGGAGTCGTAAGCACTTTAGGGACATAACCGTGTCTTGGTTTGAGGATGACTTTAGATTCATTTGGCCCAAATTTCAAGTACGTAGCGCTTACTGAAGGTGCAGGTCGCCCACCCGTTTTACTGAGGCTAGCGCCAGCAGAAAAGCGTTTTTAAACGATAGGTATTTTAACTCTACCGTGTGCAGTGGTTCAAACGGTTCGCCTTTCATGGCCTCGAGGACCGTGGAAAGGTCCCAAACCGGAACCGAGGGTGGCCGAGGAGGATTCATCCTCCTAGCACCCCTGAGGAAACGAATTATGGGGTCGTTCTTTCCTAGCGACTGGCCATTTGCAGGGTTTGTAACCGCTGCTATGGCCGCCACATACACTTTGAGCATGGAAGGGGTTCTCCTGCTGTCCAACAGCTCTTGTAGGAAAGAAAGAACCACTGTTACCTCATCTTTAAGCGGGTTTAAATCACTGACCATTTAGAGTTGTAAAGCCGTCTAGTAGACGGAGCTCTTGACTCTGTGATCATGTTCAGCTCTCCCTCTGGGAGGCGCAGTGGTGGTAGTTGATCGCCCACACATGCAGAGCCCACAGCTCGGGGTATGGGTGCCAAATCGCTCCCTGGGCCTGAGACAACAGGTCTTTCCTCAGCGGAATCGGCCATGGAGCCGCACTCTCTTGTTCTATCAGTTCTTGGAACCAGACTTGATTCTCCCATAGTGGAGCTATGAGAAGTATCGAGCATTTGCTCTCCCTGAGTCGTTTGATTACCTGTGGTAACAGAGCGACTGGGGGAAATGCATACAGAGGGCGTCTGGGCCAGTTTTGGGCCAGCACGTCCATCTCTTTCGAGAAGAACATTGGGCAGTGAGCGTTGGCTTGCGACGCGAACAGGTCTACCTCTGCTCTGCCGAAAACGTCCCAGATATTTCACACCGTGGGGGGGGTGCAGGGACCACTCTCCTGGGGAGAGCTTTGCCCTGGATAGCATATCTGGGCCCACGTTCAGGACGCCCGGCACGTGCGCCGCTCTCAGCGAGCGCAGATTGTGCTGGCTCCATATGAGGAGTGTAGGAGATGTGTCCGCTGTACAGCGCCCACCCCCGCTTGTGAATATGACTGTATCTGCGCCGCGCACACACATAGAGCCTCAATGTGTGAGCGCGCGCGCTGGCAGTGTGGTGAGTGCAGATCACGTGTCTGCCTCTCAGCGCACACACTTTGTGAACAGCTCGCAGATAGAAAAGGATATGAGCGCCGGATAGTGCAGCAGGTACGAAGAGCGAAGGTGGCGAATATCCAGCCGGGTCCTTGACTTGAGCTCGTCCCGCTGAGATGCTGTTCGACGGCGTTGCTTCTCTCTCGTAGATCCAGCAAAGTCCTTCGCTGAAAGGAGACGAAATCACTTGTGCAACCTGTGCCAGGGGGGTTTTATAGGCAAGGCCACACCCTGTTTTGGCGGGCTATGACGACAGCGCGGGAAGGCTTCCCATTGGTGCTGGAGTCATACCAAGACGCAATGATAGGTTGCAGCAGTTGCCGCAGAGCAGCCAATAGGCACACGAGCTGTCTCGCCTATGTCTGCCTGCTGCAGCAAATGTGTTTTACATTCTAAAAATTAAAGGATCATTTTTTGCTTCAGTATTCTCGAGAAAAGGAGTTTTCCCGTAGCGTAAGCTAAACTTACGCAACACGAGAGTACTCTCGTAAGAGAACTCTCACACAGAGACGCTGCAGATGCACCACGTGAGTGATTTCAGCCTATCCTAGAATATTTCCATTTGCGCGCAACAGCAAACAATCTCACAGCAATTAAATTTTTTTAAAAATAACGCAGTCAGCACCGCCGCACAGTCCTCTGTCAGATGAGATGTTTTCAGGCTATATGCAGGGGCGTTTCTAGGTTTTAAAAACATCAGGGGCTGAGCCCGAAACGTCAGCCCTGGCACTGTAGCCACACCAGCCCACGAAGTTGGTTTCAGCAACTTTTTTCTTTCTTGAGTCAATCAATGTTTTTGGCACTAATCAAAGAAGAAAACCAACTTTTTCTAACTTCTAACTTTTAAAAAGAAAAAAGTTGCTGAAACCAATCTTTAATGCTAATATATAAATTGCTCATTTGCCTCTGGACACACAAAAATATTGCACTGGTGTTTGATTGAAATGTAACATCTAGGCCTATGCAAAATAATCCTTGAAAGATTTCTCATTTAAGGCCATTCCTGTTTGGAATATGTGATTGTGTAATGTCAACAATAAGCAGAAACATTCTGCATTTCCATTTTGTAGAGTGGATCATTCATTACAACATTTATCCTCATTCTCATTACGAATCTGTTATCTGCTTGACAAATAATTTATGCTGCACACTGACATGCTTTTAAAGCTATTGTTATCCAATTTTTTTGGTCTCCAAACACCTTAAAATGCACATATGAAGGTCCGAGAAATCCAAATTTTAGAACCCCCTTAATACCTCACATTTCAATGCGTGTGTTTGTGTGGTAATGTGGGCTGGTATGGCTACAGTGCCAGGGCTGAATTTTGGACCAGTCTGCCCCCCTGCATAAGATAAATCATGTTATCTTATAATCCCAGACCCTGACGTTTCGGGCTCAGCCCCTGATGTTTTTAAAACCTAGAAAAGCCCCTCCTTTCGATATGAAACATAGTCTCAGCTTTCAAATTATGTCAATTTTATTACGAAATTCAAACAATAAATATCGTTTTGGCGCTCTTTAATATGACGTGACAGATCGCTGTAGGTATAGAGAATGGATGGATGAGAAATAATAATAGCAACTGATCACAATAGAGAATAATTTATATCCAGCATCTGACTGGTACCATACATGGCATAGATAATTTAATATGAAACACTGTGGAAACTTTCTGCTCAAACCTGCTGCAACATACCTCTGATACTTCAAAGAAATTAACCACAATCATATCCTGTGCGTAAGAGCAGAAACAGCAACAACATACAGTAGTTGAATTTCACCATTTACTATTGAGCACCTGTACTACAGCTGACTTTTTCACAGATCTAAATCAAACAGATTGCAGAATCTAAAAGCCCTTAATGTACAGAAACATTACAACTACAAAAATGTTTAAAGGGTTATTTGGGAGGAAAAAAACAGCCAGGAAAAAAGAGGATCAGTTGCCTCTTGTGATGCCAACGCAGCACACAGAAACCTCCGATGGTAAGATAATGCTTTTTCATTTTTAAATAATTGAGTAAAGTCAGACATTTTTGGAGGGTAAAATAAAATGGTCAGCATCTTTGAGAAAAAAATGCATTCACACTGTAAAAAACACATTTACTCAAGTTGTTTCAAACCTGTATGAATTTCTTTTGTCTGCTGAAAACAAAGGAAGATATTTGGAAGAATGTCAGTAACCAGACAGTTGATGGACCCATTTGACTTCCATAATAAGAAAAATAATACTATGAAAGTCAAATGGGTCCATCAACTGTTTGGTTACTGACATTCTTCAAAATATCTTCCTTTGTGTTCAGCAGAAGAAAGAAATTCATACAGGTTTGAAACAACTTGAGGGTGAGTAAATGATGATTTTTTTTTTAAATTTGCCTTTAATTAATTACATAATAGTGTCGGTTTTTTAAGCAAACTGATAAAATTATTTCCATTATGCACCAAAACAAGTTATACTTATTTAAATGGAAGAAACTTCACCAAACACTTATCACTCTAATGGTGACTTGAAACATCATTCAACTTTTACAACAAAATATAATCAAAAACACCACATAAATCTAAAACATCAATTAATTTCTGAATAAAAAACATTTATGTCATCATAAGTCCACATGATTTGACCAAAATTTTAGTTTTAAATAGAAAAAGTTTTTTGTTGTTTTTTTTAAATGCAGAATGCAGTAGGCTATTCTCCTTTTGCATGTTGTTTCAAATACAAGTTTGAAATTTCAAAAGCAATTAATGCACAGAAATTCACAGCAGGAGAACAGGAAAGCACAGTTGATTTAACAATGGCATCTGGTTCAGGGGTTGAAGTGAGTGGCAAGAAAGAGCTTGAGATTCTTAGAACGATTCTGAGTGAACAATCAAACCCTGAGGACCTTGACAAAGCAGCTGAGGTGTTGAAAAGATGGAGCAAACTGAACGGTGTTACCATAGACAAGAAAGAAGGCAGCTTCCCTCAAAAATGGCTCTGTGAGTATCTTCAAGAAATAGATCAGTTTGTGGAAAACCACATTCCCACGCTGCCAGCAGAGGGACCACAAGGATCCCAGTTAAAGCAGTTACAGCACTTTCTAAAGAGCACACAGAGCATGATACGCCATGAGGTGCTTCGATTAACACCTGTACTGGAAGATACTGGGCTGCTAGATCATCTGATTGACAGTTACAGCCATCACCTCTTTCCCAAGTTGGACCTGCTCCTAAACAGAGATCTGTCTGTGAAAGAGACCTTCTGCCTTTTACAGTGGGGAAAAGATGTTTTCTTCAGGTATGAACTGCAAATTTGTTGTAAATGTAAAATTTGTATAACAAACAAACAAGTTAATTTTGAACTGTTGAAATGCACACTATCATTCAAACGTTTAGAGACACTTTTTTTAAAGAAATTGATACTTTTATTCAGCAAGGATGCATTCAGTTGATCTAAAATTACACTAAAGACACGTATTGTATTTCGAATATATGCTTTTCCATCACAGGATGAAATTACATTTAAAATATATTAAAATAAACAGTTCTTTAAAATTGTAATATTATTTAACAATATTCCTGTTTTTACTGTGTTTTTGAACAAATAAACACAGCCTTGAAGAGCATAAGAGATTTCTTTGAAAAACCTTTTAAAATCTTAACCTTTTGAACATTGATGCGTACCATATGATGTACTCCTGTATGTTTCAGTTCAGACTCAAAACTGAGAGTGTACGACCCGCTGCTGTTGACAGGATGGTTTGAGAGAGCAAAGCAGAAACTGCTTCTAGAACTTCAGGTACGACTTCACAGTTTGTGTGTTATTTTAATTACTGTATTTCACTCTCATTATAATGACTATCTCAATAATGCATGAATGGACCCAAAACAAGAGAGATGTAACACACATGTCTCTGTCCAACTTTAATTGCAACAGAATGACATCTCTAGGACTTTACAGAACATCCTGCACTATGATGAGCCACATGGACACAATGAGGACTCAATGGATGAGGAAACGTTCATAAGACTTTACATAGATGTTACTCAGGTAAGTCTTGGAGAGAGAAAGTAAAGCAAGACTTATTTTTATTTTCTCATGTAAAAAGGTACAGAGGATTTATTTGATATATTGCTCACATATTTCATGTTTTGCTTTCACAGTGTCTGAATTTTGCTATTTTAGATGCAAAAAAAGTTGGTCTAACCTTGATGCATGCAGTACAAATACTCTGTAGTGAAGAGCTGCATGGTTTTGCTCAGAAGTAGGTTTCTCCTCATCTTATATTACCCTTTCTCATTTAATGATGATCTTACTAGTGCATGGTTGTGTGTGAGGGGAGGTTTGTGATAATGTAACACATAAATATGTGTTTTCTTAGGTATGTGGATACTGAGAATAAACGTCTAAAAAAACTAAAGTTCACTGAGAAGAACTCTGTGTATCTGTTTCGGATTATCAACACTTGTTTGCAACTCAGGTATTTACCAATGATCATTAAGTATACATGGCTGAGAAACTAACATTGTATAATTAATTCTGCATTATGAAAATGTCAAGACATATTTGTCACCCTTGACTGATTTATTCAAAGTGTTTAATTATAATTGTGGGAATATTTGTAACAATTTGGTCCAGATGATAATGATGAAAAGTTCAGAAGTTTCGATATATGAAATCAAACAAATTAAAGTAATCCACGTGAAGAAAAGCTACGTGACAGTGTGTAGAAGTTAATAACAGTGAACACACAAAAAATACCGGACAACTGAAAGGAGCACAAAGAGGAACTTAAATACACATTGATAATTTTAACATAATGAACAGGTGTGATGATTAAATGAGTTTCCATGGCAACTGATGACTGGTGGGATACTAGGTACAAAGGAAACACTGGAGACACTGTAACTGATGAATGCAAACTAAAAGTCCATGTAAACTAAACTAAACACACAGATCGTGACAGAACGCCCCCACCCATGAAGGCACGGCCTCTCAGAGTGATGGTTAGATTGAGGAAATCTGCTTCCATAGGGGGGCACATGGGAGGAACCTGGGCAGAGCAGGTGGCCCAAAGATGACATGTGGAGGAGATGATGGTGGAAGGACCCATGGAAGAGTGGATGGTGGTAGGATCCAGGGAGGAATGGACATCTGACGAGATTTCAGAGCGACCCAGGAGACGGCCATGATGACTGAAACACTGATGGAGGGAGGAGCCAAAGTAGTAATTCGAGCGTGACCGACTGAGGTGACACAGGGAGTTGAGGCGTGAAGTCCATTGGATCGAGAAACCCGACACCATCGCTGGACCTGGTGATAAAGACGGAGTCCCGGCTACGAGCAGCTGAGGTGGAGCCAGTGGACCTGAGGACTGAGACGGTGTGAGTAAGGACCCCGGTGGAGCCTGAGAGATGGTGCGCAGCCGACAGCCTGGAAGTCCCAGGCGATGGTGGAGCAACGACTGACCAGGACAGAGCCGGTGGACGAGGGAGCCCGGTGGAATTGAAGGGACGACGGTGTCAGTTGGAGCCGAGGGGACGAGGAGCCAGGACAGAGCCGTCTCACAGGCGTAACTATCGGTAAGCAGGGTAAGCGGTTGCTTACGGGCCCGGACCAATCAGGGGCCCGCCCGCGTTACTGGAAGATATTGATTGATAGCCGGGTCCCCCTATCGCATTTTACTACTTTTAGTCTGATCGCATTTTCATTTTTTGCGAATTGATTTGAATAAATAATGACAACAACATATTTGACTGATCATTAAATAAATATTTGAAACGAACAATGATGAATTTGGTGTAATTTGTTTCGAATTGGGACTGGGGAATCCCCGGGTGAACATGCGCATTGCGTGCAAAACAGTAAAAAACGTTGAACTTGAGACAGATATGGAGTCGTCAAATTTTAAACACAAAAGTGGCTTTCAAAAGCGCAAACGAGAAGAGGAATTTGATCAATTAATTAATAAATGACCAAAAATAGGAAGCTTCTTTAAAAAGATGACACAGTGGGAGATCGAGATTGAGATGGAGCAAGAGAATGAAGCGAGTAAAGCACCTGAAGCGATTGAGCACCTGAAGCGATCTGGATCTTAAGGATATGATCGACAACTTCGCACAGAGGAAAGCCTGGAAAATGCAGCTATAATGTAAGTGAGCATCTTTTTTTTATGTATTTGGACCTAGGCCTATGTGTATATAGCAGTGACAGTAACAGTAACAATGTGTTATTATTGTGCCGTCACCAGCAGTTTTTTTTTTTGTTTGTTTTTTGGTGCGCGTAGCGTCATCACGTGTTGTAGTAGGGGGGCCCACCTTGATAATCCTGCTTAAGGGCCCGGTGTTGGCTCGTCACGCCACTGAGCCGACTGGTCGACGGTCCGAGGTGGAGCCAGGGAATCCCCATGCCTCTGCGGAGCTGGTGACTGAGAGTCCCAAAGCGGATCCTGGTTGCATGGTGGAGCCGAAGGGCTGAAAGAATCCAGTGGAGGCGGGGCCAAGGGAATGGCTGGCTTCGGTGGAGTGAACAGGAGAGGAAAGTTGGTGACAGAGACAGACTTGGTGATAGACAAGGATGATGGTGACGAAGACAATACTGTGTTGGACAGAATCAGTCGTGACGAAGACAACTCTGTGCTGGTCGGGACCAGCGGAGATGAAGACAACACTGTGCTGGACGAAACTTGCAGCAATGATGAAGACAACTCTGTGTTGGATGGGACCAGTGGTGATGAAGAGACATTAGTGCAGGAGGGGACCAGTGACAGAGAAGGTTTGTGGGTGGACAGGATGGGAAGCACTACCTCCGTATTCCTGTCTATTAGCTGTTCTTCCTCTTCCAGCTCCACTAAAACTCCCACAGGCATGGATCTAATGGCCGGTACACACACCTGATCAGACGGGACCTCAGGAATCTCTTCTGACAGACTCTTCCAAACAGACTTTGCCGGTTGGTCTAGAATACCTGCAGTATACCCATTGTGTGCAGGCATGCACTGGCCTGACCTGCTGCTACATAAGCCTAAAAGTCCATGAAAACTAATCGTGACTAATATTTGACTGCCATATTTGTCTAAAACATTGTGCCAACTATTAGGGACAAATCAAAAACTTTTTAAGTTAACTTTTTAGTGCACTTTTAATAGGCTTTTTCCCTATCTAAAATGTATTTATTCACATGCTTACAGTAAGAGTTAAAGGAACACTCCAACTTTTTGGGACTTTAGCTTATTCACAGTATCCCCCAGAGTTAGATAAGTCCATACATACCTTTTTCATTTCTGTGCGTTCTGTAAGTGTTATTTGACGCACCCACGGCTAGCCTAGCTTAGCACAAAGACTGGATGTAAATGGATAAGGTAGCATACTAATCCCAATAAGTGACAAAATAATGCAAACATTTTCCTATTTACATGTTGTGATCTGTATAGTCACAGCGTGTACAAATAACAAGGCTATATGAGACAGAGACCATTTTTAATCGTATAAATACTGGGAACTATATTCTCACTAGGCGTAGGAGCACAGCTACTTGGGCGGAGTGATTAGCGCAGCACATGAGACGCCCTGTGGTGAGGAGCGGAGAGTTCACTCAGAGTTGGAGTAATAGAGTCAGCAATTACTAGATAGTAAATTTATAGTTTACAATCATGGGTGTTCGCTGTATCTTGTCTTACAGCTTCCAAAGTTTGTAACTCCTCTTCTGTGTATTCTGGCTCAAAACTATATGGTTCTGGATCTTGGTTTGATACCCAGTAAAATTACTCTGACAATTCCTCAAAGTCAGCCATGATCACGAGTCAAGTTTGCTACTAGCTAGTTAGTCACGTTTGTTTTACGGAACCATCAACAGGGCGTCTCGTGTGCTGCGCTAATCACTCCGCCCAAGTAGCCACTCCGCCCAAGTAGCTGTGCTCCTACGCCAAGTGAGAATATAGTTCCCAGTATTTATACGATTTAAAAATGGTCTGTCTCATATAGCCTTGTTATTTGTACACGCTGTGACTATACAGATCACAACATGTAAATAGCATTATGTTTGCATTATTTTGTCACTTATTGGGATTAGTATGCTACCTTATCCATTTACATCCAGTCTTTGTGCTAAGCTAGGCTAGCGGTGGGTGCGTCAAATAACACTTACAGAACGCACAGAAATGAAAAAGGTATGTATGGACTTATCTAACTCTGGGGGATACTGTGAATAAGCTAAAGTCCCAAAAAGTCGGAGTGTTCCTTTAACCCTACAGTCTTTATTTCACAGAATGTTCTGCAGTTTCTTTTATAAAATCAGTGTTGTTTTACTACAGATGTTGCGCTACACAAATCAGTCCAGATAAAAACAACAGAGATGATGTCTCAAGCACTATACGCATGCTACAGAAACTGGAAGATAAGGCTTCATCCATTGTTCAAAAGATCATGACATGCTTAGCACAGGTATGTTATAATATTTTCAATATACAGTATGTTAATGATCATCTGTTCAGAAATGAACTCTATCCATCTCATTGGGGTTATTTCAGCTGCATAAATTCATACCAGATTTATCCAAGGATACTGATACCTTTCCTAACACATTTTAAACTAATCTTGCAATCCTGTTTGTCTTTAAATGTTCATTTGTAGGCCAATTTAGAAAGTTATTTCAAGAAAAAGAATGTGCATATTGATATTCTGATGGAAGCAATCCACGGGCAGTGTGCATCTCTGCCTCCGACCGCCTTAGAGATCAAAATGGTATGCACTGTATATGACCTTAAAACCATTCAAAAAGATTCAAGCTCCATACCTCACCCTCATTCTCTCCAATACTTCCTTTATTTCTGACAGATCATTGTGAAAATAGCTTACGACTGTGTTTCCAAAGCGTACCTGGAATGCCTGATGAAGAAAAAGTTCAGAAAGCTAGAGAAGCTTTGGGGAAATGCTGAGGAAAAGATAAAAGAGGATGTTCAACGTTTTCATGAAACATTCTCTAAACTGGTGAAGAAAATGACACTTGAATTTTTTTATTTTATGGGCTGATTTCCTGATGGAAATCAGGGTCAAACAATATTTAAAGGGGATCTATTATGCCCTTTTTCTTGATTTTGGTTTTGGAGTCTAGAATAGCCTTTCATGCTTGGATGTTCACAAAACATTATTTTTCACATATTTTACATTATTGCAGCACCTCTCCTGCCAGTCTGTCTGTAACGCTCTATAAAGCCTCTCCTTCTGAAAAGTGCAATGTGCTCTGATTGGTCAGCTGGATCAGTGTGTTTTGATTTGGTGCATTGAAGTCATGCCAGAAAGATTTACGAGCTGAACGCACATTAACAGTGTCATAAAATAAGAGTGGGAAGCTCAGGATTTTTTTAAATAGGCTAATTGCCTGCACAAAATATAATAGCACTGTAATATAACAATATAATATGTCAAGTTTACAGTGGCTTCATAAATAAATTAAAAACATAAAAAAAAAATGCACCTGATGCAAATTCTTAGTTCATCATTTTCCAGAAGTAGAGTTTATATACCTTGCTGAATTTTTGCATAGTTAATTAAGAGAAGGTACACCACCATTGTAACCCCTCAGGTCCTACTCACCCTGCTCTCTACGGGCCTCAAACCCGGGTCACCGTCATGGGAGGCAGGTGTGCCAACAAGGCCTCGGTCTCTATAGCATCAGCTGCTTGTGTGCCTCTTGAGATCAGAGGAGGGAGGTTTACCTGCACAGCTCTTACTAGCTGGCCTCCGTTACACCGTCTTGCTTCAATGAAAGCAGCTTGAATGCACCTGACATCTCGTAATACTAACTTTCCAGGAGGACTTGAATGCACCAATTGGTCAGCCGTTTTGAGCTTGTTTAGGAGATGTCACGCCTATTACCATAACTGTGAGTTTTAACACACTATTAACACAACTCAACCAGGCCTCACTCCTTTTTTTTGTTTGTGTATGCCTTGGGCGGGAATTATCAAAACGAGGAATATTGTGATGTGTTTGTTCACAGAAGAAAACTCAAGACTTCGATGGAGGCATTTCTGGGAGTTCAGAAACAGTGCGCACTAATATAGAGAATAACTCCCTTTGGAGTGACTTTGTGCTTTGTAACTTTGCAGACCTTTTTCATGCTCAAACAGCAACATTACAAGCTAAAGAAAGTTCATCATGTAAAAAAGCATAATAGGACCCCTTTAACATAATTGTTCCACATATCCTTGACTGTTGAAATAAGAAAACAGTTTGTTTTTACATTCATTATATAAATAAAAAGCTCATGGTTTGAGTTTTCTCTATGCAGAATGTCAGTGTTGCCCAGCAAAACCAGCTCCTTCAGAGAATGAGTGAAGTTTTGTTTTGCAGTGATGTAGATGCACTGAAGATTACCTGTGGTGTTTTGTTCAGAGATTTCCCACATGAGAGGTAAACCCAGATCAGTCATCAACACTTCACTACAGTTTCAAACATGTATTTGCATGTCTTTAAATGTATCTCTTTTCATTGTGTGAGAGTTTTCAAACAGTGAAGTCTTCTGAATGTTTTGCAGTGAGCAGTATGTACCTGGTCTGCTGCGCTGGAAAGGGGTGTTATCAGAGCGACAGGTGAGGGAAATACTGGATGTGATCCGGGACCTGTATCCAAATCATAGAAGTCACCGTGTCACCAGCTCTTTTGGCTTTTCTTTACTTTGTGGGAAATAGCGTGCTTCAAAATAGGTGCCTCTGAACCTATCAACATCATTGGCTTGAATCAGTTTTGTAAAATTACGCCAAGCCAACTTGCAGATCTGAAACATTGTTGCTCAAGGAGGTCAGATGCTGTAAACGAAAGTTTACATTTTCAAGCTAAGACATTTGGTAACACTTAATTTTGATGGTCCCCCAAAAGACATTCGATTGACTTCAAGTAACTCTGCAAATACATGTCAGCTTATTCAATAAACCTTATACAGTTGGTAAAAGTAAGATATGGAGAATGTTCTCTAAACATTGTGTTATTTCCAGTGGCGGCTGGTGAAAAATATCTTAGGTGGGGCTGTGTCATATTCGAACCATGGGAGTAGGCTATTAGGCCTACTTTCTGCGCTTGGTAATGTTATGTGTATTGTGCTTTGATGTTTATTTTGTTCTATTCCTTAACCCAGTCCCAGTGGTTCTCAAACTTTTTAGAGTTGTACCCCAAGATGCTTAATATCCTTCTGCGCACCCACACTCTTCAGTCACACCTTTTTTAGTAAGGGACAAAATTTGCCCCCTTAAATCGACCTTTATAAAATAAATAATGCTTTAAATAAAAAAAAAGTTAAATAGATAAATATGCAATGATGGTAAAACGAAGTGATGCTTTTAGTTTTTAAATTAAAACCGCCAGTGGTGAGTCATCCAGTAATGAAGCAAGTGGCAGTATTTATGAATTAATCATTGAATCATTGACTCTAATGATTCGTTCAAAGCCGCAGATTCGTTCACAAACACTGCTGTGTGCTGCAGTTCTGCTGTGGATTTCGTTGGAGCTATTATTTTATTGTAAAAATACTAGGTTGAAAATGAACATCACTTAATTTTAATATTTCGTTTGTTTAACTGTTGTATAAAATCAATGTGACATTTGCAATCGTGTGGATGTTCATATAATGTGATCAACATTAAACACAGGAACTCACACAGGGTATGACTTTGTCTCGAAGAGAGTTTGAATCTTATATCGATCTCCATGCACAGTCTGTGTCTATATTTGTTCTTTATGCTAGTAAGTGCTAAATCCCTACTTTTACAAAGGTAACGCGTGGTACATTGTCGAGAACGGCAGTATAGATTTGCCGAGACAGCAATCTGCACGAGACCTGTCATATAGCCTATACACGCTGCTTAAACGCATACAGTTTTGACCGCAAAAGATGAGGTAATTTGATCGGATGTCATGTATTTACAGCATTTAACCTGACAGAAATGCATGCTCAGTTTAAGGAACGGCAAAATTCAGCATTTTGTTCCCGTTCCTGTCACCTCACGGTTTAAGAACCACCACAAACCCAGTTTGAGAACCACTGCCTTTACATATCTTTGTAAAGCAAATAATAATAATAATTAAAGCTGCAAGCAGCGATGCAAAGGGCCCTCGCACCCCTGCCACCGCCACCCGGCACCTTTAGGAAAGGCCTTAAGATTACACTCACCAAATTTGAAGAGGATCAGATCAAAACTGTAGGAGGAGTTTGTTAAAGTACAACATCAGGAAATGGCAAAAACTGCCCAAAATCTGACAGGAAGTTCAAAATAACTGACTTCCTGTTGTGTTTAGGGCTATGCTCCAAGAGACTTTTTTGTAGGTATTGGGTCTTTACATGTGTGTACCAAATTTCATACCTGTACGTGAAACGTCGAGCCGGGGCAAAATGTAGGGGCAATAAGTAAGCCATTTTGCCCCACCCAATTTTTAAAACCACATCACACGTAAATTGTCACCACTTCTGAAGCGTGTGCAAAGTTTCATGATTTTTCGAGCACGTTTTGTATTTGCCACACTTCCTGCTACCAGCAGGTGGTGCTATTGCTATAATCATAATGAGCATTGGCATGTGTTCAGGACAGGAGTCTTATCAAACATGTGAAGTTTGTGGCAGATTGAAAATTGTATGCCTGAGTTACTGCAGGCTGTCTGTGGTTGCCTAGCAACATCAGAACTGCAAGCAACATTAATATTGAACTTATCTGATCATGCATATATCACCAAAAGGCCGAAATTGGGTGAACTAGTGCAAAAAATGCCCGTGCAAAATCAGTTTTTGTGTGTTTTTAGTAATTGTTGGTTTGGTGTGTGCTCATTGTTACAATTACACAGCAAAAGTTCAGTGACATTTTTATTTGTGCATGGTAAAAAGCACACAGTGAACTCCGAGAAAACGCTATGCTTGAGCAAACAGTTTGTGAATAGGCAACTACAAATGATGCCCGTGAAAGAGACTGTGAACGCATTGAATAGGATATGTTTAGTTGGTGAATAGCATAGGCTATTATTACACAGTAGCGACAACGTTAAGCGCACCAGAATGAAATATAATATTCAGAAGTAAACACTAACAGCATAGCTGACATACAGATTCAGTTTACATCCACAAATGAATAAGCACCTCGATTCAGGGAGCAGTGCAAAGTGCCCGTGCAAAATCAGTTTTTGTGAGCTGATCGCCGTCAAAAAAGTTCAGGAGATATTTCTTGCGATGGCAATATGATCAAAAATAACTTTATATTGATTCAATGGATTAATAGCATTTTGAAAAAAAAAAAAAAAGTCATGAATTTATTGCATTTTTGGGAAAAAATAATCCGTTTTTATAATAAATCTTAAAAAATTCAAATCCAGATTTTGATTTTCAATGTTGTTATAACCTAAAGATTCTATGTGAAAGTTTGAAACAGAAAATAGTGGTTTTCACACATTTAGTGGTTATCTCACATTCGAGAGATATGCGAATAACACACAGACAGACAGACGGACGTTTCTGTAATTTATAGATAGATGGATTTATCACGTTCGGGAACCAAACTATAATATTCAGAAGTAAACAGTGTAGCTGACTGAGTGTTTATGTCAGAATGTTTATTTTTAAACCACAGCCTTCTTGGGGCTTCTTTGACCGATACAACTCTCTAATGTCAGAATGTTTATTTTTAAACCACAACCTTCTAAAAATGATATATTTAACGATATCTTTTGCATTTCTCATCCAAACAATGTCAAACTTGGCACTGCACTTACTCGTGCCCGTGGCAAGACACCTGTCGAGTTTGAAATCAATCGGACTAACGGTTCGAGAGATATGCGAGGAACAGACACACACACACACAGACAGACAGACAGACAGACGTTCCTGTAATTTATAGATAGATGTTTGTCAGGCCGCCGAGGGCACACCCTTCGACGAAAACTCTAGATCTTCGCAATTTAACGTCACAAAGGCCTTAAGATTACACTCACCAAATTTGAAGAGGATCAGATCAAATCTGTAGGAGGAGTTCGTTAAAGTACAACATCAGGAAATTACGAAAAATGCCCAAAATCCAGGAGGAAGTTCAAAATAGCTCACTTCCTGTTGTGTTTAGGGCTATGCTCCAAGAGACTTTTCTGTAGGTATTGGGTCATTACATGTATGTACCAAATTTCATACCTGTACGTGAAACCAGGAGCCGGGGCAAAATGTGGGGGCAATAATTTACCGAATTTGCCCCCCCCAATTCTGAAAACCATATCACACGTAAATTTTCACCACTTCTGAAGCGTGTGCAAAGTTTCATGAGTTTTCGAGCATGTTTAGGCCCTCTAAAAAGCGATTCACTTTGGAGAAGAAGAATAATAATAAACGGAGCAAAAACAATAGGGTCCTCTCACCATCGGTGCTCGGGCCCTAAATATAATATTCAGAAGTAAACACTAACAGCATAGCTGACTTACAGATTCAGTTTACATCCACAAATGAATAAGCACCTCGATTCAGGGAGCAGTGCAAAGTGCCCGTGCAAAATCAGTTTTTGTGAGCTGATCGCCGTCAAAAAAGTTCAGGAGATATTTCTTGCGATGGCAATATGATCAAAAATAACTTTATATTGATTCAATGGATTAATAGCATTTTGAAAAAAAAAAAAAAGTCATGAATTTATTGCATTTTTGGGAAAAAATAATCCGTTTTTATAATAAATCTTAAAAAATTCAAATCCAGATTTTGATTTTCAATGTTGTTATAACCTAAAGATGCTATGTGAAAGTTTGAAACAGAAAATAGTGGTTTTCACACATTTAGTGGTTATCTCACATTCGAGAGATATGCGAATAACACACAGACAGACAGACGGACGTTTCTGTAATTTATAGATAGATGGATTTATCACGTTCGGGAACCAAACTATAATATTCAGAAGTAAACAGTGTAGCTGACTGAGTGTTTATGTCAGAATGTTTATTTTTAAACCACAGCCTTCTTGGGGCTTCTTTGACCGATACAACTCTCTAATGTCAGAATGTTTATTTTTAAACCACAACCTTCTAAAAATGATATATTTAACGATATCTTTTGCATTTCTCATCCAAACAATGTCAAACTTGGCACTGCACTTACTCGTGCCCGTGGCGAGACACCTGTCGAGTTTGAAATCAATCGGACTAACGGTTCGAGAGATATGCGAGGAACAGACACACACACACACAGACAGACAGACAGACAGACGTTCCTGTAATTTATAGATAGATGTTTGTCAGGCCGCCGAGGGCACACCCTTCGACGAAAACTCTAGATCTTCGCAATTTAACGTCACAAAGGCCTTAAGATTACACTCACCAAATTTGAAGAGTATCAGATCAAATCTGTAGGAGGAGTTCGTTAAAGTACAACATCAGGAAATTACGAAAAATGCCCAAAATCCAGGAGGAAGTTCAAAATAGCTCACTTCCTGTTGTGTTTAGGGCTATGCTCCAAGAGACTTTTCTGTAGGTATTGGGTCATTACATGTATGTACCAAATTTCATACCTGTACGTGAAACCAGGAGCCGGGGCAAAATGTGGGGGCAATAATTTACCGAATTTGCCCCCCCCAATTCTGAAAACCATATCACACGTAAATTTTCACCACTTCTGAAGCGTGTGCAAAGTTTCATGAGTTTTCGAGCATGTTTAGGCCCTCTAAAAAGCGATTCACTTTGGAGAAGAAGAATAATAATAAACGGAGCAAAAACAATAGGGTCCTCTCACCATCGGTGCTCGGGCCCTAATAAACGGAGCAAAAACAATAGGGTCCTCTCACCATCGGTGCTCGGGCCCTAATAAACGGAGCAAAAACAATAGGGTCCTCTCACCATCGGTGCTCGGGCCCTAATAATAATATTACAAATAATTATTAGTATTAACCACCCAAACACATTTTAACACAAACTGCATGATACTAGTGCTCTGTGAAAAAGTCAGTAATTATTTAATGCCATATTACAACAAGACTGAGGCATTCTTACACAAAAACAAACAAATTGCACAAACTTTCCATTTGCATTTGAAGTTTAACTCAAACAGTTTAGTTACTTTCTCAGACAGGTCCCTCACTCCGGTAACTGTCCATGCTGGATCTGTCTGTCGCTGTTGTTTTAAAAAGTAATCACGGAAAGCGAAACAAGGCATTAGCATGACCGCATCCAGCTAGCCAGCCCGACAGACCGCTGTCTGATAGAGATGGGCGCGCCTCGGCTCGGGCGCGCGCAGCTTGGGGCGCTAAACAGAAGCGCCCATAGCTGACTAGATTTGAGCTCGCTGATTGGCTACAGTTTATGTCAAACATGTATATATTAAATCAGCAATTGGCTAAGCTGCTCCACAGACCCGCCTCTCTGGGGCGCCTCTCTCCAGCGCCCCAGAGCTGATGAGACGTGCACGCAAGTGGAGGAAATGTGTAGAAAAAGCAGATATTTTATATTTCTATCACATTTTTCACATATACTGGGTGTATTTAATATCTCAAACACACAAATACTGACAATTTGTATGTATGTATTTACTTATTTATTTAATGAGTGTGGCTCATAAACTGTGGTCTGGCTCGTGGGGGGGGCGGCGCCCTACACTGAAAAAAAAAACCTGTTGGATTAACATAAAAAAATATGTACATCGGTTGCACATAATAAAGTTAGGTTTATGCAACATGATTTATACATGTTAAAGCTACATAATTTGTACTTGTTAAACGAACATGATTTTTATATGTTAAAGATACATAATTTGTGCTTGTTAAACGAACATGATTTATATATGTTAAAGATACATAATTTTTGCTTGTTAAACGAACATGATTTTTGTATGTTAAAGATGCATAATTTGTTTGTTTAAATAAACATGATTTATATATGTTCAAGATATATAATTTGTGCTTGTTAAACTAACATTATGTTTTTCCATTCATATATGCTGTGGTTTCAATAAATAAAACTAACCTGATTAAGTTTTAGAATACTATAAGCTGGTAAATGTATTTTTTACATCCACTTGTTTTTAAGTACATTCACAACATTACTGTGTACAGTAAGACAAGCAAACACATTTCTTGAATCAAATCACTGTATTCTTTTTTAAATTTACAAAAAAAATCTCATTTACTCATCACTTTAAGTCAAAGACAAGGCACAGACAAACATGCTGTGGAAAAGGTGAGCAGTAATGATCATTCAGATACAGTAAACAGCAACAAAACAAAACAAACAGTAGAAGACAAGGACACCGTCAAACAGGTGTAGAAGAAAAGGTTAACAGTATGAGTATCAAGTACTCCAAAGCATACCTTGACATTTTTGTTTTCAATTTTAAAAGCATAAGATACGCAAGTCAAATTGATGTATTTCTTTTAACAGTACAACTCATTTTTTTCACAGTATGGGCTACAGAAGTAAGTAGTTCTCTGTGTGTTAAAAAGCTTAAAATCCATGAACAAATGTCAATGAACAATGACAGCATCTCACTTTACTCTCATCACACTTTACTCTCATCACACTTTACTCTCATCACACTTTACTCTCATCACACTTTACTCTCATCACACTTTACTCTCATCAGAGTGTCCTTTTAACCAATAGGTTTAACCAAAAAACTATGCACATGTTAAAACAACCATAAAAATAAACAGTGGCCAACCTACTCATATCAAACACATTCAACTTTTTACCAAAGCAAGTTCTTTGCGAGTGTGTGAAATGAAAAGGAAATGGTCCTTATTGCAAGAGTTGGGAAACTACCTTGTCGTACCATGGAAACAGCTCTCTCATAGAGTCTGTTTCTGAGAACTTGTGCTTTCTTGGATAGAGTGGAGCCTTCCAGCTCCATGACTATCTTCTGCAGTACCTCAAATGTACTTTTCATTTCAGGTGGGTAGTTGAGATTTAAGGCATGCATAAGACCAAAAAGCATTGCCGTAGCTAATGCAAAGTTGTCTAAGCCTTGCAAGATGTTCTGGCCTTCCAGGATAATCCCGATGTCGTCTGATCTGTCACGGAATTTTAGAATGTAAATTCCCACTGTGGTCTCCTCTGTGGATTTTTGGATGAAGGCTTCGTCACCATCCTGCAGAATGCAGACAAAATGAGATTACTGTTAGACCTCAGTTCTATTGTGGATGGTAGTCCTACAAGTTTAGATCCAAGATATCCAATTGTGAAGTGGTCAGCAACCTTACAGCAGGCAGATGGATAATCACAGAATGTTTTTTTGGATCTGTGCTTTCTGAAACTTTACTAATATTTTTCTCAATACTCAATAAAACATGCTATTTGACGATGTGGAATGATTGCCTCAAAATATATGTCCATATGCAATAGGGGTGTCGAAATTCTATGATGCATCACGATGCAGAGAGGGACGATTTGGCATCAGTTCAGCAATAGACTATAACCTATAATAATGTACCGACATGCTTTGTCGCAGTAGCATACAATGACAAAGGGAGTCGAGACGCAAGTAATTAAAGCTACACTGTGAAATAGTTTAAGTTGATTTTTAGCCAAAAACACTGTTCTTTAAAAATTATTGGAATGTAACTGTTTGTCACTGCGACTTCCTGAACAAGCAAACACATGCACACACAGTCGAAGTGCTCCCAACTTCAAGTGCTATTCCGCCATACAATATAGTTATCCTTTTTACCTGCTTAGAAAGCGCCACGTTTTATTTTGTGTCACCATACTTGGTTGTGTAACTACTCGTGTAACTGTATTTAAATAGGGAAAACGTGGAGGTGTTTGGTCGCTTCTAACTTCATCTCTGTTTGGTTCCTAATGAATGAACTGGGCTAAGCTAAGTGCTATCAAAGTGTCGCCGCACACTAGAGCGATTGAGTGCACGCACTGAGATGAGAGGGGTATGTATCAACTCGTCTTAGTTAAGGAAATAACTAGAACTGCACGATTAATTGTATCGCAATCGCGATGTCAAGCCTACGCGATTATATGATGCAAAATGCTGTGATTTTATATTAAATAAACAAATTAGCGCTGTTAACGCAATTAACGCAGCATCTGTTAATTTTTGGCATCCTTTGGCTAGTGTTACATGATCCCGCTCTTATTCATGCAAATGCTTTTAAACCATTCATGCACGTTAAGACAAAAAAGAACGCGATGCCTGTAAATGTCCTCCTGACACACACGACCCACAGATAGACGCGCGCCAGAATCAAGTTCTCTTTCGCGGTAGAATGAACAACACACATGTATGCCAAAATGAACGCGCTGCCTGTGAATGTCCTAACTGACACACAGAAAAACTTGCGCTAATATCGTGCGTGCGCACAAAACAGCATGCCAGAATACAGTTCTCTTTCGATCTTGAACGAACAACACAAACAATTATGCCAAAATGTCTTTTTGTCGAGTATCTTCATAACATAAGAGTAGTCTTATGATGAACGTGTAGAGTTGTGACTCGTGAAGAATGAGGTGTGTGTGAGATCCGCGTCTCTGACAGCAGCGGCTGGTCTTAAAGGGACAGTACTGTACACAGTAGCCACTAATTATATCTGTTGCTAAAGTTAATCAAAGAACAAAGGGAACAGAGAAAAACACTCACTGCTCTTGACTAAAGAACTTTTTTCTTTAGTGTGCATTTTTTCTATCTGTGTGTGCATTTATTTTCCTTGTGAAGCAAGCAAGTTGACTCATGAAACCATTTGTTTATTATATCGCAATATTGACCTCAATTATCGCAATATGACATTTTCCCCAAATCGTGCAGCCCTAGAAATAACAGTTTAATATGAAAAAATGGTGGAGTATCCCTTTAAGAGTTGCGCACGACGCATTGACATAACAGACTTTGTTTATGTAAACCTTGTGTGAATTTGACAGTATTAGCACAATAAGACTTGAAAGATAACTTAGTCCAATATCCAGGCGCTGGTAGACAGGCTTTTAGTGCATGTGAGCTTCACATCTACGTGCTGAGAAACGCACACGTTAGAACAGCGCATCAGCACGCAAATTAAACGTTTAACCAACAAGGCATTAAAGCACATGCAAATTATGAACTTTTGTGAACTGCAGTGTCCCGCTCCGCTAACATTTCATGTGAATAAACATCGCGTTGTTCAGTATGTTGGGACAGAACAGCAACTGATAGAATGCATGATACTACGTTCTTGTTGTTATCTGTGGTATATTTTCAATGCAAATGTAGTCATTTTAGGCCGTGAAAAAAATCCTGTGAAAGGGACTGATTAATTATCTAACTAGCATTTTTTTTTTTTTTTTACAAAAGATAAATTGTACTCGCCACATACTCTTTCACTAAATTGTCTGGGTCCTCGTTGAGGTATACGCAGAGCCCCTTGATAATACACTCTCGGCCTATATCGACATCATCATCCTGGCCATGGGTGACAAGCAGAGCAGAGGTTTTTTTAAGACATTTTTTTAATACCCCCACTGATCTATATAAATGACTGGATTGCTCATGGAATCCTAAACTCCCACCACGAGGTTAAGCCACCAGAAGTGTTTGACAATATGTATAGACAAATCTTTTAGTGTCTGACTTTCTTGTGTAGAATGCACTTTACTTTGATGTACAATTAATGCATTCCATGTCTTAAATGTGCATGTGCATTCTGAATACGTACATGGATAATGGCTTGTACGTCCAAAGTGTGGATGTTTGAGTTTATAATGGTTTAGTAATGCCAATCTATTTGGAACTGCTACTGAGCACCCTTTACACTGCCACATTCACTGAGAGAGAGAGAGAGAGAGAGAGAGAGAGAGAGAGAGAGAGAGACAAAAAAAGAAAAAAAGAATTAATTGATTTTTACATTTGCATAGAGAGTAAGGCTGGGTATTGACACAAATGACAAAATTCGATTCACAAACTTTCAATTCGATTCAATTCAGCTTTCAATTCGACTCAATATCGATTATTTTGGATATCAGGTACAATGGCTGTCATAAAAACTTGACAGATTTATTCAAACATGCATTAAATATTGAAGAACATAAAAAAATTACAATGAATATTTAATTTGGTGCAAATATTTAGCAAAATGCTCCAAGTAAATTTTTCTAGCTGACTAAGGAGTTCATCACTGGATATGTTTTTTGAGGTAAATGTGACGTTACATGACATTGTTTACAAGCTGATTTACTGACGTCTTTCCACGGTTGAAACAGTGATTGAACACGGATTTCGAGTTGTACTCTACCTTTTAACACACTTTTCAGATGCTCATTCATGTTTATTTTGCACTGTAACTGGTATTATTAAGGAGGAAGAGAAGATCATGTGCTTCTCTTGAGCTGAGCCTGAGCAATCTCATGCCACAGCAGCAAAACGGTATTTATGTTTTTGAATTTCGTAAGAAAATGGACGTAATTTGAAATCTGAGACTTTGTTTCAAATCAATAATAACAAAGCACAAAAATTATTGTGAGTTATTGGATGGGATGTGTGCTACAATGTTCCATTCATTCATCAACTGAAAACAGGATGACTAATCGATTCCTGGTATTTAAGAATCGATATCGGTTTGTAAAAATGAGAATTGATTTAAATCGAGAAATCTATATTTTTTTACCCAGCCCTAATAGAGAGGAATGCTGAAAATGGAAAAAAGCATATATACTTGCAGTACAAAAATACTCACCACAACTATAGAGCATTTGCAAGTCAAATTGCACTTGACGAGATGAATCTGATATCTGTAAAATATAAAAAATAATGCATTAGTTTTAAAGCAATAACATTATCCCAAAGGTAGGCTAGTTGAGGATTTTAGAGAATTGAGCACATTTCCTTCTTTAAAAAAAAGAAAGAAAAAATGATCAATTCTTATTGTAGCAGTGTTAACAATAAGGCTTACAATGAGCTGACTAGTAGTTATAATAGATCGTAGTCTATCCGTGATTCCTACTGACTAATGATAGGCTTAATTTAACCACCATAGACCTGAAAGATTATCATTTGCAAAAGTTTTGTCTTTTTTTTAGTCTTTTGGCCTGGTCCAGCCTTTCAAGGGTCCGTTTTCTCGGTTTTGCCATGTGCCTCTTTCGGGCCACACCAACAGCAGGTGGCATCTCCTGGATAAAACATCTATTAACTTGTTAATATAATTGATTTTAAAGTTTGAGCATGCAATACAGATACAGATTTAACTACTGTGATTTTAAAAATATCTTAAGATTAAATAAAACCACTTTTCCTAAAGTAGAACACAGTCTCCTTTTCAATTAATGATATATGCATTATTTATAACTACTTGCATACATCATTCTTTATTCTTTCAAGTAGACATATTTAAATGAATAAAATATAATGAATCTTTATTAAAGCTATTAATGAGCAGTGAATGCTTTTCTATTTCTTTTGTTGCTTGATCAATATTAGGACCCAATAAGGACACAGACCGCATTAGATTACTATCACTTTAAGACATCGGATCATTTCCAATGACATGCGGATCCAGAATTACACTGATGCACATCCGATACACTCACATAACCGACATATTTTATGTGAATACTCCGCAAAACGGACATTTAGACATAATGTTGTGTGTATTTGTCCATTCAGACACGAAACAAGAGCTCAATTCAGTACTCGCGCGCTGTATAAGTGTCTATGGCTGCACGCTTCGGGTCGTGTGTGTGCGTGCGCACAGAAAGATGAGACATGAGACATGCAGCGCATGCCAACTCGTGTCCCGCTGGGCACATCATCACGTTACAGTACAAATGTGCACATCTACTGTACTATCAGTTCTGAATGGATCGCTTCCCAAATCGTCACTATCTAACATTTTCGTCTAGTTTTTATTCGTTGACGAAAATGTCAATAGGTATTCTATTGCATCAGATCTATGCTGATCTTACGTTAGCGGAGTAACAGTTAGCTGACAAGCTTAACGTTACTTTCCATTATAACGTTAATGTTAAACATGTTCACTAACTTGAATTCATCCGCGGGAAAGCTGCAGCCAGGGGCTTTTCAAAGAAGACGCTGCCGTATGATTATTATCATTTATTTTAATTCCGATAGCACGTGAAGGCAGCATTAGAGAGCCAAGCATGTCACTGCAACTGGAGCTAGCTGCTACAGGCCATAGAAACAGTGTCTTGAGTCGCGCATATTGGCTGGGCCAACCTGAAGCTTTTTTTTTACAGCATAAAACACAATTTTAAGACAATTTTGTAAGATTTGAAATATTTAAGTAAATTTGAGTGTGGCATGCATCTTATGAGATTTCAGTATTTCCCAATTTAAGTTGATTACTGGAACATCCCCTCCCCCACCCCGTTGGCTCAAGTCACTCCCTGACAGGATTTTCCGTTGCAGTGAAATGATTTTCTTTGAAAGAATTCACAATAAACAGAGAATAAGTATTTTCTTTGTAATCAAGTTTAAAAAAATATACGTTACTTACAGTTCAGCTAGACGGCCTTTTACGTTATTTTAAGTAACATCCCCTCCCCCACCCACCCAAAAGTATTTGGCGCCATCAATCCCTGACGCGAATTAGTTGTCATACACAGAATAAAACACGAATACATGCCTTAAGGACTGTACACACAATTTGAAAAACGTTAATACAAGTCATGCTATTAAACAGGGGTTACTGTGACCATTAACAACCACCTTTAAACATTCGCACTAACTTTTGCCTTTCCATAAAATCAGTAAGGTAACTTAAATAAAAACTTTACCTCGGTGAAAATACGTTCAAACGGACTACTAACTGTTTCTCGATGACATTTTAGTTCAAAATGTTAATTACCTTCAGGCTTCGGCAGCGTTCCACCACGATAACTTGCAGCTTCCACCTTCCAAATCGAGAGAGAAAATGGCGGACTGCAGCACGCAGCAGAGCAGTTAACTGATTTTTTTTTTCCTTTGCGTGTTCGCAGGGGGCGGAGTTTCCAGAGAAAACATAACTAATTTATTTCATTTAAACATGATTATTTCTAAAAGGTTGAACATCCTTCAGCATTAAATGAATGGCACAAGATTAAAATATGTTTAGATGAGAAACATAAAATAATCATGTAGGAAATACAAAATGCATTTGTGCAAATTCAACAATCTGCCCATTGCCATTTTTTCAGTGTAGCGCCCTCTATTGGCCAGCCGCCCCTGGTTATTTCTGCCTTCTAGCATTCAAATCTGATCTGATGTTATTTTCTTTCACACCTACACATAATGCAGGCATCAGAGCTACTCCAGTGACTATATCTCCCAGTCTATCTGAAATAATAAAATACTTTTGTTTTTAAATAGCCAACTATTAATTGATATAGCATACTTATTATGCGCAGGATGTCCACACACTGGCAATGTTTCCTTCTGGTATTAAGATGCGTTTTTGATAATCTGATCCGAAGTGTTCAAAGCTTAAAACAGGTGGAAATGAGGTTAATTAACCCATAAAGCCTTATAGTAATACAATAAAATAGTTATGTTGAAAATAGTTATAATGTAACAGTTTATTGAGGATCATATTTGAAACATCAGGCTTTTATTACTTTTATTATATAAGATAATATAGAGCTCATACTCAATGAGGTAAAGCATTTATTTGTTTTTGTTTTCAGAGGCCCAAACTGAGGAAAATATATGCAATTTAGAGCAGTTGCTGATATTTATATGGTCAAAAAGTAAGATAAAATTCTGATAGCTTGTATTGTAAATCTGCCCGAAGAATTTGTAAATGGGATGTCTGCTGCTTATATACAGAACATTACATGCTAAATACAGTATACTGTATACAGTACGCTTGTAATGATGATTGACAGGACTGAATGTTCCTCCCGAACCTGCATTTTGAACTTCATTACTTGCATTTTAACTGTAACGATAATGCTCAGCTTTGGTTTTGTTTTCTATGCGTTCTGTTCCCGATTACATGTGTTCCCTTTTCTAGTTTGTCTCCATGGTTTGATTGAGATCTCAAGTGTTCTTAGTTACTTTAATTATCCCAGTATGTATGTGTTAAAGCCCTGAGTTTCCTTCATTTGATGTCTGGTATTGTCTATGTTAATGTGGTTGTATTTGATTTATTCTCCTGAAATCTTCTGAGTGTTCCTTGTTTATTTTATTAAAGACTGTTTTGCTATCTCATCCATCATGTGTTCTGTACGTTCATTACAGCCATTCCCTGACATTAACAGGATAAAAAAAAAAAAAAAAAAAAAAAATTATGTTTGGGTAATCAATAAAACTAAGTTGCTTCAGTCAAGTGTTCATCTTGATACTCAATATTACTGAACATATAAAATTAATTCTAATGTTTACTTGTGTAATGCTCTAATGTAATGCTCAAAGAAAATATGAATAATTAATTACAACTCGTTATAATTAATTACAAAAATTTGGATCAATTAATAGAATTAACTTGATGTAGCAGAATTGATACCAAAATTAACTAACCTGTTCATCCAGCAAACAGATTATTAATTATTTTATTAATTCAAAAAATAAAATAAAAAAATTCTGGGGTAAGGGAAATAACTTTCTTACTGTACAGTACTACTCCAGTATATGAGCATGAACCACAAACAACTTTAAATAACTAGACTAAACACTAGACTAATCTAACATACACACACATACATGCAGATTAGCAATGGAAAGAGAACTGTTGTAGATAAGTTAAAGCATTGTTTGAAATTCAGCAGATCAACAGCCTTGAGCAAAAGTTTCTTACTTCTAACACACCCTTTACTGGAAGGGGTAGTGTAAGACTCGATTTTCCTGCTAAGACAAAAGCAGAGATCAAAACACCCGCAAAAAAAACAATAAAACACACCCCTGCGAAGATCTCAAAGAAAGTTTATAGTTTATAGAGAGTTTATAGTGTTTATAGTTCTTTTTTTCTAGTTCTAGTTCTAGTTCTCTTGCACTCGGAACACCACTTTGTGTTTCTGTCTGGTATGCATCTCTTAGTCCATTAGAGTCATCTTTGAGCAAATGATATTATTATTTCTGAATTGGCTTCTAATTGTTTAATTATGTAATTAGCATGATACATATTTACCTGACAAATAAAATGTTATATTTGATTTATTCTGGAATCTCCTGAAATCATAATGACCAGTAGATTACGAGGAGCCGGTGCTAACACAGATCTGTGTCCAGGATCGGTCAAACACTAAAGCTGCATGTATGGAGCAGTGTGCACGTCATCTGAAGACCTTTTGATTTCTGTCTATCACTGACTTGGCAAGTTGTATGGAGGCTAAATAAACTATACTTTTTTTGTACGGGTGAGCAGGCAACTGACTAAAGAGGTATTATTTAATTCTACACCCTCTGACCAAGATCAGACTGGCATGATTCTGTCTGTGAGATCCACGTAACCCGGGGCATGTGACTCTGTGCGACATTGGGCCCCGAATGAACAGATCATTTAAAGTATGGGATACCCAGAATAATAAAATATCTAAATTAATCAACAACCAATGTTCATGATTAGTTTCTATTTAGAAACACAATCTAAATTTGATAATCATTTGAAACTTTACAATCCTTTGTAAAGCCTTTGCCTTTGGCTTGCTAAGTTGGGGATATTTTGGGGATATTTAATTTAATTTTATCAATCAATAAATTCCACTAGAAACAAACCTTGTTGTATTATTTTAATTTAAAACTGTGAAGCTGCTTTGATACAATCTGTATTGTGAAAAGCGCTATACAAATATACTTGACTTGACTTTGTCTTTTTAGCAGGGTATTTGCATATGAAATTGGATTGGGAGTTTAAGAGAAGAACCTTCAAGATTCTTACTAATGTGTCACAAAGTTAGCAAAATGTAATGTAAATTAAAAATAGGGAAGGAAAATGGAGTTCATAGATATCAAACATGCTACACATGTGATCTTAGTTAACCACAGTATGCAATTCTGAATTAATAATCCAAAGAGTTTGAATTAATACATATTAATGGGACACGTGCTACAAATATTCACAGACAACAAGGGTCTTGTGCGGCAGGCCCAAGTGGAAACCAACATGAACACTCTCTTACGGCCTGTTGCTAATTTTTGTTTACTTTTATAGGCAGACTTATAGTCTCTTAAACGTAATAACTGAAGGATCTCTTTGGGGTTTATCGCCTACATTCAGGTCAACATCTTATCAATCAATTTTTTTCTGAGATTCAGTCTTTATTATATTTAATTAAGTAATTTGTTTGGCTCTTTGATATAAATAGGTTGGTAATGCACAATGACAATTAGGCGCTAAAATGTCAGAGCCAATTTAATATTTCAATAATCTGTTGTTTGCTTAGAGTGTTGATTTTGCATGTAGTAACTGAAAGTATTTCTTAACTTTCTTTAAGAGACAATATTTCAGTATTATTTCCTGTTTTCTGATGTGTAATTTCTGTTCTATTTCTTTAATGGCTACGCCCACTTGTTGTTGCATGATTTAACAGGGCAGGGAAAAAAGGAAGAACCAGTTTAATACAGGTTCGGGCAGGAGTTTCTTACCGTTTTTTTCATTTATGTATAAAACTTGTGTTTAAACATTTAAGGTCACACAAGATAGAGATTTAACAAATGTAATATCATAGGCTCCAGGAGCCAAAAGGATTTTGGTATTTTTGTTTTTTGATTAAACTCACACTTGTTTACGGATTTTTTCTGCCACTACAGTACCAGTGAAGTTAACTTAGGACTTTGCATCTTGGTAAGATAATGCTTTTTTTATTTTTAAATTAAGTAAAGTCAGACATTTTTGGAGGGTTAAATAAAATAAAATTATCAGAATCTTTGGAAAAAAATAATGAATTCACACTTATTTCCTTTATACACCAAAAGAAGTTGTATATTATTGAAATAGAAGAAACTTTGCCAAACACTTATCACTCTTGGTGACTTCATACAACTTTTACAGCAAAATATAATCAAAAACACTATAATGCTTAAACATCAACCATTTCTGAATAATATTTTTTTCATCATAAACAACATTTATGTCATCATAAGTCCACATGCTTTGACCAAAAACACATTATTTAAGTGCATCATCAGTGATCAAACTGAGCATGATCAGCAGCTTGTTAATATTTTAAGTTGCTCATACAAAACTTTTTCTACATTGGATTCATTCAGCTTTTAAAATAGAGTTTGTCTAAAAATGTGCAGTGCAGAATTTATGGATTCACCTCTGAATGTGGACACTGCTGCTGTCTTTTTGAATGTTGTTTCTCACACAAGTCTAAAAGTTTCAAAAGCAATTAATGCACAAAAATTCACATCCATTCAGCAGGAGAACAGGAAAGCACAGTTGATTTAACAATGGCATCTGGTTCAAGGGTTGAAGTGAGTGGAAAGAAAGAGCTTGAGATTCTCAGAACGATTCTGAGTGAACAATCAAACCCTGAGGACCTTGACAAAGCAGCTGAGGTGTTGAAAAGATGGAGCAAACTGAACGGTGTTACCATAGACAAGAAAGAAGGCAGCTTCCCTCAAAAATGGCTCTGTGAGTGTCTTCAAGAAATAGATCAGTTTGTGGAAAACCACATTCCCACGCTGCCAGCAGAGGGACCACAAGGATCCCAGTTAGAGCAGTTACAGCACTTTCTAAAGAGCACACAGAGCATGATACGCCATGAGGTGCTTCGATTAACACCTGTACTGGAAGATACTGGGCTGCTAGATCATCTGACTGACAGTTACAGCCGTCACCTCTTTCCCAAGTTGGACCTGCTCCTAAACAGAGATCTGTCTATGAATGAGACCTTCTGCCTTTTACAGTGGGGAAAAGATGTTTTCTTCAGGTATGAACTGCAAAATGTAAAATTTGTATAACAAACAAGTTAATTTGAACTGTTGAAACTACCATTCAAACGTTTGGAGTCTCTGTGATTTTAAAAAAATTACAGGATTTCACAAAATTACAGTTTTTGCTGTATTTTTGAACAAATAAATGCAGACCTGAAGAGTGTAAGAGACTTATATGCACTTATTTATGTTTCAGTTCAGACTCAAAACTGAGAGTGTACGACCCGCTGCTGTTAACAGGATGGTTTGAGAGAGCAAAGCAGAAACTGCTTCTAGAACTTCAGGTACGACTTCACAGTTTATGACTGTTTGTGTGTTATTTTAATTTGACTCTCATTATACTGACTAATATCTCAGTAATGCATGAAATGGCTGTGGGAAAGCAAATTTATTAAAATGTTTAATTTAGGTTTACATTGAATTTAGCATGTTAAGGTTAGGTATAAATTATGATTATCAGAGTTTTCTAGCAAACGACTCTGGTCAGTCCTGTTTTACTGAAACTCTTGGAGTTTGTGTTTTAGCAAGAAAGTCCAGCCAGTCCTGTACTCGGGTCTCATGTTTGAATAGATATGCTGAGTGGATTAGGGTGGGCAATGCTCTGTCTAAAACCGGTTCCTAAACCTGTCTTTTCGGTTCCTGCCCCTAAATGTATATAAACTGTAAGAACATTCACGTCAGACTTGGTGACTGCAGCTAACGACAGCTCGTGTTCTCAATAAAGAATCCTGCTGATTCTGAAGAAACAACCAAGTCTCCTGGTCTTTCAATTCTAAGTTCACAACAGGGCCCAAACAAGAGAGATGTAACACACATGTCTCTGTCCAACTTTAATTGCAACAGAATGACATCTCTAGGACTTTACAGAACATCCTGCACTATGATGAGCAACATGGACATAATGAAGACTCAATGGATGAGGAAACGTTCATAAGACTTTACATAGATGTTACTCAGGTAAGTCTTGGAGAGAGAGTAAAGCAAGACTTATTTTTATTTTCTCATGTAAAAGGTATCATAGGGATTTATTTGATATATTGCTCACATATTTCATGCTTTGCCTTCACAGTGCCTGAATTGTGCTATTTTAGATGCTAAAAGTTTTGGTCTGACCTTTATGCATGCAGTACAAATACTCTGTAGTGAAGAGCTGCATGGTTTTGCTCAGAAGTAGGTTTCTCCTCATCTTATATTACCCATTCTCATTTAATGATGATCTTACTAGTGCATGGTTGTGGGTGAGGGGAGGTTTGTGATAATGTAACACATAAATATGTGTTTTCTTAGGTATGTGGATACTGAGAATAAACGTCTAAAAAAACTAAAGTTCACTGAGAAGAACTCTGTGTATCTGTTTCGGATTATCAACACTTGTATGCAACTCAGGTATTTACTAATGAGCCATGTACTTACACTCAGAAACTGTAATATTGTATAATTCATTCGGCATTATGAAAATGTCAAGACATTTGTCACCCTTGACTGATTTATTCAGTTAATTGTGGGCATATTAAGATAAAGTGACTAATATTTGACTGCCATATTTGGCAAAGATATTGTATCAACCATTGTGGACAGCCCTTGTTTATAATAAGATAGCTAGGTTATGACTAGTTATTTTATCCTGAGTGTGTCATTTAAAAATAATCAGTGCAAATATTCATTTCTTTTGCATCAAAAACTTTTTTATGTGAACTTTTTAATGCATTTTTAATTAGCTTTTCCATATCTGAAATGTATTGATTCACATGATCACAACAAAAGTTAACCCTACAATCTTTACCATTCAATTCCTGTTTTGTCATAAAAATCTGTGTTAATTTACTGCAGATGTTTCGCTACACAAATCAGTCCAGATAAAAACAACAGAGATTATGTCTCAAGCACTATAAGCATGCTACAGAAACTGGAAGATAAGGCTTCATCCATTGTACAAAAGATCATGACATGCTTAACACAGGTATGTCTTGATTATTTCAACATATGTGTTCATGATCATCTGTTCAGAAGAAAAGATTGCTATCATGCACTTGAAATGAAATAATCTTATTGTGATATTTAATCTGCATAAATTCATATTATATTTCTCCATGCTACTGATATAAATACTAAGAATACTGATACCTTTCCTAACACATTTTATATCAATCTTACAGCCCTGTTTGTCTTTAAATGTTCATTTTTAGGCCAATTTAGGAAGTTATTTCAAGAAAAATAATGTGAATATTGATATTCTGATAGAGGCAATCCATGGGCCTCTCTCCTCATCTCTGCCTCCGACCGCCTTAGAGATCACAATGGTATGCACTGTATATGACCTTAAAACCAATCAGATTCAAGCTCAATACCTCACCCTCATTCTCTCCAATACTTCCTTTATTTCTGACAGATCATTGTGAAAATAGCTTACGACTGTGTTTCCAAAGTGTACCTGGAATGCCTGATGAAGACAAAGTTCAGAAAGCTAGATAAGCTTTGGGGAAATGCTGAGGACAAGATAAAAGAGGATATTCAACATTTTCACAAAAAATTCTCCGAACTGGTGAAAAAATTAACGCTTTCATTTCCATTTGTATTTAAGGGCTGATTTCCTAATGCACTTGACTCCTGGAAATTAGGGTCAAACTACACTGCTCAAAAAAATAAAGGGAACACTTTTTAATCAGAGAATAGCATCAAGTCATTTAAACTCCTGGGATATTGATCTGGTCAGTTAAGTAACAGAGGGGGTTGGTAATCAGTTTCAACTGCTTTAGTGTTAATGAAATTAACAGCAGGTGCACTAGATGGGCAACAGTGAGACAACCCCCAAAACAGGAATGGTTTTACAGGTGGAGGCCACTGACATTTTTTCCCTACTCATCTTTTTGGACTGTTTTTCACCAGTTTTGCATTTGGCTAGGGTCAGTGTCACTACTGGTAGCATGAGGCGATACCTGGACCCTACAAAGGTTGCGCAGGCAGTCCAGCTCCTTCAGGATGGCTCATCAATACGTGCCATTGCCAGAAGGTTTGCTGTGTCTCCCAGCACAGTCTCAAGAGCATGGAGGAGATTCCAGGAAGACAGACAGCTACTCTAGGAGAGCTGGACAGGGCCGTAGAAGGTCCTTAACCCATCAGCAGGACCGGTATCTGCTCCTTTGTGCGAGGAGTAACATGATGAGCACTGCCAGAGCCCTACAAAATGACCTCCAGCAGGCCACTGGTGTGAATGTCTTTGACCAAACAATCAGAAACAGACTTCATGAGGGTGGCCTGAGGGCCCGACGTCCTCTAGTGGGCCCTGTGCTCACTGCCCAGCACCAGGGAGCTCGATTGACATTTCCCATTGAACACCAGAATTGGCAGGTCCGCCACTGGTGCCCTGTGGTTTTCACAAATGAGACCAGGTTCACCCTGAGCACGTGACAGACAGAAAAGGGTCTGGAGAAGCCATGGAGAATGTTATGCTGCCTGTAACATTGTTCAGCATGACCGGTTTGGTGGTGGGTCAGTGATGGTGTGGGGAGGCATATCCATGGAGGGACGCACAGACCTCTGCAGGCTAGACAATGGCACCCTGACTGCCATTAGGTATCGGGATGAAATCCTTGGATCCATTGTCAGACCCTATGCTGGTGCAGTGGGTCCTGGGTTCCTCCTGGTGCACAACAATGCCCGGCCTCATGTGGCGAGAGCATGCAGGCAGTTCCTGGAGGGTGAAGGAATGATACCATTGAAGGGCCACCACGCTCACCTGACCTACATCCAATAGAACACCTCTGGGACATTGTGTTTGGTCCATCTGACATCACCTGGTTGCATCTCAGACTGTCCAGGAGCTCAGTGATGCGCTGGTCCAGATCTGGGAGGAAATACCCCAGGACACCATCCGTCGTCTCATTAGGAGCATGCCCCGACGTTGTCAGTCATGCATACAAGCACGTGGGGGCCATACAAACTACTGAGTACCATTTTGAGTTGCTGCAATGAAATTTCAGCAAAATTGACAAGCCTGCTGCATCATTTTTTCACTTAGATTTCCGGGGTGTCTTTGAATTCAATCCTCTGTAGGTTGATCATTTTCATTTCCATCAAACGATGTGGCATCCTTTCGTTCATAACACATTACCCAGTCCATATTAGTATAGATATCCAGCATGATATTTTTCCCCATTGAGATCTGATGTGTTTTCAAAGTGTTCCTTTAATTTTTTTTTGAGCAGTGTATATTTAAAGGGGACCTATTATGACCTTTTTCAAAGTCTTGATTTTTTTTTTTTTTTTTTTGCAGTCTACTAGAATAGCTTTTCATGCTTGGATGATCAAAAAACACCTTCTTTTTCACATTTTTTGCAATGTTGCAGCAGCTCTGATCACAGTCTGTCAGTAACGTTCTGTTTAGTTTCTATCTCTTTGAAGCCCCTTCTTCCTTAAAGCGTAATGTGCTCTGAGCATGCACGGGTAGCGCTCGAGGGTGCTGCCTGTGCGAATTGTGAGCGGCCCCTAAGATAATAACTAATGATCTTCGCAACGGAAGTGAATCAATCAATCAAAACTTAGTTTAGCTGGACAATAACTTAACCCTAGAGCTGCTGTAAAGCCAAAACACTCTGTTACTGTAATTTCCTATTATCACTGTAAAGCTGCTTTAAAACAATTCATATTTTTAAAAGTGCTATATAAATGAAGATGACTTGACTTGACTTGACTAACACTGTTGTGTGCCGGCTCCCCATGTGATGTCATGATGCAACACCAATCGAGATTGGAGTAGTTCCACATGTGCTTCAGACGCTATCTCTCTGGAAGTGTTCCCCAAAATGTCGTCTTTGACGCAGTATCTTGTTCCCTTCTCAGGGAACAAGGGTTACAGTTGTAACCCGTGATGTTTTCTCTCTGCAGAATGTCAGTGTTGCCCAGCAAAACCAGCTCCTTCAGAGAATGAGTGAAGTTTTGTTTTGCAGTGATGTAGATGCACTGAAGATTACCTGTGGTGTTTTGTTCAAAGATTTTCCACATGAGAGGTAAACCCAGATCAGTCATCAACACTTCACTACAGTTTCAAACATGTATTTGCAGGCCTGTAAATGTATCTCTTTTCATTGTGTGAGAGTTTTCAAACAGTGAAGTCTTCTGAATGTTTTGCAGTGAGCAGTATGTACCTGGTCTGCTGCGCTGGAAAGGGGTGTTATCAGAGCGACAGGTGAGGGAAATACTGGATGTGATCCGGGACCTGTATCCAGATCATAGAAGTCACAGTGTCACCTGCTCTTTTGGCTTTTCTTTATTTTCTGGGAAATAGCTTGCTTCAAAATAGGTGCCTCTGAACCTATCAACATCAAAATTCCCCCAAGCCAATTTGCAGATCTGAAACGTTATTGCTGCTCAAGGATGCTGAAAACGAAGGTTAATATTTTCAAGCAAAGATATTTGTTAACACTTTACATTGATGGTCCCCTAAAATACATTCAATTGACTTTAAAGGGGTGGTATAATGCCCTTTTCACTAGATGTAAAATAAGTATTTGATGTCCCCAGAGTGTGTATGGTAAGTTTTAGCTCTAAATACCCCACAGATATTTTTTTGCAGCATGTTAAAATTGTAATTTTTTTTAGGATGAGCAAAAACGCACCGGTTTGTATCTGTTCCTTTAAATGCAAATGAGCCACTACTCCCAGCACAAAGGGCGGAGCTTCAACAGCTTGCACTCACACAGACATGCACTGAAAATTTCTAAAACATTTAGCCTTTTATGTTCAAACCGGATTCAGACAATGATGGAGAGACTCAAGAAGAAGTGACAACATGTAGAATGCAACAGGATGTTTCTGAATGGTTAGTTGATGAATTTATGTAGCTTATATGTAGTTATCTTCTAGTCATTGATTAGCATATTCTGTCTTGATAATCTATAAACCGTATTCCGGGGGCGGGTTTATGTAAATTTTAGGGTTGGTGATGTCACTAACCCGGGAGGAATAGTCGTATAGTCCCTACCAGCCATTTGTTGTAGTCCTTAAAAAGCGATTTCTTTAAAAGCAAATATCTCCCTTTGCTTTGAACTTTGAGCATTGTAACTTTGCAGATGTTGTTTATGCTCAAACAGAAACATTACATAATAACTAAAGTTAAAAAAGTGAAATCATAATCAACCACCCCTTTAAGTAACTTTGCAAATGCATGTCAACTTATTCAGTAAACCTTTTACAGTAGGTAAAAGTAAGATATGGAGAATGTTCTCCAAACAGTGTGCTATTTATGCCTTCTAGCAAATTCTGATCTGATCTGATCTTAATTTTTTAACAAGGTCCTAGTTCTTTTCTTTCACCCCTACACATAATGCAGGCATCAGAGCTACTCCAGTCACTATATCTCCCAGTCTGTCTGATATAATAAAATACAAAAAAGGTAGCCTACAATTAATTGATATAATATAGGCCTACTTATTATGTGCAAACTGTCCACACACTGTACTGTTTCCTCCTGGTATGTGTTTTGATAATCTGATCTGAAGTGTCCAAAGCTTAATACAAATGGAAATGAGATTAATTAACCCTGTAAAGTCTAATAGTCACAATGTCATAATATATAGTCATAATAATTATAAGGTACAGTATATGTTTTTGAAATGGAACATTTTATTGAGTATCATATTTTATACATCAGGCTTTTATTATATGATACATAGGAGAATAATACGATATAAGAGAATATAGAGCTCATACTCAATTAGGTAAACTAATTATTTGTTTTTATTCAGAGGCCCAAACTGAGGGAAAGGTATACAATTTGGTGCAGTTTCTGATATTTACATGGCCAAAAAGTAAGATCAAATTCTGATAGGTTGTAATGTAAATCAATGAGATATAGAATATAGCAATAACAATGCATAGCAGACTACATAAAATGCATATAAATTTTACTCAAAACATACACTCACCTAAAGTATTATTAGGAACACCTGTTCAATTTCTCATTAATGCAATTATCTAATCAACCAATCACATGGCAGTTGCTTCAATGCATTTAGGTGTGTGGTCCTGGTCAAGACAATCTCCTGAACTCCAAACTGAATGTCAGAATGGGAAAGAAAGGTGATTTAAGCAATTTTGAGCGTGGCATGTTTGTTGGTGCCAGACGGGCCGGTCTGAGTATTTCACAATCTGCTCAGTTACTGGGATTTTCACGCACAACCATTTCTAGGGTTTACAAAGAATGGTGTGAAAAGGGAAAAACATCCAGTATGCGGCAGTCCTGTGGGCGGAAATGCCTTGTTGATGCTAGAGGTCAGAGGAGAATGGGCCGACTGATTCAAGCTGATAGAAGAGCAACTTTGACTGAAATAACCACTCGTTACAACCGAGGTATGCAGCAAAGCATTTGTGAAGCCACAACACACACAACCTTGAGGCCGATGGGCTACAACAGATGAGTCCCCACCGGGTACCACTCATCTCCACTACAAATAGGAAAAAGAGGCTACAATTTGCACGAGCTCACCAAAATTGGACAGTTGAAGACTGGAAAAATGTTGCCTGGTCTGATGAGTCTCGATTTCTGTTGAGACATTCAGATAGTAGAGTCAGAATGTGGCGTAAACAGAATGAGAACATGGATCCATCATGCCTTGTTACCACTGTGCAGGCTGGTGGTGGTGGTGTAATGGTGTGGGGGATGTTTTCTTGGCACACTTTAGGCCCCTTAGTGCCAATTGGGCATCGTTTAAATGCCACGGCCTACCTGAGCATTGTTTCTGACCATGTCCATCCCTTTATGACCACCATGTACCCATCCTCTGATGGCTACTTCCAGCAGGATAATGCACCATGTCACAAAGCTCGAATCATTTCAAATTGGTTTCTTGAACATGACAATGAGTTCACTGTACTAAAATGGCCCCCACAGTCACCAGATCTCAACCCAATAGAGCATCTTTGGGATGTGGTGGAACGGGAGCTTCGTGCCCTGGATGTGCATCCCACAAATCTCCATCAACTGCAAGATGCTATCCTATCAATATGGGCCAACATTTCTAAAGAATGCTTTCAGCACCTTGTTGAATCAATGCCACGTAGAATTAAGGCAGTTCTGAAGGCGAAAAGGGGGTCAAACACAGTATTAGTATGGTGTTCCTAATAATCCTTTAGGTGAGTGTATAACATGCAATGCAATACAATGACATTAAATTTAACATTTAATTTAATATACAACAATAATATTGATCTGCCTGCATTGACACCATATGAGAACTGAAAAGAGCTGGACGAGGACATCACGGTTTTCTCCAGAGCGGCTATATATAAATGAACTAAATTAATAACTTTTTTACAGCAAAAATGAAACATCACTGAACTTACTTAAGCTGGACTGTGACGCTATTTTCTTCTGGAAACAATCTTTGTTGCATTATTTTTCTGTTATCTCTGTAAAGCAGCTTTGAAACAATCTGTATTGTAAAAAGCGCTCTATAAATAAATGTGACTTGACTTTCAATTGAGAGATAACTGTTCCTCAAAAGCCTGATGCATCATATTTGATTCTTGCATTTTAACTGTAATGATTATGCTCAGTTTTAGTTTTGTTTTCTTTGTGTTGTGTTTCTGTTTGCCTGTGTTCCCTTTGCTAGTTTGTCTCCATGGTTTTTGATTGAGTTGTCACGTGTTCCTAGTTAGGTTAATTATCCCAGTATATATTTAGGCCTTTGTTTCGTTTAAAAAAAAATGATGAATGGATAATCAATAAACCTAAGTTGCTTCAGTCGTGTTCATTTTGAAATATTACTGAAAATATAAAAGTTATTCTTATGTTTACTTTATAAAAATCTGTAAATATTTCACAGTAAAAATACACATGTAAAACAACCTGAAGGTGGATGAATTTAGAATAATAATAAAAGGCCTTTTACTTGTTAAAAAAGTATAACTACCAATCACATGACAGAAGACATATAGAAGATTGTGTATAACAGGTTTTTCGGAGAAGTTTTGGTCATTTTGATATTTAGAGGCCTTAGAATCAAATAGGCCTATGATACAGTAGGTTTGAGGCAGCATTAAAGCACTAATCAAATTTAAGACTCTAATGTGTGTTGGTTTGTCACCATGACATAATAATGGGAAAGGCTTACCATTAGCCATCAGGTTTACACATCACTTCCACATGATCTTCCGTGTTTGTGTGTTGGCTCAATACTGCTAAGGACCGCATGTTTTTCACTTTCATTTTCACTTTCCCTGTTATAAGATATAATTTCTTGCCACTATACATTTAAAATCGTAATTACACGCTATAGCAATATTACTATTGTAGTTTGTATCACAAACCAGTCCTGGTTTTAATTAGGATGGCACAACCAAAAGCTGGGTTCACTTTAATTACTCTTAGTGTCAGAGCCTCCAGCTGACGCAATAAGGCTGAGGAATAATGTGTGAGGACAGTATGAGACTGGGTTTCACTTTCATTTCCTCTTACATTATGTCAGAACGTGCTGGAAGTCCAAGGACGAGGAATCTGAGAGATGTGAGGAAAGTACCAAACAACCAATGCCTAAGCTGTAAATCCATTGGCTGGAATTTTTTATGAGGGAAACTCCCATAAGTGTACCTGTTTTAAAGCACTGCAATCTCACCATTTACTCTGATGTATACTGCAGAACTAGCAAGCTCTTTATTTGTCTCAGTCAAGTATGGCATTGAAGCAAACAAAATTTGGCCTATTTTGCAATAAGTTGAAGGGGAAAAAACAGGATGGAAAAGAAGAGAAACCTTTACTGAAAAACAGAGAGCACACAGATGGTAAGACACTCTCTTGTTCATAATAGCCATTGATTTGAAACATAATCTTTGCATCTTTGCACTTGTCAGAAAAGCCATGTTTCCATGGGAATACTATGCAAGCATATTGTTTCATGTTTTGTATGTTTGCATGGTTTGATGAATCACATTTAAGTTTAGGGTTAAACAATATTTCAAAGGGGTTACATTTCCACTTGCTTTTGGATCAGATGGCACTCATGTTTTGTTATAAAATGATACATTAAAAAGCGATTTCCTCATACAATGACTATGCTGAGAATTCTTTTTAATGAATTTTAAAAATATAAATTCATTTGGATTTTGTTTGAGGGGTTATAAGTTAACATTTAAATATCAGGGTGATTCAGCTGTCATAAAAGGCATTAAATAAATTCATTACTCATTAAATACTCGTTAATCACACATTCAAATAAAGTCATGTGGTGCAACCAATATGCAAGATAACAAACAGGAAATTACATCACAGAGAGGACCCCTGCAGACCCTCATGTGTCACACTGAAAAAAATGTTATGTTGAATTTACTTAATTTTATTACGTCAAGGGGTTGCACGAAATAAATTTATCTAAATCCAGATATATTTTTTAAGTTGAGTGTACTTATATTTTGTAAATTGGTTGTACTTATATTTTATAAGTAATTTCAGATTAATAATATTCATAATTTAAGCTAAACTATTTTAAGTTGAATTTACTCAATTTTTTCAAGAACTAGCCTGTGAATCTCAACAATGGTGACAATTATAAAGCATGTTGCAGAGAATTCTGGGTGCCACCAATCAAAACTCATTTATGGCCCCCACTATGCATTGCTGCATGAATAAATAATGAGCTTATGTTCGAAGGTGATCTGTTTCAGGTCAGATGATTGTGAAATAATGATTATGTTAAACACAACCAATACCATCAAATCTCATTACACATTAGTTCAACTGATTGTTACAATTCAAGTGCAGTCGCCAAACAAAGTGTTAAGTTATTGGTTTCAGGGTAAAGAGCCCAACTTAAACACCCACTGATCCCCATGATGGTAACTTAAAATTATGGTTGTAACTTAAAGCTGCCGTCGGCAACATTTTTTTTATCATATTCAGTGTAATCGACACTATAATCCGACAGAACAACGTTAATAAGGTGGTTTTAGAAAAAAACCCGAGCTTCTAACTCCACCTGGAGCGTGTTATTTGTTTTGCAAAAATCCACCGCTCCCGCTTCATCAGGTCCAATCAGCGCAGGGGGGTGTGAGATCTGACTGTCAATCACAGGTCGTGCACACGCCACAGATCCCGTTACCCCCTCGCGCACGTTACAATCACATGCACACGCCTGAAGTTCGCGCAGTAAGGAAGAGTGATGGCGGAAAAGATTCCAATTCCTCGGTTAACCTCAAGAGCTAGGAGGTCAGAGCTTGCAATCAACCATTTACTTTATAAGTACTCCATGGTGTTGATCGATGCTGATGAGAAGGGCGCGTTCACCGAAAATCTGGTGCACGCACTGACCAGCACAAACTCGATGGGAGGGTATTAGTTGATAGTGGGGGAGGGGCATGAGAGTTGTAAACATTCAAAATTTGGCTAAGTCCACTCAATCTTCCAGGGTTGCCGACGGCAGCTTTAAAATTACGGTTGTAACATTACAGTTTTCTCCTTCAGTGATTCTGCTTGTTACCATCAGGTTTCTCAAATGTTGGCAATAAAAAATAAAGAGTTCTTAATTCATCTTTGACGTCTGTCTGTTATACAGATATTTTTGTTTAAAAATTGTAAAATGGTTAACTTTTAAGGAATTAATTTGATTAATTATTACTCAATTCTAATGTGTTAAATTTAATTAATAATATTGCTTGTAATCTGCACAATTTTATTGAGTAGATATAGCGTATTCATTTTACAGTGAATATGGAAATTAAATTAAACTTATTTTTTTCTAATTACTTTTAATTGAATGAAATTAACTTGTTTTAAACAAGAGCAGTGAATTTGAAAATTAATAATAAAAAATAAGTAGGATTAAATAACACATTATATTCAGTGAAATTAACCAGATAAAAACATGTAACATTTACAAGGGGTCAGAATCATTTTTTTCAGTGCAGGCAGGGTCAACAAGTCTCTTAAAATATCAGAATTTAAGATATTTATGATAAGATAAGGTTAGTTTAGCTTGTAAAATGTCATGTGGTGTGACTCCCCAAATACTTAATTATAATTATTACTGATTAATTCATGATCTTTGAAATAATGTTCAAGATGTGTACATTCAAGAGTGTAAAGAAGACCATTTATTTGATGGTTGCACCACATGACATCAATTTACACTTTTCTTGAAAATAGTATGTTTTCAAAACATATGAAACCAAAATGAATGCAAAGATTACATTTCTAATTTATTGAAACATCTTTACATCTTACACAGCTTTACATTTTTCTTTACCGTGCACAGTCTTATTTGTCACTTCTTTTAACAGGGGAACAGACGTTTGAATACATGGAAAGTTCAGATCAGTCTGGACGAGTGTATCTTGATCTAACCGGTCCAGATGTTGAAGTGTGTGGCAAGAAACTACTCGATATTCTCAGAAAGATTCTGAGTGGACAATCAAACTCTGAGGACCTTGACAAAGCAGCTGAGGTGTTGAAAAGATGGAGCAAACTGAACGGTGTTACCATAGACAAGAAAGAAGGCAGCTTCCCTCAAAACTGGCTCTGTGAGTGTCTTCAAGAAATAGATCAGTTTGTGGAAAACCACATTCCCACGCTGCCAGCAGAGGGACCACAAGGATCTCAGTTAGAGCAGTTACAGCACTTTCTAAAGAGCACACAGAGCATGATACGCCATGAGGTGCTTCGATTAACACCTGTACTGGAAGATACTGGGCTGCTAGATCATCTGATTGACAGTTACAGCCATCACCTCTTTCCCAAGTTGGACCTGCTCCTAAACAGAGATCTGTCTGTGAATGAGACCTTCTGCCTTTTACAGTGGGGAAAAGATGTTTTCTTCAGGTATGAAGTTGATTGTTGTTTACTTTTCCATACATCTGCTTGTAATAAAAAAATTAAGGATGAGCTGTTGATGAATATATGAACTAATTTATGTTACAGTCCGGATTCGCAGCATGTCTTCAGAGTGTATGACCCTCTGCTGTTGACGGGATGGTTTGAGAAAGCAATAAAGAAACTTCTGCCAATATTAAAGGTCTTAATATGCTCTACCTTTAATTGTTAAAAGCATTATCAATGTATTAGGCAAACAAGGAGGAAGCAAAATATTTAGGAAGGACATAAAACGTGTCTCTGTCCCATTTTAAATGCCACAGAATGACATCTCTAAGACTCTACAGAACATCTTGCACTATGATGAGCAACATGGACATAATGAGGAAATGATGGACGAAGAAAGTTTCATCAGAGTGCACATAGATGTCACTCAGGTAGAGAAAACAATGCACAGTCCTTCAAAAAGGGATTTTAATGGTTTCTAAATATGCATTGCACACTTATTCTATATTGTTATGTCTTTTCAGTGTCTGAATGCTGTTCTTACAAATTCTGAAGCATTTAGTAAGACCCTTATGTGTACGGCACAAAAGCTCTGTCTCGAAGAGCTTCATCGTTTTGTTCAAAGGTAAGTGTCTAAAATGGGTTTGTCTTCATATTATTAAAGTATTTATTTTTTAATAAATGTTTGTTTATTGATTTCTTCATACCAACATACCAAAATAATATGAACATTAATATGAACATTTACTTGTTCATATGTTTTCTAGGTATGTGGATGCAGAGAAAAAACACCTAAAATATTGGCAACCCTTGAACACAAAATCTGTGTACCTGTTTCGGGTCATCAACACCTGTAGGCAACTCAGGTGAGTTTTATTTTTAATGATAAATACAATAATAACTTTATATATGACTCAAAACCTGTCCAGTGTATAATTAACTGGCTTTATATGCATAATGTTCTGATTCATCCTTTATACCTGCATTATGTTCATACACAGGCAACCACAGAACTGTAGTTCTGTCGTAAAACCAGTTTTATGCTTATGTTTATTTTGCTGTATAGATTTTTTGCTCCCCAACTCTACAATCCAGATATAAACTACAGCAAGGATCTCTTAAACATCATCTGCTGCAAATTAACAGAGCTGGAAGATCACGTTTTGTCTATTGTACAAAAGATGATGAAACACTTAGCACAGGTTTGTCATTATTTCATCATCAACAGTTTATGGAAGGAAAGTTGGGGGATTTCCCAGATGAACAGAATTCCTAAAATGGAATGTCCCAGAAATTATTTTTTGTTTGCTTACATAGTTTGCTTGAATTTTTTCAACAATGAAGCAGTAAAATGTGTTTACTTATGCATTAGACATCATGAACTAACAATGAACAATGCTTTTCAAGCATTTCAATCATTATTTTACATTAAATAATAGTGTAAATTTATAAATGACATTAACCTACAGTAATAATTATGGAAATAATTTGGAAATTACTATAGTTTCTCTGTAAATATACATTTCCAGGACAGTTTAAGACGTTATTTCAAAAAGGATTGTGAGAAAATTCATACCCTGACAGAGGCAATCCAAAAGCAGTGCGCATCTCTGCCTCAGAATGACGTGGGAAAGGAGATTCGAGAGGTTGGTTCTGTACTCATAAACTCACTCAGACTTAATTCTTCAACAACAGATCTTTAACTATACATAACTCTTTCACACTTATATTCTGCTCCTCTGCCCCACTTTCTTTCTGATAGATCTTTGTGATTGCCGCCTACGACTGTGTTTCACGCGTGTATCTGAATTGCCTGATGAAGAGCAAGATCAAGCGGCTTGAAAAGAGATGGGGAAATGTCGGAGAAAGGATGAGAGAGGACGCTCTCAATTTTCAGAACACATTCACTGAACTGGTAAAAAAAAAAAAAAAAAGCAGCAGCAGCATATAGCAGATCTATTCTGCCAAGACCAAACATATTAACAGTGTCATATCCATTACATGTGAAAGACTTCGAGAGTTGTCATGACAGAAATATCTCCATGTGTGTATCATGAGGCTATGCATTTCAGATCTAAAACAACGAGCTTATGCTGCGCTCACGCCATGTCGTAATTAATTAAGAGATGACAACCCGTGTGACACTCTACTTTGAGCTATTCTCTCTGAAATTGTCTACCCTAGTTTTAATGTATTTAAGAAACTGAATTAAAAAGAACTTTGACAGTGACGATCAGATAATCCTCAAGAGTATGACTCGTGCACATTAGCCACAGCATCAACACAATGCAGTATTTTCATAGACAATGTATCTATTTCCTGCAGAGGGACAGTGATGACCCCCTGCTCCTTCAGAAACTGAGTGAAGTTATGCTTTGCAATGATGTAGATGCACTGAAGGTTACCTGTTGTGAATTTTCCCAAATATTCCCAAAGGACAGGTAAACTCAGCCAATAACACTCAACTGCCTTGAATAACATTTGTAATATTCAAACATGTAATTACAGGTCTGGAAATGTAGGTTTTATTGATATTTGTAAGAGTATTTGTGTGTAAATGAGTGCTTTTGTTTTCATCAGAAAGTGCAGTGAAGTCTTCTGAATGTTTTGCAGTGAGCAGTATGTACCTGGTCTGCTGCGCTGGAAGGGGGTATCAGAACGACAGGTGAGGGAAGTTCTGGATGTGATCCGGGACCTTTGCCGTGATCCAAATCCTAAATGTGTCACCTGTCATTTCCTGAAGGGCCTTTGCTGTTGTCTTTGATATGAATAACACCATGAGCCAGACTCATAAAACCTTTGTTTACAAGTGTTTACATGGCATGACTTTCGTTCTTGACATTCAGTTTGACACATTTATTTAAATATTAAATTTAAAGTATTATTTATATATTATATTTAAATGTAAGTTTAAATGTAATGTCTTCAAAAATGGAATCTTTTTGTGTCAAATGACCTTTTGTTTTTACTTGAAATAATGTATTTAACCCTCTGGGGTCCTTCGGGTCCAAATGGACCCGAAGCGTTTAAATAAAAAAAATTAAAAAATCATAGCTTCATCGGAATGATCCGAAATTTGGTGACTTTGTTGGTACTTGGTATATGAACACCCAAAAAAATTGGGGACAGGATTTGAATAGTCTAAGTGGTTGTAAAAAAAATAGTCACACTCAGGACCTTCGGGTCCAAATGGACCCGCCATAGGAAATGAATGGGAAATTGGCAAAAATGTGACAATACAGAGTTTTTTTGTGCGTACAATCTACAAATCAGCCACGATCCAGAAAAAAAGCACACAACAGTGAAGGGGTGAATCTATAAAACATCAAGAGTGCAAAACAGACACATCCACACACACACACACACACACAAACACACTTTTATACACATACACACTAATAAATTCAGATTACAAAAATCTGTTTTGAATTTTTAAAAATCACAGCTTCATCGGAATGTTACGAAACTAGGTGACTTTTATGGTATTAGGTATGTGAACACACAAAAAATATTGAGGTCATGATCCAAGCATGCTAAGTGGTCATCACACTTCTGCTCTTTGGTCAAAAATGACCCCCATAGGAAATGAATGGGAAATTGTCAAAAATATGAAAACACAGAGGTTTTTTTGCGCATTCAATCTACAAATCAGCCAGGATGCAGAAAAAAAGGACTCAACAGTGAAGGGGTGAATTTCTAAAACATCAAGAGTGCAAAACAGACACATCCACACACACACACAAACATACTTTTATACACATACACACACACTAATAAATTCAGATTACAAAAATCTGTTTTGAATTTTTTAAAATCACAGCTTCATCGGAATGTTACGAAACTAGGTGACTTTTATGGTATTAGGTATGTGAATACACAACAAATATTGAGGTCATGATCCAAGCATGCTAAGTGGTCATCACACTTCTGCTCTTTGGTCAAAAATGACTCCCATAGGAAATGAATGGGAAATTGTCAAAAATATGAAAACACAGAGTTTTTTTGTGCATACAATCTACAAATCAGCCAGGATGCAGAAAAAAAGGACTCAACAGTGAAGGGGTGAATCTCTAAAAATCAAGAGTGCAAAACAGACTAAATCTGTTCAGGCAAAAATTACTAGAATTCGCAAGCCTTTCTACAGAGAGCTGTAAATCCACTAGTGGTAAAAATGTGCTATTGCGTGATAAAAATGCTCAGTGTGTCCACCAGTTGGCGCCCATCTCATTTCAAAAATTGCTTTCATGAGGCCTAGGCTTGACTCTAAAATGAAATACAGCTTTAATAAAAATTAAATAAAAATTATATATATAAAAAAAAATTATATTATATTCAATGGGAAAAAATGGGTCATAATTATTGCATAAATATTAATTATAAATCATAAAATTATTTCAAAACACCAAAAAAGAAAAGAAAAAATATTATAAAAAACAAGTAAAAAAAAAAATATTAAGATTTTTTTATATATATATTAATCCCGCCCTCCGGGTCCATTTGGACCCGAACGTCCCAAGTGTGACTGTTAAACGAAGGACCCCAGAGGGTTAAAGAGCGTTTGGGTGTTTGCAATAAGCGATAGCGTGTTTTGTTGGCAGAAAAGGACAATTCTGCAGTAGCAGTTTGGAAGCCACGGAATAAAATAACAAAAATAGAAATTCAGAGTTTATGTTAATTCTGACTTCTATAATTCTGACTTTTTTTTCTTGCAGTTTTGAGTTTATATCTTATGATTCTGAGAAGAAAATTCAGAATTATGAGATATTCGTCATTCTGTCTTTTCTCCTCAGAATTGTGATATAAACAAAATTATAAATAAAGAAAATTATTATAAGTTTGAATGTTATCTATGTAAACTGCATATATAGAGCTATTGTTTACATCAAATTCGCGCTTTAGTAGTAGACTAATCATTGCAGGTTTCATCAGTCCAGTTTGTGGCTTGTAACCATGAAAGACTCCGTTTAGCATCAATTGCATCTTTTGACAATGATATTTTTTGCATTCCGGTTCATCCAAAATCCAAAAGCACAAGACATTTTTTCTGTGGATTTTGGCCGTTTCCCTCTACTTGTTACTGTTATTCTGTCATCACAATGTGCATGCAACTGCAGGTGACGTAACTAATGCCTGCGACCAAGTGGTTTTTTGGAACACTGGAAAAGAAATGCTTTTTTTGATACTCAGTGCCTTTTATATGATACATTTTTGTTAATTAAAGAAATATATATTTAAAAATGTTATTGTAAAATCATTTAATATTTATATTGGTTACATGTTGGTATTTATTCTAATATAATTTCAAAATAGGATGCAATGCATTATATTTTATTCATTTGGGAGATGTTTTTATCCAAAGTGACTTATAAATGTGGTACATCATAAGAAATTGATCATACAAGAGTCAGCAGTACTGTATAACAAGTATACAATGAATGCCTTTGGTACCTCAATAAAGACATAAATGACCCTTTTTTGATTCTTTAATGTCTTTTTTCTGACAAAATTTTCACAGAGTATTGATGTTTGGTTGTCTCATACAGTAACTTCATGGTTTAATGCATTTGCATTGTGTGTGTATGGCTGATTGACAGTTCATTTCCAAGGATAGGAAGCAGGAGGTAAAAATAAGTACACTAAAACCACATCCTGTGTTCCTGTAGAGGAAAACGGCTTGTTGGGAAATCTTTCAGGAACTACACATCCATTGTGACAGCAGATGTGTTTCCTAACTGCACCGGTAACTTGGAATTGTGTACTACTTGACACTTTCACACCATATCCTGTTTGTAGATGTCTGTTACGGACATTCTCATAATCCGTAATTATCACACATAGCGGCAAAGAAACAATTAGGATGTGTGTCCTGGAATTATTTGATACTGATGGAGACAATTACCATAAACTCTCTTAGGTTTATTTTTCACAAACCACATTACAATGAGAAACTGGAAAGGGAGGGTATTGTTAAGAACAAAGATGAATATTAAAGTTTAAAATTAGATCCAACTAATTTTGACAATTTTCATCCTATTTCTAACTTCCTGTTTATTTTTAAAATAGTAGAAAAGAGTGTAGCATCACAGGTCTCTCAATAATTTGTTTGAAAAATTTCAATCTGGATTCCATCCATTTCATAGCACAGAAACCGTACTATCTGCAGCTGACTACTTATTTTGCTCGATCTGAGTGCGACCTGGTGTCCCCCAAGGCTCAGTCTGGGGCCCTCTTTTATTTATTATTTATTTACTGCCCCTTTAGGAAGTGCGGTATTAATTTCCACTGCTATGCTGACAACACCCAGCATTGCATGTCTTCCAAGCCTACTTCTGTTTTTTCTCCACTTTCTCTGTCTAGCTGCTTAGCTGAAATTAAAATCTGGTTTTCATCAAATTTCTTTGAAATTCTGGTATATTATCCAGGTAGGTACAAAATCTACTCTGCCAAAATTGGAAAGCTTCTCTGTGACTATTGACCAGTCCATAGTTTTCCTATCCACTCAGGTTAAAGTAGTCTATAATAAAATGTATTATTAGTATTTAAGGAATAACACAAAATATATAAATGGTGATGAAGACTAAAAAATTGTTTAATTTTTTTTTAATTCATTTTCATAATAATTTCATGTATTTTGTGAACTCAGATTATGTTGTACATGTGTGTTTATGAGAGATCTGTGATGAGCTATATTTTGCTTAGAGGTATGTGTACTGAGCGGAGATGTTCCACTGATGATGATACTTCAGTTGGCATGTTCTTTACAAGGAAAGGAATGTTTCAACTGATACAAATGTACCACTAATGTATACACAGAGGGATAGTGGATTGTAGCATGTGTAAGCATGAGGTATACATTCCATTTTTAAACATAAGCAACATGTTTTTCTACCTTACAAGGAAGTTGTAAAGTCTCTGTGGTGTATATAAGCTCAATCTTACTGTACCACACCAGAGAAACATAAAGGTGTGATGGGGTGAGAGGAAGGAGAAATAGAGGCATAAGGGGGTAAAGGAGGAGAAACCCAGAGAAACCATTTACAGCTGGCATGATGAGGGAATAGAGAAATGGGGAACAGAGAAATCTGGAATGAAGACCTCATCACTTATAGCCTTATTCTGCTATGCCTGTTTCTCTCTGTCTGACATGTATACAAATAATACATTTTTCTTGGCAAGATAACTGGTATCCGGTCCCTTGAATCAAATAATAATGGGGAAAAAGCTTAATTCCAAGTCTACAGGTGATTTGCCATTTTATTTCACAAAGAATTACAGTATGTACAAAATGTTTGCACGATGCCTGAGCACAAGCAATTCTACAAAAGCAAGCAAATCTACATAAGCAATGTTCAAATGTTGTGAAGCAAAATTCATTTAATCCTCACTATGGAAAAGAAGCTCCTGCTAAACTGGAGCGAGTCGCTCTTTTCTTTGATCTGATCTTGGCTGCAAGTGACGCTCTCCCGGATCGTCCTGCGGTCTAATGTAGAAAGATTTCCTTTGAGTTTCAGCCAAGCAGAAATATGACGGTCACTGTAAAAACAAAGAGACATGAGGAAAGTGCAACAGTCATTCTTGGCAGAATAACTCCACAGCAGAATCCACTGTACCTGAGATCAGGGTAAACGCTCATCAGATTTACCAGCTCTAACTTTATACTGTCTGGATCCTGTAATTTCAGCAGTTCCGCTAATTTGGGAAGAATGTCTTTCAACCAATCCATGTTTGATCCCTGGAAATAATGAATTAATGAGGACGAGGAAAATTAGACAATGCCATGTTACAAAAGGGATCATTATATTTGTTTATTAGGAAATAGGTTCTGTGGTTTCTTCATATTAAACTTAACCTTTATTTAGGATGTGTTTTTTTCTGTATGTGTACTTACAGCTGCAGTCAGGCATGTATGTATGCGTTCACTGTTTAAGCACAGTTCTGATGCTGCCATCTGTTGCTGATCTTTATTTGAAAATGTGATCTTGTGCTTCATCATTTTCCGTACATATTCAGCAAGAAACTCCTTATGCATCCCACCCAGTAGCTCCTAGTCATCAAATCAATCAATCAATCAATCAATCATGGACCAATTAAATATAAAGCAAATAAAGAAGTCAATCTTTTGGTTGGTCTGTATGTTTATACCTGGCAACACATTTTGTCCAAGTTGTTGAATTTCTGAATATGTCTGTCCAGCTTTGCAAGCAGCTCTTCACATACGCCGTGACTATCCTTGAGCCACTCGTAGGAACCCACCTTCCTGTACAAATCCTGCAGGAACAGATATATTGACACATTTATTTTAATGCATATAGAAACAAACATGCAGAATCTGGTCATGATGAATGTGGTCACTGCTCACATGAATGTATTCACTGCCAAGATAAAGCACCTCAATGGGTTTTTGAAAACAATGAAAGTTTATTGTGTTGGTCTAGTAGTCTAAGGTCTGGTTCATTTAAAAGTCATTATTCAATTTACTATTTTAAAACATGTACATACATAGAGCCAGAGGTGTGAAAATTTCAGCAGTTACATTTTTTGTTAAAATGTTTTACAAGGGGATGTGTGTTAAATTGATCAAAAGTGGCAGTAAATGTATTTACATTTATAATGTTATAGAATATTTATATTACAAATAAATAAATATTTTGAACTTTCTATTAATCCTAAAAAAAGCAAAAAAAAAAAACTGTTTTCAACATTGATAATAAGATTCTTGAGCAGCAAATGATTAGAAGCATATTAGAATGATTTCTGAAGGATCATGTGAAGGATCATTTAGTTTGTCCACATTATTGTTCTCAGAACCTCATATTCATGTTTCAAACATAAGGTTGTAAGGATTTAAACTCTGGATACTGTAGATTATAGGCAAATAATGTCCTGCTTTGTTATTGTAGGATTTACTGCATTAATGTTGAAAAGTTTGACAGAGCATTGGCAAAAACAGGGCTTTATTTTCATTACATAAAAATGAAAGAAACAAAATTTTGCTTTTACCTTAAGTTCCTTATGCATATTAGAAGTAAAGTAACATTGGCTTCTTTCTGTCATGGTAGTCAATAAAGACAGACAATCTGTTTTGACTTCTTCAGGGAACAAATGTGCATTCTTTGTAATATAGTCTCTGCGGGGAAAAAAGAAACTCTCAATACGAATTCAAAAAAGTAAATATGATATTTCAACTGAATATAAGCGAAACCCACCTGCACTGTATGAGAAATGATAGGTTGACCATCAAAACAGCCTCAGTGTTGGTCTGCCTGCTTTTGATGACCTTTGCATGAAACGTTTCATAACTGTAGGAATGGAAATTGAGTTAATGAATCATCTGTGTAAAATATATAGAAGTACAGAAAATACAAGAGCAGGAAGGCGAATGTTGTTGGTATTTTCAGAAATAAATATAAAACAAATGATTCAGCTTATGATAACTCACTCTTTCAGAAAATCGCTCATCTGGCATGTGATATTCCTCGCTTTTGTTTCATCACCTAGCATCTTTTGAGTATTCTCAACATGTCCATGAAAGCACTAGGAAAAAGGGAAGGGGAAATGAAAAAAAAATATGTTCCTCCAAAAATCCATTATTTGGTGAAGGGAAAGAATTGCTAGTTACGTTTCCTCTTTTTCATTACCTGGATCACATCAATGGCCTGAAGACAGCAATACACCTGGTCCCTCAGTTGTGGAAGTGCTCCCTCCTTCCAGGCTGTTTCTTCTCTCTCCAGAATTTTGCAGAGGTGTGTGCTCATTTCCCTCTAGTGAACAATAATGGATCAAATTAAAACTTAATCTTTGTCCTTTATTATATATTTGAATGAGGGGTTTGTTCATATGACATACGCCTGATTAATATAAAATCTTATTCCGGAAACTTTGGTGATTTTTCTAATTTATGGACTGAGAAAAAGAGATTTCCCGAAAAATCCCCTCTTTAAAAACATTTGACTGTGAAACAAGAACAAGTATTTTGAACCTGGCTTTATCCAATGGAATTGTATGCAAATGTGTGCATTTTTAACTAGAGAATGCCTTGTTTGAGGATAACATTATAGAAAACTTAATACAAAATTGGGGAAGTAAGACATTATCTATTAGTTCAAAATTGTGCCTTGTTCACTTGTGGTGTCTTGCCCAGAAAACAGATGTGTTTAAAAACATTAAATGTATCATAAAGCATCAAACCTTCTCGTTGGTCAAAAACTGCAGTTCCAGTGGTGTAATCATGTCTTCAGGAAGCAGTGGATCAAGCTTTGTGTGATCGATCACCTCTTTTATCTTTATGGTACTTAAAATGCTGCGAACAAAGAAAGACCAAATATAAGTTTGCCTCAAAACCCAGAGGAAAAAAAAAACATTTAAAAGGGATAGTTCACCCCAAAAATGAACATTCTGTCATCATTTACTCACCTGACTTACCTGTCGTTCCAAACCCGTATGACTTTCTTTCAACTGTTTTTGGCCCAACAATGAAAGTCAATGGAGTCCAAAAAAAAAAACAAATAAAAAAAAAACACCAAACACTGGACCCCATTGACTTTCATTATGGCGGAAAAAAAAATAGGCTTTTTCAAAATATCTTCTCAGATTTGAAATAATCGACATGATAGTGAGTAAATGATGACAGAATATAAATGTGTGGGTGAACTATCCCTTTAAATCCCTTTAATATCAAATGACTATAGACCAAATTATCTGTATTTTAATAATGGTCTAATTTGTCTCCATTTCTATTTCTAACTAAGTTAGCATCTTAGTATCTGATATAAAGTACATAAATGACCTGAGATCTGAAAAAAGTCTCCTGAGCTTTAAAAGAGCAACTTCTGAGCAAGGATTTTTTTTTCTCAGGGAGTCCAATAGAATAGAATGAAATTAAATTAGATTAGATTAGATTAGATTAGATTAGATTAGGATAGATAGATAGATGATTAGATTAGATTAGATTAGATTAGGATAGATAGATGATTAGATTAGGATAGATAGATGATTAGATTAGATTAGATTAGGATAGATAGATGATTAGATTAGGATAGATAGATAGATGATTAGATTAGATTAGGATAGATAGATAGATAGATAGATAGATAGATAGATAGATAGATAGATAGATAGATAGATAGATAGATAGATAGATAGATAGATAGATAGATAGATAGATAGATAGATAGATAGATAGATAGATAGATAGATAGATAGATAGATAGATAGATAGATAGATAGATAGATAAATAGATAGATAGATAGATAGATGAAAAATGTTCATATTATGAGAATAAAACAGTCTAGTGTCATTTGCTTGACTTACTTGGGGTACTCCAGGTTCACCCACTGCAATAACAGTACACAGTCCTCATCACACAGCGTGTACTCCGCGACTTCTCTCAGCTTGGCACTGAAGATGTTATGGTACAGTGTGGCATAAAACTGGCACACATTCTCGTGTTCTGGGTAGCAGCTGCGCACCCAAGTCACAACTTTCAGCAGGTCTTCTTTCAGTTGTTTTGCTTTGCTAGTGATCGATTGCTGCATGGAGGAATGTATCTCAACGCTGGAGTCTAACTCTGCTTCTTCCATCCGCCTGTGAACAAGTCGCTCAAGCAGAGCCTCGTGGTTCTGTTTACACTGCCTCGGCCTCCATGGTGGGCGTTCATTTTTTTGAAACCCTTCCCAGCGTGTGTCTTGCTCCTCCTCCTGCAGAACAGCTCGGACTGCATCTCTCAGTGCCTCCTGCTCCTCAGCACTCTGGAGGTCGAGGGAGTTTTCCAGTGTCCGCATCACCAACTCAAGCAGGTCCTCATAGTCTTTTGCTAGTCTAGCCTCTGAATCTTCCTCTTCCTCCACCAGCTTCCTCTTGGATCCGATCCCATCCTGCTTCAACGCAAACAGACGGTCTTCTCGGATGATCAGTTGTTTCCCTGCGTCCACAAAGCGACGTGCTTGTAGATTCTGCTTAAAAGTCGGGACCTCTGTAGAGCACAGAAAAAAGGATGCTTAAAAAGGACTGTTCTTTCAAGCAAGGTTGCGTTTTATCCTTTTAAAAAGCGTTCAAATGCATGATGCATAGAAAAAAATGCAAGATTTCTGTAAATATATTAAAGCAGAACACCATGTATAGCCTAGTACTGAGATATGATCTTATTTGTGATGCACATTAATACTGTAAAAAACTTAATTGTTATATATAATCTTTGTTTCCATCTTTTGAACTTCACACAATCATTTCATCACAATAAATGATATCACAAGTGTGATTTTCTTAATTAATAATTTAGGTAACACTTTATTTTGCAATGTCCTTGTTACATGTTACATGTACAGTAATTACTATAAATTGTGCTTTTCATGCAACTATCCTAAACCACACCCTAACCCTATAGTAAATATATTATTAATACTCATTATTACTCATTATCATTATTATTAAATGTATAATTACACTGTAACACGGACACCTCAAAATAAAGTGTAAACAATTTAATTAAACTAGTAACCTAACTATAACAGCACATTGATTTTACTTGAATATAAATATTTTTACCAATAACATACATTTAAAATATCCTATAATTACACTTAAGTTTTTCCTTTTAGTGGTTTTAAATGATTCCCTACTGCTGAATCCATAATAAAATATCGGAAAAAAATTCATAACAAAATCTTTAATGTTATTTTTATTTCTTTCTGTAAAATGTAGAATGTCAATGCAGATCTTTATAAACAAAATGACTCTGAGAATAGCTATATCCAATTACAAAATGCTAAAATATGATTGTTAACTGAACATAGTTTACAGGAGACCTAATGAGCATCTAGAACTCTTCCTACCTGGAGTATCTTTCTTTTTGTTATTCCGTTTAAAAAAAGGTAGCTTTACGAGACTTTTTGCCATCTCTTCTGATGAAGAAAAAACAAATATCGTGATATCAGTTGTGCAAGAAAAAAAAACTGAATTTCAATTCTATCTTTTTTCATTCATCTAGAACGGTTTGTGGATATAACGGACCCAGTTTTAGGCTATATAGTCTTCATCCGCGGGTGGGCGGAGCATCTTACAACATCACAGTTATTCCCAATGGAGCGCTTCACTGATCTGTAGCGGGCAAGACAAGCCTATTATAGTAGGCTACAGTGGGAAAAATAAACAGATACAATCAGCAAGATAGAAATAAACAAAGACATTAGGGAACTCGGTGGAAAAATCCCAATATTTGTATAGTCTACCTTAATTCCTGAGTGATGTCCGTTTTTCTTCTTGATTTAGGTTAAATCGTGATTTCAAATAGTTAATAATTATTTATAACTATAACATGGACATTCGGGACTAGCCTATACACGATATCACGCTGTAAAAATATAGGCTACTGTTGTATTTACGTCAAAAATCCATCAGTTTTTTTTTTTTTTTTCAGAGAATCACCGTAAAAATACTGTAACATTGTTTCAGGTTGGCAACGGAATGTTATATTGGTACCTGATTATTATACAACTTATAACTTTATATTTAATTTAACTGAAGTTAGGCTATAGGCTATCCCTGGCTACTCGAACTAAAATGTAGGCTACTGATAATCACCATAATAATATGATAAATCAGAGTTCACGCTAATAACAGCACGCGTGTATAAACGGTGAACAGGATCATCAACAGGGACAAAACATCATCATGTGAGATTTTAACCATAGAATGTTTCATATTTCACCAATTAGACTGTGTCAAAGTTTAAGTATGGAATGTTTCTTTACTGATATTTACTGAGATGAATGAATGAAAATAAAAAGTCTCTTGACACTCTTATTGATAAATAATTAAAATACTGGCACCTACAACCATTTTTTTTTTTTACAGTCTATGCCTCAACCACATTTCCATAGCTAAATTCAAATACTTCTTGTACTTTTCTCTTCTAATTTTAGTTTATGATATTGCAGTACTGAAAGTATTGTTGCTTCATTTGTAAGGATAAAAGTGCCTGCTAATGTAAATGTGAAACCCTTCTTCTTTTATAAATGTAACAGTGTTTTGATGGTGGGCAGGTTTCCTGTCATCTGTCTTATAGCCCAAAACATTATGATATTAGTATATTCTTGCAAGACCTTTTAGGATCAGCGAGCCTCATTACTGAACACATCCACACATTTCCCTTTCAATAACTAACCCTGCCCTTTCCTTTTGGTAATCGGGAATATCTGGAATTGGTAGGCTACTGGAAGTCTGGAGCACTGCTTTATAGGAAAATCCCAGTGAAGGGAAAGTACACTCCCCTTCTGACACTGTTCGCTTACCTAAGTCAAAACAATGAGTAATTTTTGACTGGAAAAAGTATTAATTAAATTCTTGACCCAGTGTTATCTCTTATGGCATGACTTTGACCCGGCTCGGACAGCTAAAAACAACAACAATTTATCAACCAGAATTGTGAAATGGTGTTAGGGAGGACATACTGTATAGTGGGCTGATATTGAGTAAAGAGATTTGCCATTATATTTCATTATTGACGTTTTTGTGCTAGGCTACTAGAGATGAGATTTTCATTCTCACATGCATCAGACAATATATGTGTCGCAAAACCCGTTAGTATGTTTTAGGAATGATTTTTATGCATTGCATGAAACATATCTTTTCTTAACTATTAGTGAAAGCTACGGTGGCCGAGAGTGCTCAATGCACTGCAACTGAAGAAAACACAGAAAAACAACAAACAGAAAAAAACACCTGCAAATTAAGAAAAAATCTTCATCAGTTTTACAACACACGTGTGCTCCAAATACTCACAACTCAACCAAATACAGAAAGGCGCTGCATAGCACAGACCACAACGGAAATGTTTCCAGGACACCCTAATAAGTGACGAACCCGGCTGTGACATGCTTATTGCTTAGTCTACTTTTTTTTTTTCTTACAAAATATACTGAGATGACATGTTTATGACATACAACGTTATATACAAAAATTATTCTTTTTTTTTTTTTAAGATACAGAAAAAGAACATGAGGGTAAATTTATCTATACATCAGTTACTGTATAATTTTTGTCATGTTATGTTTAAATAAGTTTCATAGGTAAGAAATGTTAAGTAATGCAGGGTCCAAAGATGAGACGGCAAGTTCTAAAGTTGAGACACTCACACATAGACATATAACGCATATTCAAAAATTTTTTTTTATAAAATGTATATTTATTTGCAACAGTTCTGTTAACAGCAATAATAAGACATTTCTGGTAATAACAGCTAGTCTGGCAGCATACCTGCCCTGGCAGCATACCTGTAACACACTAATGTGTTACGACTCAACGCCTGTGAAGAGACGACTCAACGCTGGCGATATGTTATGCCCTAAATTAATACATGATTAACTAACTGTATTTTTCTATGTACATTTCTAAAATGCACTTTCTGTAAAGCTGCTTTAAAAAAATATGTATTGTGAAAAGCGCTATACAAATTAATTTGAATTGAATTGAATTGAACTAATGTGAACTACTAAACCCACTAGCATTTACTTGAGGTTATGGTTGTCTTCAGAAGTGGGAAAGTCCTAATTCCTATATCAGTAGGAAATTTTAACTGGAATACCCCCTCAAGTCAGAGTTATGCAACACCCCACGACAGAATCCAATATGGCTGCTCAGTGCATTCCCTATAGTGAAACAGTAGTACTGGTAACATAATGTTTTTTATTACTTCTGTTAGTCTGTCTCTCAATAAACTCAGTGCTGCACTCAGAAGGCTACTATCCAACCTCTATTTGTGGACATGATACTTCGGCATTATCTGTGCAAAATACCGCTTTTAAATGTGTTTGTATTGTGAAAGAGAGAGCAAAACAAAGGTTTGCCTGGATGTTGTCATTTCTAGATATCAGTTTTCTAAATGTGTACTGGAATGTGGTCCCCAACCACAACTGACCAACTGACAATATTGATGAACACACAAAAAAAGCACTCATGTATGAATCATATGCAATCATAATAAAAACATAAACACTAATAGGGAATATACTTTATTTATTTGCACTTCATTATTTGCATTTTAATTTTTCCAGTGTCAATTTAGTGTAAATGTGTAATTTATTTTGCCACTATGGCCTATTTAATGTCCTATTTTCTTAATTATATTGTATTTTGCACTACACTTGCACTTTGTATATGGATTGGTTTATTGATTGTATGTTTATGTATTTCCATGTGTAACTCTGTGTTGTTGTTTTTGTCGCACTGTTTTGCTTTGTCTTGGCCAGGTCGCAGTTGTAAATGAGAACTTGTTCTCATCTGATTTACCTGGTTAAACAAAGGTGAAATAAATAAATAAACGTGTATATGTATGCCTTTTTTATGAAATATGAAAAATGTAGTTATTAATAGTGTATATACTTTTTACAAATAAATGTGTTGTTTGCATGCATTCAGTATTGCACATCTGGAGATGATGTAGAAAAAAGGGAAGTGAAATAAGGAACATGATATCTCAAAATTTAGTAAAGCCACAACATTTTAAGACAGACATGTGAAACATGTCTTGTGAAAGCTGTCGTTTGACATTAGTGTTACTTTAGCTGTTACTATAAACACAAACCTGACCAGAAACAATGACTTGTTAAAAGAAGAATTCATTTAAATTCATTCAATATTTTACCATTTACTCGCCTTTGTGTTGTTTCAAACCGATATTACATCCTTTCTTCTGTGGAGACATTTGACGATTCTCGAAGCTGTTTTTCTGTACAATGAAAGTGGATGGGGATCAGTTACAGATTTGGTCTTCATTCAATTTCACTGTACGAAAAAAAAAAATTTTGGTATTCTGTATGATTTATGACAGCTTGACGCATATTTCAAAACAAGTCAAGTAAAAGTCATCTTTATTTATACAGCGCTTTTAACAATGTAGATTGTTCCAAAGCGGCTTTACAGTGATAATAGGAAATTAAAGTAACAGAGATTGTTTTGGCTTTACAGCAGCTCTAGAATAAAGTAATTGTCCAGCTAAAGTTAGTTTTGATTGATTCACTTCCATCACAACGATCATTAGTTATTAACATAGACACGACACCGTTTTAACCGAAAACTCTGAAGTTCTCTCTGCGCAAACTAGTCCTTCCCTACAAACCAACCCTCAACAAACTACCTGTTTGGCCTTAAAAATTATAATACAGAATTTTTATCGCTTCCGAACCGGAATTATCCTGACAACGCTTTATCTGTAGAGAGGTAAAGGGAGGGGAGGAAGGCCTTCACAGGGGAGAGACTAGTTGACACTTCAGGACTGCGTTGTCGTCATGTCCAGGCGCAGGTCCTTCATCAGATCTGGATACGGCCTGGATCCGGCGGACTGTGGAAAAACTCGGGATAAACAGAGAGACTAATATTAGCATAGACACCATTCTTCTTATGATGTAACAAGTACATCAGGATCTATTGGGTGTGTTCCCGGTTCCGGCTGACTTAATCTATGGAGCAACATTGAATTATAGAAGTCTATAATGTGTTATGTGTATGCTAGGTCAAAGAGATGTGTTTTTAGTCTATTTTTGAACTGTCATGAACGCATGAACTAATTTTTCAACATTTGTCAAAGAGAGCATATTTTTAAGATGGAAAAATGTGGTTTTACAGATACTAGACACGTGACTGTCAAATGAAAGATTGGTATCAAAGAGCACACCCAGGTTCCTAACCAACGACGAGGACAGGACAGAGCAGCCATCAAGTGTTAGACAGTATTCTAGGTTATTACGTGAGGAAGTTTTTTGTCCAATAATTAGAATCTCTGTTTTTTCAGAATTTAGAAGTAGGAAATGACAAGTCATCCAATTTTTTAAATCAGCTATGCATTCCGTTCATTTTGTGAATTGGTAAGTTTCATCAGGACGTGAAGAAATATAGAGCTGAGTATCATCAGCATAACAGTGAAAACTAATGCCATGCTTCCTAATGATATCTCCTAAATGATACGGCCTGTATAAAAACACTCTCTCTCTTTTTCTTTGGGGGTGGAAAAAATACAATGTCATGGTCTATTAAAATCGGATGGTTATGAAACTGCCTGGAAAAAATTTATGAGTCAAGCTTCAATATTCAAATGTTTGTAGTTGTCATGGTTTCACCATGCTCTTCCTCACCATCTTCTTTCTACTCGCTCTTCCTGGATTCAAATCACCAGCACCTACTCCCACTTACATGCCAATCTTATCTGGACTGTGTAAAAACCCACCACACTCACTCGAGGTCTTATATATTGCGTACGAGTGGCAACCTCCCTGTCTTTCTCTTGAAACTAACACGGACAGGCCGCTTGAGGCTGGATGCAAAAGGGAGTCAAATCTGAATCTCCCCTATGTTAAAATGTCCAACTTTACAGCAGAAAAAAATATGTTTACAGCCTGGTGCAAAAAGTGGTTTTGGTCTATATAGCTAATTTTGCCCTTCATGACAACTGTGAGGGGGATGGATTTTTATAACTCATCCGTTTAAATTATATTAAGCCTTAAAGTTCTGCATAATTAAGGGCATGGCCATTTGAGTGACAGGTGGATGACTGCTGCTGTCAGCTGTTTGCTGTCTGTTAGTCACCTGAAGGCTAATTCCAGCTGCTGAACTTGCCACCTCTGCCATGTTTGTGTTTTTTTTGGGGATTATTTCACACAATTTAATACACGCATCGGCATTATACCTTCACCCACACCACTGGATTCTGTTGTTGTCGAAGAGAACAACCAGCACTGTTTTTCAGTTGTTTTCCTCTGTGAACATGCACTCATGGGTGTCTGAAAATTTTGTTAGTTTTAAATCTGAGCTTCAAAAAGTATCTATAGATACAGAGGCTACACTCGTTCTGCGGTACCGTTGCTCTCACGGAACAGATAGACTATATATGTTTATTAAACTTTTTAGTGTTAAATCAAAAGTAGGCTACCATCAGATGAATTCCTGCAGGTGTCAATGCTTTCTCTCCGTCCATGCAATAAATGAATGAGCGTGGATTTCTAGCGCATTTACTTGAACTCCTGAGGTAATATCTTTGGTTTGACCCATTAGAGAGGCGGCCAAAATCAGGGGCGCACTGTCTGACATGTATGCACATGAATCACTGTCACAAGCACACGGTCGGAGCAATATTACGGCATAATACATTTTTAACTAGCAGAATAGTACAACATCACGATACTCACTTTTAGCTATTTCTTTTAACTTATTATAGTATTTCGAAGGGCAAAAACATGCCCTTCGGCTATTGGCTTTACATCATCAAGTCAGCTGTCACTTTAGCGCAAGGCCCTGTTCGGTCGCACACTTGGCACAGCCCTTGAGACGGTACTGAGTAGTATATAGCATTAGCTCCTTAGCCTCAGCTAACTTGATCACGTCAAGCTAGGCAGGCATGGTTTCAGCAACCAGAAACCATGCCTGAATCTACTTCAATCTACTTACCTGTTTACTGTCACCTTTTGCTTGCTTAGTTGGGGTTTAAAGGACACTTAATCTGCTGTAATATTATTAATTTGACTGGATTGACACCACTGAATGAGAACAAAACTGGAATGAATTGAGCTAGATCAGGAATGTGTAACTTTGGTCCTGTAGGGCCACTGTCCTGCAAAGTTTAGCTCCATCCCTAATTTAACACATCATTCTGAACAAGCTAAATTAGGTCTTCAGGATCACTAGAAAGCTACAGGGCAGGTGAGTTTTTATCAGGGTTGAGGCTAAACTCTCCAGGACAGCGGCTTTCCAGGACCGAAGTTGCCTGTCACTGAGCTAGATGATGATTCTCTGTTTTCTGCAGAGCTGTTTTATAGTATCATTTAATAATTGATTAATTTAGCAAAATCAACAATGTTATTGAACTGAACTGAATCAACATTGAATTGACTTATTATTGACTTACAGGTATGTGTGTTGGAGCAGGGTTGAAACTTAACTCTGCAGGGTTGTGGCCCTACAGGAACTGATTTTTGCACCCCTGCCATCAGGTGTCCCAGAATAGACACGTTTAGTGAATGATTCTCTGTACCTTTTCCTAGCTGCAAGAAGGGACAGCACCACATTAGCCCAATACATCAACAATATTCTCTGGCTGGGTGGTTCCATTTTCTTTCTGGAGATGGAAGGGAACCACTCCACAGCTCCAAGATGGGCTCCACCATGGCTTGTTGTTCTCTATGCTCCACCGTGGGTTTGTCATCCCTCAAGCTCCACTTTGGTCTGTCGTCATCTTGGGTCCACCACAGACTTCTAGGCCTTTGGTAGCGCCTGGTCTCTCCACTCCATCAGCTCTCTATAGGCTTCCACATCCCTCAGGCTCCACCACTGTCCTCGCTCTTACTGGCTCCGGATCAGAGGATCAGCTCCACCTCGGATCGTTCGGATCAACCTTGGTCCTTTGGTCCAGTGTTGCACCGTTTCTTCATCCCTCCTGCTTTGCCTTGGTCTCCACCTTTCCAAGCTCCACCTAGGTCTGCAGCGATCCTCCAGCTTCACCATAGTCCACCATCTGGGACTGTATAAAAACCCAGCATACTCACTCACTCATGATTTGATCTCGTCTATGTTGCCTTGTTGTTTTCCTTCAGTGTTTTCCATGGCTCTCCTTAATCTCCTCGTTATTCTCCTTGATGCATATTCCTGGTTACCTCCTTTGTACTTCTGAAAGAACAAAGAACTTTTAAGTATCTTCAATTAGGGTCTGAATTAGTGATGGGTCTGTCATGAATGATTTGTTCATTTTGAACAAATCTTATATATGACTCAGGAATACCGAGTTGTCTCAGAGAGGGATTCGTTCATTTTGTGTTGACCGCACATGTGCAACATCCTATAGATTATGTACAGGAAACAGAAATGATTAGTTCACCTCTCGAGTCTTCGGGCTCAGGTCCGAGTCGTTCGTTCATCCCGAGGCTATGCTGTCTGTACCGGAAAGAGAAATTATTAGTACACCTCTCGAGTCTTCGGGTCTGACTCTTCTGAGTCTTTCGTTCTTTTGTCACGTTACATTACAGCGTATTGGACAATAATTTCCAAACTTTCTTACAAACAAGCACATAGTCCGTTTTTAACTCTTACACAATTTATCATTTTTTGAATGATGGTTCTTTTCCATAACATTGAATGTGGTAATAGAGAGTTGGTAATGCTCTAAACTTTATATCACTTTGATAAAGCAAAGATACCTACATATAACAACAACATACAGTTACGTGACAAAAGACCGAACAGCTCGAACCCGAAGACTCGAGAGGTGAACTAATCAATTCTGTATCCGGTACAAACTGCATAGCCTTATAGCCTATGGTGCTGTCGCGTGAAGAACGAACGACTTGAACCCCGAAGACTCCAGAGATGAACTAATCAATTCTGTATCCGGTACCGACTGCATACAGTAGGTTCAGCTTATGTGGCTGTCACGTGATGAATAAACGACTCAAACCCCAAGACTCGAGACGTGAACTAATCAAAACTAAACTTCTGTTTCCGGTAGGCTACTACAGACTGCAAAGCTCAGTTTATGAGAATGTCACAGGGTGAACTAACAGCTTAGATCGGGAGGTGAGGTAAACTAACAAAGTGTATAGCCTGAAGACCCAGATAAGCAACAAATTAATCGTTTCTGTATCTCATAATTTGGCCTTGTCCTTGCAATTATTTTCTTATTCTAAATGTGATCAACATTTGATGTGTTAATTTGGCTATTAACATGTAACATTTTAATTACATTCTGCTGAAATGAACGAAATACCCAAGGCGTCACTTTCAACCATGCTTCAATATCTGACGCTCAAAGCACCCTTTAGCGTCCATATGAGACGCATAACCCTACCACAGACCTAAACCTACCCAACCGAAGCGTCACATATTGACGCTAAAGGGTGCTTTGAGCGTCAGATATTGACGCTTCCGAAAGCGTCAGTTACATGACGCCTAAACCTACCCATAACCGAAGCGTCACATATGGACGCTAAAGGGTGCTTTGAGCGTCAGATATTGAAGCATGGTTGAAAGTGACAAAAAGTGACGCCTTAGGTATGAGAATGTGTTGCGAAATGACTTGAAAAAGATTAGTTAATTTTGATGAACGAGATTCAAAGATCGAGTCAGTAAAATGATCCGAACTTCCCATTACTAGTCTGTCTCTCTCACATTGTTGTTCACTTAGCTGCATTATCTGTGATTCACCCATTACCTCAACTATGAGGTCATCCCTATCTGCATCTGCTTTCTCCATCGACCAATTTTGTTTTGTTACATGCTTTTACATGATTTTTCATTTGGTTTCTCTAACAAACCAAAGCTTTTACTGATGAAACCCACATGTGGTTTACTTCTTCATTTGTTGGTATACTGCCACAAGAAGTGCATGCCAAGCTCTCTGGATCTGTGTTGCTCAAGAGATGCTACATCAAATCACAGTTCCATTTAGATTCCTCTCATGTGACCTATTCAGGGGCTTTCCATGTCATACATGGTAGTCCTTATGGTATTCCTTTAAATCACATGATTTTTTCTGTTGTAGTGTCCATAGAGAGAATTAAATACAATTAAACTTTAAGCTAAATAATCTTAAAATCCATCAAATAATTTTAGTCCATGCATCTGTGAGCTGCTGGGTTTAATTTGCACATCAATGGGCACATGAGTGCACTGTCAATTATTGTACTCACTCCAAACTCACATAAAACAGCACTAAGGAGAGCATGGTGTTACACAATGACTGGTGTTTTATGTTAATGGGTGTTAATAAATCGGAGAGCACTTCTCTATTGGAAAAAACTAAGGAAGAGAAAGTTAAAAATGAATAATTCCTCAAATATGACTTCTGTTGGTTAGGTTTTGGTATATATTAAAAAGCATAAGCATTTCGAAATTTCAGTGAAATTAAAATAAAACTTGGTCATTGAATTGAAAGGCCTCTTGATTCATTAGCCATTCTGCAAGACTTTGCCAAGGGCAAGTAAAGTTTCTAAACAGATTTTTTTTTTTTTTTTTTTTAAATGTCTGTGAAACTTATCTACAGATAAGTAGACAATAAACAGAAAGCTAATTTGCTGAAAATAGAACTACTCAGAAGTGCCTCATTATCTTCTGTCCATTATATTTATGGGACTCAGTTGGCAGACAGAAGCCTTTAGAGACCGAAGCCACAAGAAAAAGGGAGACTTCCCTTTTCAAATAAAAAGGGTTTAGAATATTACTGCCTGGAGAAACTGATATCTCTGTCCAGTGGTTTATGTCCGTATGTGAACTCTAGATTCCCTGACGTCTGGTTATTTTCCTTTCTATTAACATTTCCTCATTTTTTTATTTTTTTTTTAACTGTCATGATTCATACATTAACCGACGTTGTTAGATTACTGGTTTAAAGCCATAGTCCATCTCATCTGGATAGCTTACACTCTAAGAACACTCTCACATCACATCTCATATCACATTAAATTGAGCATACAGTTTCAGAACGGGCTGTCCATAATGGTAGATACCTCATAGTTTCTAGGTTATTGTTTAACACCCCAGTGGTATTGGTCAATATCTATGCATCAAAGAAATTTGATGACGATAAAGTTTCTCTGCTTTACCAAACCTCCATTCTAGCTATTGAATTATCGAAGGGGATTTGAACCTCTGCCAAAAGGGGCCTCGCACTACACTTTTTGTTCCAATGACTTCCATTCATACGCATGCGAATACATCAGACTGGAAACGCAATCTCATGCAAAGAGTTCCGTATTTCGCGGTGTTCCAAGTTTGGTGATCTCTGACCTGCGAATTCGCATCACGTGAAGACGTGTGACCTGTACAAGATCGATACGTGCACGGCATGACCTCTTGGCTGAATTAACATTTACATTTGTTATATGTTGAACTCATGTTTATAAAAGTAAACCCCGTAGAGTGTGACATCATATCATGATCAAATTAAATGAATCATATCGAAGTTTTGTGAGCTCAAAGTCTAGTGTAAACATGGCATGTTTCAGAGAAAAAAGTATGAGAGACTGCTCATTGCAAAGCCAATGGGTGGAGCTTGATGTCTAAAATAACGTCCCCTTCCTCTTGCAGCTGATGGCATGTTTACTGGCACGAGGGCGGGGCAACCTGTCACTCACATAACATCACAGCAATATCAACAACCATCCAGTCAATTCCGATGGACAAAATCAAGTTCCGCACTACATTTTTTCTTGTTTGAGAAGCTGCAAATGCTGCAATAAAAGTGATGCATTTAAAAATACTACTGTAAAAATCACATATCTTTTTTAAAAAACGTATCTTTTTAATCCTTCAGAAGAACGATTAGGTCCAAGTAATTTACAAATAATCTCTTCAAACACTAGATACAATCAATTTCAAAACACTTGAAATCTATCCAGGCCAGATTCTCTGTAAAGATCCAGCCCTAGAATACATTCCAGGAAAATATCTATGGATTACAGGAAAACCTTGCCTCAGTCACCAAATCATGCAGTCAGCTATCTAGGAAAAAAGGCAGTATGTCAAAGACAGGAAGGAAGATCAAGCCCATGCGGTGTTTCAGTGAATGTGTTTAGACTGTATGGATATTTTTTGCCCAAAAAACCTTGTATTGGTCACTTGCTTCTGGGTAAACTCTGATCTCTGTTCTTCTGCCAGTAAGTGACTCCAGGATGTGCTCTGATTGTAATATGATATAGGAAATCCTCTTCAGGAGGAAGAGCTCTCTGATCTTATCTTCATCGAGAGGTTTCCTGCTATCTTTCTATCTTTTAAATATAAATGTCTCAAGAGTTATCATAACCCTAATTTCAACTACGGTCATACAAAACGTTTCAACAATATATATATATATATATATATATAAAAACTTTTTTCAAAAAAGGATTAATTTCATTTTTCAAGCTTTCATTTTTTACATTTTCTCAGTAAGCAAAAACCATAGCAAAACTCTGTAGCTCCCATTGCATAAGACTTACGGGAAACTGAAATAATGTTAATAACTCCAGAGAGCCACAATGAAACAGTATTTCTAATGTACAGTATTCCCAAGGCATTTATAATGTTCTAATTACCAGGTGCCTCAGGCTCTTGATTATTGTGCATTTTTTTCAATTCTGAAACCTCAAACAGTAAAAAAAAAAAAACTTGTGAAATGAACAACTCAATAAGAGAGCTATGTATTTTACCTGAAGTTTTTGGAAAATTCAACCAGAATCTTTCTGACACGTAGTTTTGAAAGCAGAAGTATATACACACACACATATGTTGTTTGTTAAATCATAAGCACATTTTACAATGAAAAAAATGTCATGATCCATTAATAACCTAATTTAGGATTTCCTATAAGCAAAGCTCTCAAAAATGAATTCATTTAAAGAAAATAAAGCAGAAAAGTAGTGAAGGTATAGTGAAGCTCTTACCTGAAATATATTCTGAGTCTCTTCAAAGCCTTGATCAATCATCCTGCTTCTTTCACCCAAGCCAGGTACAAGTTTCACTTTCATTTGCTTTGTAGTGTAGGCTATTTCAATTTTCTACCATAAACCACCTATACTTTCAGCAAAAAGTAAATATTAAAAAACACAAAACCCTTCAAAATTAAAATTAAAATTAGAAATTAAAACCGGTAGTCTGTGATATAACCACACAGGTTTCTTTTTCTCAAGGTCATGCTTGTGAGACAAACGTCTCAAGTTACGACGGTAACCATAGTTCCCTAAGATCAATGACGCTTTGGGAACGCCCCTGCGTGATTGCGAATAGCACGAGCGGTCTCTTTAGTGGCCTGGAGAGACAAATCTGTTGCCCGACACAGTTCTCGAACCGCATCAGGCCCCACCTCCTCACTATCATCCAGGTGCCTCAGCAGGTCGGCTTGGTAAGCCTGTAATATAGACATGGCTGACCTGCTGCCATTCCCACTAACACAGATGATGCCTTTAGGGGTAACATCGGGGCCTTCAGGGACGATGCCAAGGATGGATGAATAACTCGCAAGCGTCGGTTCCACCTTCGCCATCGCCCCATAACCATACTCTTTTAATCCTTTTATATCAGCGTAGACATGAACTTGAGAACTAAACACACGTGATGAGTGTGGTTTATTCCACGACCTAGATAATACTTTGTGGAGGTCGGGAAAAAACGGAAGGCCCCGGGGTGGAGGTACTGTGTTTGGTGTCAGAAAGCGCTCATCCAGTTTGCTTTTAGGATGAGCGCCTTGTTTCTTGGCTGGCCACTTGATGTTCAACTTTGACACAGCCCGAGAAACTACCTCCACCAGTTCTTCATATGCAGGGGAAAGAGATGACGAATCCTCTTCCCGTCTCATTGCTCAGCACATCCACTTCCTCAGAACTACATAGCTGAAGCACCGGGCTCTTCTCCGGGGCGGAAGAAGCTGCAACGGCTTCTGATCCTGGAGAGAGAGCGCTGGATCCCCTGGGTAAAGGCTGAGAAAGGGCGGGAAACTCACTCATCAGTTGTGTTAAACAGAAGCTCAAGCATGTTCGCTTGACGTACAAGAACCAATGAGGTTAATTCTCACGCATCAAGCAGGTTTGGTTGAGCTTCTGTTTATGTTCTCTGATCAATGTTTAAGTGTGAATAAAAGCCTAAACTCAATCTGTTCATCATATAAAGCAATCGTGTCTCTTCAGAAAAATTGACTAAACCGCTCAATTTTTTGAAGCATCAAAGTGGTAGTTGCGTAGCTGTCAATGGAGGGACAGAAATCTCTCAGATTTCATCAGAAAGATCTTCATGTTCTGAAGATGAACAAAAGTCCTATGGGTTTTGTACAACATGAGGGTGAGTAATTAATTAATGGATTTTCTTTTTTGGGTGAACTATCCCTTTAAGAAAGAACCGTGTAATATAAGGTAACTACATTTAGGTTTAGGGGTAGGTTCAGGATTAGAACCAAATTGGGCTAGTTTTGATTGGCCATTGGGCTAGAGTTGCTGCACAGACCTGGCAAGTGGCAACCCTGGTAATGACAGTCAAACTGGTGTGGCATCGAAAAGGTGAGTTTCGTTATTCTGGACTCAATTATAATTACAACACCGACTACGCCACCCTGGGAATTTCACCCAGGGAAATTATGGTCCAATAAGGACACACAGGTTCGTTCCCACAAAGACACAGCAGAGACGTGAATACAGAAAATAACAATAATACTTTATTATAATAACTAGACTAAAAGCTCGACACACACACACTTCCATACACCAGGGGTTAATGTGGCTTCAGAATCAAAACTAAAGAAAAATAACAAATCAAAAATAACATGTCGGATGGCAAGGAGAAATAACAAACCTACCCAATTCCATTTCACTACAAGCACTTCACACGTACAGTAATGTACTCACTTCACCACAAGCACACGTGCATTCAAGTGACAGGGAATTCAAAAGACTCAAATCACTCAGTGAACAAGGGTACCCATTAACTTGGACCTAGAGTGGTCAGCACTCCTTCTCAGCCGATCCAACAAAGTTAACAAAATCAATGTCAAATTGTCACAAATCAATAAACAAGAAAAAAAGTACAATAATCAAAATGATCAAATCAACAAACAAGAAAAGAAAAATACAAGTTGATCAACAAAATACAAAACAAAAACAACAAAATAACAGATGCAAATCACATTACAACTTGTCCATTAACAACACACACACACACACACACACACAGGATGCATTTAAAATCACGCAAACTCACAACCATTAATACTTATTTCTCACGCTCGCACACTCGTACATATACACGCTCACACACACTTCCAACAATAAACAGCACACTCAAACACTCACATCAACTTTGAATTCATCCACACAACCATACAAACCCCACAGACACAATATTCCAGTTGAAACAGTGCGGAGGTGGCCAAACGGCCACACGGATTAATACTCGGGTCTCACAATCTCCCGATGTCAAGTTCACTTGATGTGGACAGGTCAAGCAGGCGCAGTTGAGTTGAGGCAAGACGGAACGTCACGGCAACGCACAACGACAGTAGTCTATTCAAGACAACGAAGGCAAAGACCAAACAGGAAGGAAGGGGAAGCCCGGTCACAGTCCCAATCAGCTGTCATCACACGGACATATTACCGGCTCTTGGCCCCTTTAGCTACAACAGAGGGGAACACGATATAACAAATCCTTTCGCGGATATCCACCCATTAAATCAAATCATTTACCCACCTGATTATTAACAAATCAGCCCTTCCAACGTCAGACCACGATAGATAAACAGCCCAGGATGCATACTAAAACAACAGAATGCATATAGCCAACAGCTCGCCCAACACAAAAATATTTATTTCTTCATGGTAACATACCCAAATACTGCGTGGCACAGCTCGAAGATCCCCATAAAGGAATAACTCGAAAGAACAGCGTCCAAGTTTGCAGCAGTCAACGCACGCCAACAACGCAATAGCTTCCTTTAATACACACTCACGCACCTAAAGCGCACCTGTATCTAATTAGGTGATTACCATTCATTTGTACTAGGGTTGTACCAAAATTAACGAGGCAGCTATGACTACTACACTGGCATAGATTGTAGGTGGATAAAGACAACAGCCCTGCTGCTGCACATTAAAAAAGGAGACATAACCAGACATCATTTGAAGCACTAGAGGTTATGGCTTTTCCAGCAAAGAAGATACAGTATTAGATTGCAGTCAGGGTGTTGGATGTCAAGTACCCTGCCAGAGATTCCTTCAGTGTTTTTGTTGGGTTAGAGAGGATAAGCTACTCACCTAAATGCCATGTGGAAAATCCCTTCATTCAAGGTGACAGACGGGGAAAAACATTTCCTTTTCATTGTAAGCCTTCAAAAACAATTAGGCATGAGTAAAAAAAAGTTAACTATAATATAATGCAATAATACCAATACATACGTATATAACAACATATAACGTGTACAATACATAAGTGTACAATATGTACAATACATATAACTTTTCTTTTGATAGGCTGTAATGGAGAAAGATGTTTTGTAGATCCAGATTGTGTAGATACCAGCAGGGTACGGTGGCCCAGTAGTGCAAAACACAACGAGTTTTAAAAAGCAAACAAAAGTTCACAACACAACGGAAATGAATACGGTGGCCGAGAGTGCTCAACGCGCTGCAACTGAAGAAAACACATGAAAATAGAAAAAAAACACCTGCAAAATATGAAAACATCTTCATCGGTTTTACAACACACGTGTGCTCCAAATACTCACAACACAAGCAAATACAGAAACGCGCTGCAAAAGGTCACAACAAAACCAAATACAGAGAAACGCGCTGCATATAGAACAGAACACAACGGAAATGTTTCTAGGGGACCCCAATAAGTGACGAACCCGGCTGTGACATGTTTACAGCTCAAAGTCTACTCTTTTTATTTTATTTTTTTTTTTTACTTTTTTGTGTGCAAAATGTACAGAGATGGCATGTTTATGACATATAACTTTGTACAAAATGTATTAACAGTAATATTGTCAATACATTTTGTACAAAGTTATATGTCATAAACATGCCATCTCTGTACATTTTGCACACAAAAACATATGTTCAATGTTGTCAGAATACAAATGAGAAAATAAGAGTTAACAATGAGCTGAAAACTACAAAAAAAAAAAAAAACTTGAGAGTGAGATATTAATCTATACATCAGTTACATTGTACACATTGTCATGCTATGTTTAAATAAGTTTCATAAGAAATGTTAGGTAATGCAGGGTCCAAAGATGAAAAGGCCAGTTTTAAAGTTGAGACACTCACACAGATATATAACGCAACTTTTAACAACTTTTTCGTATAAAATGTATATTTGCAACAGTTATATTAACAGCAATAATAAGACATTTCTGGTAATAACAGCTATTCAGCTGATGAACACTGTGCTGTTTTGTCATGGGAACATCCCAGGTGAAAATAATGAGGAAATTACCTTTTCTCTCTCCCTTTAGCAAGTGTTGGGATGCAAACAAACCGTTTGGAATGCACTTGCTGAAGGGAGAAAGAAAACATTCTCCCTTCCGATAAGCTTCAAGGGCTCTGCTGTCTGCCCTTCGAAGGGAGTAGGGCATAGGGATGCGGGATGCTCACATTCACAAGCAATAAGCATGTCCCAGCCGGGTTCGTCACTTATTGGGGTCCCCTGGAAACATTTCCGTTGCGGTCTGTGTTATTTGCGGTGCGTTTCTGTATTTGGTTGTGTTGTGAGTATTTGGAGCGCACATGTGTTGTGAAACTGATGACGTTTTCTTAATTTGCTGGTGTTTTTCTATTTGCATGTGTTTTCTTCAGTTGCTGCGTGTTGAGCTCTCTCGGCCACCATAAATGAGCCACAACACCATAGACATCATGATGTCTATGCACAACACAATGGAAAATGTACAACAACGAAATAAAGCCGCAGCACAACGGAAATATAAAAAATATAGCAACACCACGATCAGTTTTAACAGTATGTAGCTAACCACTGTATATCGACATTTATTAATTCAAAATCAAAATCGCATCCCGGACGATCACTAAGGGAATGTCTGCCAATTCCTCCAAGTTATTAAAACGTATAATTTGTATTAATTCAAATTACTTTTAACATTCAAAAACAGATAAGTTCAAAATCCAAAGCTTGATTGTATTGGTAGTAGACTGGCTTACTACAGGTGACTTTTTTCCAAAACCTCCCCTCATGCATTTACAGTGAACAATTACGTTTTAGGAAATTTCGGTAATATAAAAGTTCTTTTTTATTTTTTATCATGTTTCAAAGGTTGAAATTCCTATTAACCAGACTGACTTACAACAGGTGAAATTTTGCCAATAGCCCCCTGTATGCACAGTACACAATTTATTTTTTATAAAAACATTAGGCCTGCTGTAATTCACCTAAAGGTTTTTTTTTTATGTCCCAAAGCTTGTGGTAGGTTCTCTAAGACTTGAGAAATTAGAAAATGCCAGACAGTCTGGTTAAAAAGCGACCAGACCCTGAAAAAACAGGATCTTGCTGGAAATTACCATTTGAACTCACCATGTGAGACAAAAGTCTCACCTCCGAGTCATCCAAATCTAAATTTCATTCCCTCATCCCTCACCCCCTGTCTCTCATACTCAGATCACCTGAATTCACCCAAGAAAATACATAGTTTTAATGTGAATGATTATCATCGAGTATTGTACATTTTTGGTATCATTTGTCTCAGTACGACTGGTACAACCGTACAAATGTCTCATTTCCAAATAAGTAAAACATAAGGTAATTAGGTTTTTAGGAGTTTAGAGATAGCTGGCACACAAAGGAAGGTGATCTCTAGACAAATCTCCTATCCCCAAAAGGTGTCAGCTCTGAATGTAAATTCCCATTGTTAGCAGATGTTTCCATGTGAAAGAAGTTTCTGTCTATATAAGGAAATGCGACGAGAAGATCGGGGCCTTTCAGTATTTCAGATTAGCCCGTGAGGCTGAGAGTAAGACTATCTTTGAATTGATTATGAAATTGGCATGATCCATTTACCTGACATAATAAATTGTTACATTTGATTATTCTAACTGACATTGACATTATTTTTTATTAAAGAGTTAAAAAGAATAGTCAAACATTCGCTCACATTTAATGATGCACAGATATCATTAAAACCTTTTCATTTATGGAGTCATATGAAATAACGAGAGAATACCGGTACATATGAAAAAATGTATTGCATTTAATTAAAAAATACTTTGCCACGAGAAAAGACAGTAACACGTAAAGACCTTCCGCGCTGGTCGGATGCCAGACTTTGGGCCAATCAAGCGCAAGCTTACAGTTCTGACCAGACTGACTTATTACGGGTGAAATTGTGCCAATACCTTCCTGTAATTCTGCAGTTCACCAAATGGTTTTTATTTTTATTTATCAAATTATATTATAATAAATGATACATTTTAACCTCTTGTTGGAATTGCCAGATGTTCCCTTAGGGATCATGCACTGCGGTAGCCATAGGTGGTAGCGCATCAAAGCATTCTAGAGTTTAAATACGCAGCTATAATTCATGTAGGTGATTTGGAAGTAATATTTGATGTCGATATACAGTGGTTACAGTCTGTTAAAACTAATCGTGGTATTGATATATTAAGACTGCCGACTGTCAAACTCAGTTCCTGTAGGGCCACAGCCCTGCAGAGTTTAGCTTCAACCGTAATTAAACACACCTGATCAGCTAATCAAGTCCTTCAGGCTTATTTGAAAACTGCAGGTGTGTGTCGTGTTTTGAACCAGGGTTGGAACTAGGGCTGTGGCCCTCTAGTGCTGCGTTCCAGTCCACTTTTAGACACGCACTTGCGAACTTCCCTAAGCACTTCCCCTCGGGGGAATCCCTGCCGCCATTTTGAAGTGCGTTCCACTTCCTGAAGTGGACGAGGGAAGTTTATATGGACAGACCCTCGTTCCCTCGATTTTGACCGAGGTACACTTCAGGCACCTGTATGTCCCACAATGCAACACGATTGTGACGTCACCGCATATCTCGTCTAATCACACAGCTTATTCCAAGTGACCAAGGGCTTAGGACGTTCCAATTCAGCCCATTGCAGTTTCCGCCAGTAGTGGGCACTCGCAATGACGTACATCCGAGTGAATGAGACGAAGATAAGTTAGCGAGTGAAGGGCATAACAATTTTGGACTGGTGCTGCGTTCCAGTCCACTTTTAGACACGCACTTGCGAACTTCCCTAAGCACTTCCCCTCGGGGGAATCCCTGCCGCCATTTTGAAGTGCGTTCCACTTCGTGAAGTGGACGAGGGAAGTTTATATGGACAGACCCTCGTTCCCTCGATTTTGACCGAGGGAGCGAGTCTGCTTCAAATGTACACTTCAGGCACCTATATGTCCCACAATGCAACACGATTGTGACGTCACCGCATATCTCGTCTAATCACCACCACACAGACAACTATATGATATATTAATTATAATTTTTTTTAAATTTAAAACAACCCAAACACACCTATAAACATTTGGATGCTGCATTAAACAAATTCTTAAAGGGAAAAAAATGTAAATAATAAATCAACTCCACAGCTGATTCCAAGTGATCAAGTGCTTTAGGACGTTCCAGTTCAGCCCATTGCAGTTTCCGCCAGTAGTGGGCACTCGCAATGACGTACATCCGAGTGAACGAGACGAAGGGAAGTTAGCAAGTGAAGGGCATGACAATTTTGGACTGGAACGCAGCCTGGAACGCAGCACAGGAACTGAGTTTGTGCAATGGCAAGGAAAACTAACTTTACCGCGCTCCAAGAGCCCTCTAGTGGTCGGGAGCATTTCCATTGTGTTGCGGCTTTATTTCGTTGTGTTGTACATTGTCCGTTGTGTTGTACATTTTCTGTTGTGTTGTGCATTTCCTGTTGTGTTGTGAACACAACAGGAAATGCACAACGGTTTTGGTTGTTAAAGGTTGATGTTTGTTTGCTGGTATCCTATAGCGTAATCGGGATTTATCTGTGTTTATCTTGAAGGTTATATAATATGTTAATGACTTAAAGAAAAAAAAATATATATAGTATACTGTATATATGTATTTTATTTATTTTTTATTCCTTTTTTTTTTCAGGACCAGAACATTGAGATTTTTTTTTTCTCTTTGACGCTACAAAACGAAACCCAGAATCTAAAAATATTAGGCCTAACGTTACTTGTTTCTTGTCTATGCATTTTCATTTATTTTTATTTTTTTAGGCCTATTATGAGCTTTCTTTTTTATTTTTCTATGGATATTTAATTTCATAATGAGGTCTATACACTGGGAAATGTGTGTATAAAGCATTCACATCTAATAATTTGCGGTCTTAGCCTGCACTCTTTTTCAATCTTTTTTATTTCCTATTTCTTTTTTTCTTTCTTTTTTCTTCTCCTGTTTTTGTGTGTTTATGGAGGTATGCGTGTGTAGGCCTATATGTTTGTGTATGTGGGTAAATGTTTGTAAATATTTGTGTGATAAGCTCTCTCATGAACATCGCCCTTTTCTCCCCGTTCTCCGCCTATTTATTTTGAAGGCTAGGTAAAGGTTTATTTGTTATTCATTTAAATATTAGGAGTTTGGTACATAAAATTGATTTGTTAAGAGCTTGGCTTTCCTACAATAAGTCATCACACTTTCTGAAACATGGCTGAATAGTGATATATCCGATGCAGATGTTAAACTTGATGGGTATACGTTGTATAGAGCAGACAGGACTAGCCTACTCGTGGTGGGGGAGTGGCCACGTAGGATATCTCGTCACATCTATTTTCAAAACTCATTATGCCAAATGAGAGAGCTGTACACTTTGAATGCTTATTTGTTAATATTGCTTTTCATGAAAACAAGCAGATAACTATAGGTAACATTTATAGACCTCCGAATTCTCCTGTTGACTCTACTAATTGTATTCTTGCTACTATTAATTCTTTAGACCATGCAAATGAGCTGATTTTACTTGGTGATTTCAATCGCAATTGGCTGGATCGTTCATCCACTCACGAGAAAAATGTATTTAATGGTTTAAATCTTACTCAATTGATTACTGATCCGACTAGTGTAGTTAATAAATCCAAGTCTCTTCTGGACTGGATTTTGGTTACTCATCCTAATAGAATCTCTAAATCTGGTGTATTGTCGGATTGTTTTAGTGATCACTCAATTGTTTTTTGTGTATGGAAAATAAAATTGCCCAGTCTTCCGCCAAAAGTAATTAGAATAAGGCAATGTAAAAAACTGAATACAGAGGCTTTTATTCAAGACTTATTAAGCATTAACTGGTCCAGATTTCAAATGATCCCTAATGTTGAAGACGCCTGGAACTTCTTTCTCTCCGAGGTACTTATAGTCATTGATAAATATGCACCCTGGACATCTATAAAGGTAAAAGGTAATCATTTACCTTGGATTGATGGTGAATACATCTATTTAAACAGCGTGATAAAGCCTGCAGATATCGCAAGACAAAGGAAGCTGCTGATTGGTCTGAATATAAGAAATTAAGAAATGCTTGTACAACTAAAACAAGAAATGCTAAATCAAATTATTATAAGCACTCTTTATCATATGACATCAAAAACCCTAAGCAGTTTTGGAAGAGACTTAACTCTTTAATCAACAAAACCAATACAAGTTCTCCTAAACTTAGAGTGAATAATAACATTATCACTGACCCTATTTCAATTGCTAATGCCCTCAACGAACACTTTGCTTCTATTGGTTGTTCACAACCTTCTGAGTTCTTTTATTCTATAACAAATCCTGTGAACAATATATCTTTCTCATTTTCTACAATTTATCCCTCTGAAGTCCAACAGGCCATCTCAGAAATAAAGTCTTCTAATGGTGTTGGTCCTGATGGTCTGGACATGAAGTTTATTAAGCTTTCTTCTCATGTCTTATTTCCACTTTGTGATTTATTTAATTTATCACTTTCCACCTGTGTAATTCCATTAATGTGGAAATTTGCGAAAGTAATACCACTACACAAAGGGGGTGATTCACTTGATGTCAATAATTATAGGCCAATTTCTATAATCAATAATGTAGCTAAGATATTTGAAAAGCTGATTTTTAGGCAATTGTTTAAATATATTAATGACTTTTCTCTATTAACACCAAATCAATCTGGATTTAGACCTCACCACTCTACAACAACAGCCCTTACATTATTTACCAATGATATTTTTTCGGCACAAGATAATAATAGGTCCACTGGTGCAATCTTTATTGACCTCACTAAGGCATTTGACTTGGTCAATCATTATATTCTTCTCGACAAACTATATGCTATTGGTCTTTCCAAATCAGCTGTTCTCTGGTTTAATTCTTATCTGCATTACAGACGTCAAAGTGTGTCTTTTAATGATGCTCTCTCCCAGGCTAGAATAATGGAAACAGGTGTCCCTCAGGGTTCTTCCCTAGGGCCTCTCTTATTTTCCATTTTTATAAATGATCTTCCACAAATATGCTTAGACTGTCAGATTCATCTATATGCAGATGATACAGTTATGTATACATCTAACAACGATATATCTAAGATTCAAACCTCACTTCAATCTGACTTTAATTTAATTCAAACATGGTTCTCTTCTAATTTACTTTTGTTGAATAAAAATAAGTCTTATAGCATGCTTCTTATAGCATGCAACCAGATCTGCATTTCATAAGCAAAAAAAATCTCTTCAGGTTAAATTCCTGGATGGTTCACCTTTGAAGAATGTTGAGGAGATTAAATATCTGGGTCTTTGGCTCGACTCCCGACTTACTTTTAAAACTCATATTGATTCTATTGTAAAAAACATAAATTGTAGCTTAAGAATGTAATATCGTTCAATTAATTGTTTTACAAAACATATTAGATTAAAAATTATTACTCAACTATTATTGCCCATAATTGATTATGCGGATGTTGTTTATCAGAATACAGCTGATACTAATCTTAGGCCTTTGAATGTGATTTATAATAGTATCTGCAGATTTGTTCTGAAATGTCCATTTGGAACACATCACTGCCAAATATATCAGTCATTGAATCTTCTTTCACTAAATTCAAGACGGCAGTTTCACTGGCTGCAGTTTGTACACAAATGCATTTTTTTAAACTATCCATCTTACTTGAAACAATACTTGATTCCATACCAAACATCTTATAGCCTAAGAGACACAGGCCATTTTTTCTTTTTTGTACCAAAGATATCCAAAGAAAGTGGGAGGAGAGCCTTTAAATTTAAAGCTCCTTCTGAATGGAATGCTTTACCTAGATCTTTTAGATCTATATCCTCCTTTTACCAGTTTAAGATGTCTCTCCTTAATCATTTGCATAGCAGTTGTAACTGTTTTTCTCAAGTTTGACATTTATATCATTGTTTATATGAATGACTCTAATAGTTTGTCTAATTTCTAATGGTTGGACTGGGGAAGACATGGGTGGTTTTGTTGTGATGGAGAGCTTTTGTCTTTGTTTTGTTAGTATGTAGGCTATGTATGTATGTGAATGTTTTTCTTGTTGAGGTCCCCTCGAAAACGAGATGTCACATCTCAAGGGGTTTTCCTCTTTACAATAAATTTCAAATAAAATAAACTTATGTTTGCTTTTTAAATTTCGTTGTGCACTAGTAGTATGGGGAACCATGTTACCATAAAGCCACATCCTGACCTCCTGGTGTTTTTATATGTTTCATAATTTGGTTATTTCCATTATTTCAGCCTAGCAGAATAGTTACACATATTTTATGCTGTATACTGTTCTTGGAGTCATGTCTCTCTTGAGTTTAAAAAGTTGATCATGTTATTATTATTTTTTTGTACTCAAAAAAATTATTTTAGCTCTTTGTCAATTTCATTAATTAAAATGAGCATATACAACACAACCCTTCATAGAAATGATTCCAGCTTAATTTCATTAAACGTAATCAATGTAATTTGTAAAAAATGTGGTTTACCAAATTTTTTTTAATTGAGTCAACATGAATATTTTTCGTTCGTCTTAACCGGGTGTCACTCAAAAAAAGAATTTTGGCCTCTTGTTAAAATAATTAATTACAATAAGCAAAAGTAACACGATTGTTTAATATTGTCACAACTTAATTTAATTGTGTTCAATCAACCTAATTCATTTGTGTGAAAACTACATGAATCATTGTTGCTGACAACTGACTGGGCAGTGGATCTGTAGTTCCCAGCATGCTTTGCAAGGGACTGCATTAAGAGGGTCAATTTAGGGAAAAAGTGTTATTTTATGTGTTTTTCAGTAAATGGAAAGATGTTGTTAGTTAATGTTAGTGTTTAATGTTCAGTTATGTTAGAAACTTAGAGGACTTTCTGTAATGTTTTTGAATTTTGTGGTTACCATTATGCAGAAGAGTGGCGACTGTGTTTAGGCTGTGGGCTCAGTATTATATGAAGGTAAAACAGTAGCAAAACTCGAGAGCTTGCTAATTTGAATGTGAGAACTTGTAAAATTAATATTTGTATTTGTAAGTTGAAATTTATACTTGCAGCTCTGATGTGAAAAGCTGCATCTGTCGATTAGCACACACAGACAATACTCAGAACACCTGTGTTTTGAATTCGAAGTTGCAGATTAATAGTTACAAATGTGTAAAGTGTCATTTACATAAACAAAATGACAGGCACAATTGTGTACTACACATTTATCTTTGTGCTTTAGTTCAGTTTCGTTGTACAACCACAAGTCGGCACTCACAACCTCTCATATCTGGCAGTACAACTTCAAATCCTAGCGCTTTGACTTTTGCTACTCTTTTTGCGATATGCCTGTAGCAAAACTCACTCGTGCACTTGTAAATGCAGACTTGAGAGAGCAGAGTCGGGGGCGGGGCTGGGGTCGGAATGAAGTCATTTTATTGGTCGATGCCTCACCAATGAACAACGCCAGCCACAATGAAAACATTTATGCTTATGTATCAGCTATTTTTTAAAACGCTTGGAAAATATTTTTATGAAATATCATTAGTTTTACTGGAATAGTTTTACAGAATATAAACGCAACGCGTTTAATTGAGACAGTGGTATTAAAAGACCAAACTCAGGAAACACCATAAAGCATACAGAAAAAAAAAATGAGCACGGAATATGAACGCAACGCGTTTAATTGTAGCCTACGTTTTCCTCGAACCCAATAAAACACTTAATGAGGCTTAATGGACCAACAGTTATAAAATAAAAATTAAAAACAATAAAAAACACATAATTTGTTACTTTATTAATAAAACACAGGCAGCGAGTTTATTTGCACTGAACACACATTTGCTTATATATATATGCCAATTCCATTGCAATATGAAAATGCTCCTAAATTATCTGATAAGAATGTAAAATGTATACCTTGAAATGCAATGTAAGTCGCTTTGGAAAAATGTAAATGTTTTAAATATTCACCCTAGCCTAACTGTTGGACACACAAAAACAAACAAAACATAAATAAATTATATATATACGTGTGTGTGTGTGTTTGTCTTTTACAGTCTATGGTGGTATATATATACCAGATATGGCATATATGGCATACGTCATATGTTTTACATAATATTCTGTGCTCATCTGCTTTTCTGTAGTATGCATTAGCATTGTGTCGACTGAGTTTGATAATATCGTTTATTTATTTTAATATCAGTCTAATGCATTAAGCCATGTTAGTGTTTCAGTGCACGCGGGTTTCGTGACATCATCGAACTCCCATTTCATTGGCTAGGTACCAACCAATAAAACGGCTCCTTTGACCCCCCCCCCCCCCCTCCTCCTCCCGCCCCCCTTTCTCTCTCACCGCTTCTGAGTTTCAAGTGCACAAGTTAGTTTTGCACCTGATATATCGCGAAAAGAGTAGCAAAAGTCAAGGCGCGAAATTTGAAATTGCAGTGACAGATTTGAGAAGCTGCAAGTGCCTAATTGAGGAAGTACTGGAATGTGAACGTAAGATTAAACGCAAAATATATATTACAAGTTTGTGTCTGTCGTTGTATTTCTGTGAATGGCATTTTACACATTTGTGTCTACTTGTCTGCAGCTTCAGATTCAGAATACAGGTTTGTGACTATTATCTGCGAGTGCAAATTTCAACATTCAACTTCAGATTTTTATTTTACAGGTTTTCACATTGGAGCTGTGAGTGTAAATGTTCATGTACAAGTACGAATATTTATTGTACAAGTTCTCAAATTCACATTTACATGCTCTCGAGTTTTGCTACTGTTTTACCTTCATAGTATTATGCTATATGTGCATTAAACCTCGTGTTCAGACTGTGGGCACTCAGTATACACTGTGTAAACCTCGCTTACAGACCTGCACAAGTAATAATTCAATTGAATACTAGTAGTGTCTATCATTAGAAGTGACCATAGAGTCAAATTAACAAAAATTATAATGTTGGTTATTTAAGGCAGGACAAAAACTAAATGTAGTTAACCTGACAAAACTTTATCTAGCAGGAATGACTAAATTAATTTAAATTCATACAACAAGATTACAACAAATTATTTCAAACTATTTCGATTTTGTTGGAAAAATGTAATTCAATTTCGTGGAAAACCTTTCCTTAATTTAATTAAGTTCGTTCAACAGATTATTTTTTTGAGTGCAGCATTAGCATGTGGGTTACCATTATTTTCTTTGAGTTGACATGATATCCGACTTTGGTCTGGTTATTCTAAGTGCAGACTGCAGAGAGTGCAGAGAGACTGTGGGTGAGCAGCTGAAGAAACAGCTGAAACAGATGATAAAACTGAAATAATATGCCCTGCTAGATTTCAGTCACCAATGGATGGGGTGTGGAGCTGCTTTAATAAATGAGAAAAACATATCAATCAACAGATAATTTAAAAGGAAATTGTCTTCAATATTTGATGGTGTAAACACATGACCGTCTACTTGTGAGGATTCGATAAACAACCTTCAGTTTGCCAGCCATGAGCATACATCATAGCATAGGGGAATTTATGCTTTAGCAGCCTAGTGACATTTTAGATAGACGTTACCAATTAAGGAGCGAGTGATCTTCCAAAACTTTTTTTTTCCTTACCCTTAATCACTACGGTAATCAGTGCAGTTAGGCAAATTTATATTCTAGAGCTGTCTGGATTTAGTAGCTTTTCATAAATACGTTTATTTAGCACAACATCACATTTACTGCACATTGATTCGTTTCACAAAATAATGTTTATATTGGTAACAATACCAATCGCTGTAAACCAGTCACCACTTTGCTATATTTGCCATAAAGGCCTAAATAGCCCACTAACCAAGTTATAATAGTGTTCTGTTTGTTTACCTTATCTTATACAAAGAGCAATCGTTGTCAGTATTGCCACACTTTTGTAATGTTATTTAAAGCGACTTTTCAACAAATCAACAAAAGTGATATTAGAGATTTGGGAGTTTGATGTCGTTAGTGTCATTCCAATTCACACTGAAATGATGATCATCATCATCATCACCTGTGCTCTTCAAGACATCAGATTCATCCGCGCAGAACAACGGAGTCGAAGCACCACTCACTACATAATAACAAAACAATTTTCCTTCGCTTGAGTGCAAAGTCAGTAGACGAGGCGAGAGGCTCGGGATCGCGCATGCAGGTCTCAGTCACGTCACTGGATTTCGCGGTAAATCCGACCTGGAGCCTTCACATAGAAATAGGAATACTTGCTTTCAGAGGTAATAGCAAAACCCACCAAGTGGATAATTTTAATGTGAGATTACAACCCCTTCCCACACAGACAATAAAAAAAGGATTCATTTTAGTAGAAAAACTACACATAGCCCCTTTAAAAATGGAGATGCGTGTTTAAGAAGAAATACAAAAAAACAGTTTAACCTGATCTGAGTTTGAGCTTTTAATTGTTTGTGTAGGACTATTAAAAACACTACCGCCATGCACTTATGAGAAAGTTTCTCAACTAAGATGTGGAATATACAAATATCACATTATCATCGCCAATGCCTTTTTTTTTTTTTTTTACAATGCATATAATATGGTCTGATTAGATTTAAAGCGTCAACCACAATAATTCCACAAAATTCTACATAATAATAGTGAAACACATTTACCAAATCATCTTGTTAGAATACAAGACTATAAATTATTCACAAAGGCAGGAAAACATTCCTTATCGCTCATATTTTAAGGCATACTGTCGCTATCAAACAGTGCAATCATCATTCCCACTTCAAATCAAATGAAGTGTGTTTCTTTGGATTAGCTGTTTGGCATGATGAAGGACAGACAGGAGAAGGTTGTACCAGGCAGGCAGTTTGTGTTAACTGCTGCTTCAATCTGATTAAAGAGAGCATGCTCTTTATTCCCAGCATTCCCAATGCTCTCTTTCAGCTCTGCCAGTCGCTGTAGTATAATATGCCTTTCCCTGCCTCTTATAATTCCTCGGAAGTACAGCACAGCTGAGAGATGGCTTCTTCTGGAATGGGCGAAACATTCGTTGAATCAAAGAAAAATTATTGTTTGTTAAATTGCAAACGTTATCAGCAGCACATAATATGACTCGCACCTAATGTCTGGATAGTTTTCAACCAGTGGCTGTAGGTTATGTTTTACATCACTTTTTCTGCACCCAATGATCTTGCTCAGCTGGTCCCCGACTGGATGGAGCCATTCTGAGGTCGAATTCTATACAGAGAATGATGCAGGAAGGAATATGTTAGCATGTTTTAAAAACCCTTTGTAGAGAAAACCAAGTTTTTAATGTTGTTTTTATATGTCTATGTGGTGTTTTTATTTATTTTTTAAGACAAACCATGTGCAAATTTATCAGTCAAAACCATTGCTGAGTATATTTTTCAGATGATATGAAAAATCGGGTACATTTATAGCGGGTGAATTATGTATATGATGTATATTACGATGTTATGATGAACTATATGCCTTTTCCCACTGACGTTCTGAGTTATTCAAAGCGTTTCTAATGATACTGATGTTTAGAAGCCAGCTGTCTGAAACATGGTTTGTGTAACATTAGCAACACATTATTAGCTGTCTGAAAACGTAGTCAAGCCAAAAGCTAATCATATCAATTACCGTTATGTCCGACGAAGAGAGGAATACATAAAATGCATTACCATTCTGATACATCGACTTTAGACAACCCTGTATAATTCACCCTTCCACTTCTTCTGAATCAGTTTCTGGTTCAAACATACAGTATATGGCTGAATTAAACCAGTATTTACACTTGCCACCATAAAGCGTTTACTACAGTAAAGTTGACTGAGTGGTTCAGGTAGTCAACGAGCTGGGATTGAGTGGAGGCGGGTATAATTAGCATATTCATGGGTCCGCATACATTAAATGAAGCAAGGGTGTAGTTATATTCTAGCTATTTTAAAGCATGAAGAAATTATTTTAAGGGATACAATTATTGAATGTATATCGGACATTAAAAAGCACTGGTTTTTCAAGTTGCATTATGGGGATTGTACCATTTCTTGGAAAATCTCCTTCAGTTCCTCCCACTGATTTGCGATCTTAATGGCAGCCGTCTCATTCTTCCTGTTTTTGCACGAGTAGTTATTCTTCATCAGCTGAGAAACATATTCTTTCACCACAAAAATGTGAGCTTCATTCACAAAGACCTTAAGTTGTATAAAAAGATGCAGGAGAAAGCCCAGAAAAGAGAGATTTTACAATAAATACAAATGGACGGGCAGTGTAAACAGTTCACTAATGTGACATGAGAGCTGTGCCACAGTGGTTAGGATACTTGCACGCTGCTCTACGCGGTCAAGTGTGTATTGTTTGTGTATATACTTGAACAAAACTGGTCGAAGTCTCACCTGTTTAGGGTTTGGGCTCATGTATTTGGTCTGTTCAGAAAGATTCTTGGTTCTTTCGATCAGCTGTGAAAAGTCTTCATCAAATGAAAACCATTTTCCTGTCATTTGTCTCCTGAGGAAAGGCTACAAACAGAAGCTCTTAATATTCACTCACTCAACTATCAAAAATAGACATTCAACTAATATTAAATTCCAGATGCATATTCACAGACACTATGACTGAATTCAGGGATTTATTTACCTACTTTTAGAATTCTGCACAATATAGTGTTTTATATTATTTTTTGTATTAAAATAAACAAGTAGTTCATAGAAGGTCAACATCAAGTCAGTTTGCCTGTTGTCTGAATGGTTCTTAAATTTATCTGGTGTGTATCTCAAACTATTGCCATTGTTTAACAAGTATTGTTAACGATGTGTGGTTCAGAAGCTCACACCTTGACATCCGTTTTGAAGCGCTCCAGCACAGATTGACTCAATTTGGTGGTCAGTCCATCTATTTCCCTTCGAACCAGCTCTAGCGGAATCGGGCAGCTGTCCTTAAAGCTCTCCATGTGCTCTCTGGAGAAAAAATATTGAAATTATAATTGCTTTTCAGCACTTGTAATGTCAGCTGTCCAAAAGAGAACAATCTAAAAAGTTTATAAAAACACCCACATAAGAACATTTATCTATCTTGCTACATTAGCTATGTTTCCATCCAAAGTTGTGAATTTATCTTGTGCAATTTATCCTGAGGAATTGGCGCAAAACATCTGTAATAAAAATAGAAGCTGCTGAAATCGGGGAAGCCACTGTGGCTCTTTTATCCTGCGTAAACCAAATCATTCTGATGGCAGACTTTGGCTCAGGCATTTATTTATTCACTTCTTGGAGTTTACATGTTGTGTGTTTACATGATATCCCATAATGCGCAACCTTTTTAGTGCATAAAAAGAGATAATTTAATTCACATACACTAAAAACATACAAATACATCTGATCAGAAATAAATTATTGACAACTCATTGGTGTATGCTGACTATTGCTCAAAGTTTGGGGTCTGAGATTTTGTAGTTTTTGAAGTCTCTTATGCTCATAAAGGCTACATTTAAAATACAGTAATATTGTGATTTTTTATTAGAACTTCAAATAATAACTGTTTTCTATATTAATATATTTTAAATTTTAATTTATTCCAGTGATGGCAATGCTGAATTTTCAGCATCATTACTCCAGTTACATGATGTCACATGACCCTTCAGAAATCATTCTATTATGCTTTTTTTTCAGGATTCTCTGCTGGATACAAAGTTCAATAGAACAACATGTATTTTTTGGTAATAATTTTAAAAAGTGGTCAAATACATTTAAAGTCTTTACTGTCACTTTTGATCAACTTCATGCATCCTTGCTAAATACAAGTATCTATTTATAAAAAAAAAAAACTTACTGACCCCAAACTTTTGAACATTTGACAAACGGATTGGGTTACAGCTTATAAACTTAAGGGATTCTGGTTGCCTTTTCAGCTAACAACAAAGCACACAAGAGGATGAATTTAGGTCATAATAATGAACACCTCGATACAGTATTTTCTGCTTTATAATATTTAAGAAATCATCAATAACTCATTTCTATCTAAAATCTCTTAATTTTATATATTTTTTAGTTAGAACTAAAATGACTTTTAGTGGTTTAAGTTTTAGCCACACACATCTAGGGGTTTCCAGTGCAATTTAACATTCCCCAGTGACAGGGACTTCCCCTGCCAGCTCCCTGACTGGCTCTATGCAACATGAATTCCTGGAAATCACGTGATTCTGTTATGTGTTATTATTATTTTTTTGCATGGCTTAATGGCATTTAAGGCTTCTTCTTTGGCTTAAAATGATGACAGGATCAAAAAGCTGGAATGAACATTCTGCCATTGAGATGAATGTGAAAGTAAACGAATAGCTTTCTCCAACCCTTGGCTTTGTATTCACATAATCTTTCTGAAGAGATAATATTAAATTTGAAACTAGACTTATAAAGTCATATATTATTTCTACTCCTCTCAAACACGTGTGTAAAAATTGATTCAATGAAAATTACAATTTACTTTTGGGTTGAATGTTGTGTAAATGACCTACTTTAGGGCACTAAAACTGTTGATGTAGCTGATGTGATACTCTGCCCAGAGAGATGAGTTAGACAGAGGACTGCTCCACTCAACAAACGCTGACTCAAACCTTCAGAGACAAATAACGAAAGTCAGTGATCCCGAGAAATAAAAATAAAAATGTTTATCAAAGATAACATGATTTGTCAGATATCATTGAGGGAATGTGTTAAATATGGGAATGCATTAAATGGGATGTGGTTTTAATCAAGTCTATGAGAAAGCCACATGAATAGAAAGTGAATCTGGAGATTTGGAGCCAGATTACAGGGGGGTAAAAATGACTATGCAATGGTGACAGCATCATTATTTTTATTTTTACACAGAGATTGGTAGGTTTATTAGTTAAATATGTTGACTTTAGCAATCTTTGTTTCTTTATATGCCAGACAGTTCAAAAATAGGAAAAAGCACTTTCTGTGATTTTTGCCCAAAGTTGTATTTTTTGTATTATAAAAAATACAACACAACACAAAAAGTGCTGTTTCCCACTTTACCTAAATAGACCTACTGATGCTGCCATCTTTCTATTGTCATTTTAACCCCCTGCATTCTGGCTCAATTTTTTTTTAAATCTACATTTCAGTCAGGGACTTCTGGATGAGTTGACACAGAATGACACTATGGTAACATTTTTTAATCCAATAATAACTGATATAAGATATAACAATATTAAGTGAAATTTTTGAAAAATCAGTTTCTCAGCACATAAAATATATACAACAGAGGCTTTAAAGGTCCCATTCCATGGATTATTTTATTATTTTATGTTTCCTGGGGTGCCCTTATAATGTTAGTATGTTTTTTAGATCAAATTTTTTTATAATTTAGAAATAAAAGGCATTTTTCCTAGCCTGATTTCATCCCCTGATTTGAACGCTCTGTTTGAAGGGGCGTGTCTGCTGAGAGACTTCAATGTAAACGCCCTCTGCTGTGATTGGCTGACATGCTTGCATATGAAATATCTGGCATTACATGTGGAACTATCTGGAAAACTTTTACTATTGCAGCTATTATATGTTTTTACTATTACAGCTATCGGGATTAACGAATCGTGAGAAGTTTTTTAAGTATTTAGATCTATTTCAATCACATAAAAGGTTGCAGTGATGAGCATTGAGCAGATGACAGCCTGTTGATCGTGTGAATGAAGATCTTATCATTGCAACGCAGTTTCTGCACTCACTAATGATTTCACCAATGCAAACATGAGGTATATAAATACAGTAAGAGATTCGTTGTGCAGTGTAACAGCGTCATTGATTTCATAACGAGTTTTGGCAAGTGTCCAGATAAACTCGCGCTGTGTGATTGACAGCTTGGGCGATTGGAAAGGGATTGTTCTTTGATCGCTTTCTGTATATTAATCAGTTTAAGTAAGATTATTTTCATCCTACTAAGAGAAACGATGTGAAGTTGATCGCTACTTCCATAGTAAATCACTACTTACCGCTTGCTGGAATATAGTTGAAATTGTCCCCTTCGTCAGTATGAAACGCTGAGAGAAGCCTGCTTAATATTATCCCAGGTTAGAAAAACAGTCCGTGGTGAAATGGACAGAGCAAACTAACAACTTCGAATTAAGCTTTTGCGGTATCCGTTTATAGATAAACATCAAACACGTCTGTTGACATTTCGCCATCAATACGCCTGTATTCCTGTGGGCGGAGGTTAGTCAAAACACGGTTTTAATGACGTCAATTTTTAATGAGAAGGAAGTCGAGGGGTGTAGTCCAATCCAGCCGTTTTTTGTAGGCGACTTCTGTTAAATAAAATATCTCGCTTGGCATTGAACTTTGAGCTTTATAATTTTACAGATATTATTTATACTCTAACAACAACATTACACACTAACTAAAGTTTGAAACATGGGATCACGAAGAACGGGACCTTTAAGAGCTTACTTTCAAAACATACTTTCAGTTAGCATGTTAGTTCTTTATCACAAACCTTTTCGGAAAGGTCTTCAGTTCCTCCAAACAGGATCGGACAACCTTCTGCTCAAGGTTCACATCAATTCTTCTGGATCCTTGTACATGCCCTTTAATATTCTGGGAAAGAAAACATAAATGTGTTTTTTTTTTTCCTTGTGTTGTTTTATAATTACAGTGAGCCCAAAAACATTTGGACACTTAAACCACTTAAAATGTCTGAATGTCACCGAACTAGGAAAAGTTTTTTTAAACCAAGTGGCATTTGCAAACAAATGATACTAGAATGTATAATTATATAATTATAGAACAATATATATTATAACATATAATATGTAGCATAGTTTAGCACATTACTCAAAATGCAAAATGCTGACATTATTGACTCACCCTCATGTTGTTCAAAACATACAAGACATTATAAGTTTAATGTTTTTCTGTCCCTCCACTGAAAGTACAGTTAACCAAAACTTAGAAGATCCAAAAAGGTTAAAAAGGCACCGTAAAACGAACCCATATGAATTGAGCAGTTTAATCCAAGACATGTAAAGAGATTTGCTTGCTCAATACAGTAACAGATTTTATTTAAATTAACAGAATTTTCATTTTTGGATGAAAATTTGGATTTATCCCTTTAACTATGAACTTGTTTCACTAACTTTTAATATGTAAGTGTCAAAATGTTTTTTTTTTTTGTTTTTTTTCATAACTATACCTATTTTTTATCACTTAAAACTGAACAAAGTTCTTTGTGTGAAATGATTTACTAGCAAAGTGTGATTGTGTTATCTTTCTTTAAAATAAATGTCACTTGGTGTGTAATATCGCTAATACATTTTTAAGCGTAGCTCAACTGTTTGAATTAGTTTTGGGGCCACTATAAGTTAAGAAAAAGGCCCTATACTGCCCTCTTTTGGTAAACACATTCCACTGTGACTGTGGCCATTTAAATGGGAAATCAAAGGACTTCCTATTAATAAATATTACTGCCATAATTTGACTTCCATTTAAATCTGAGGGAAGGCGAGCTACTTATGAAAGTGCAGGCTCACCGTCCAGATGTCCATGTCAATGTGTGAGCTGTAGATTCCCTCTTCAATGTTTGGTTTCCTCTTTTCTGTCCACATTTCCTCATTCTCCAACTGAATAATTCTGTCAAGTGATGTTCTTAAGTCAGCCTGTTAAAAGCACAGAAGTGGACACTGAATTCAGACTGTTAGCTACTAGCGTTATCTCAGATGACAGATGTGCTTGTATGCTACCTGTAAGCGACTGCAGTATTTAACTTTAATCAGGTTAAGGGAGTCTTTGTCCAGCGGAAGCACTCTCTGATCTTCCTTCAGCTCTGGCTGCAGAGAGCAGCTTCCCATTATCTTCTCACTATGGAAAAATCAGTTAAATACAGTTTTAGTTACAGTTATATCATAACCCTTGAAGTAACAGAACAGTCACATCTATAATCACAACTCTCATAATCTATCATAGTACACGTGACTCAACTCTTAACGGCGCATCCTTTAAATGTATGGTTGTGAAACCAACTTTACAATGAATCTCAGCAACTGGTACACACATAAGTATCCATATAAGGTCTGAAGAGGACTGGAATAAATCACGATGTGCTATTTATCAAACTGAAGTTTTGGGTCATTAAAATCACATTGAGACCACTAGACCTTTAGCGATTTGAGAAGTGGATGTTTGGAACATTGAAAGATCATATGAAGAGCCTCTGGTTGACGCAGTACATCAGTCTTTTACATTTACATTTACATTTAGTCATTTAGCAGACGCTTTTATCCAAAGCAACTTACAGATTAGGACTAAGTTAAGCGAGTCATCATGAAGAGGCAAAAACAACGCAAGAAGTGCTCAAAATACGAAGTTCAGGCATTATTCAGAGTAGCATAAGCCCGGTAAGCGAGGTTTTTAAAGGGAAAGGGAAGGGGTTTTTTTTATTATTATTTTTTTTTTTATTGGCTTATGTGAATCCACATCAGGTTTGACATCAATGACATCATGATTCTTTGATTAAATACCACTGATGCCAATTCAGATATGGTGTTCCAGTGAACAATGACTAAAGATTGTCATAAAAAATGTATTGCAAAGCTTCAGAATTTGAATATACACTACTGTTCAAAGGTTTTATTATCAGTAAGAATTTTTTTTTTTTGTGAAAGAAATTAATCTTCAGCAAGGTCCCATCAGCAATGTGACAGTAAAGGCATTTATAATGTTACAAAAGATATCCATTTCAAATAAATGCCATTCTTTTGAACAGCACATCATTCATGATAATAAGAAATGTTTTTAAGCAGCAAATCAGCATGACACTGTGACACTGAAGACTGGAGTAAGGATGATTAAAAATCATCTTTTTCATCACAAGGAAAAATTACATTTTAAAATATATTAGAATAAAAAAACAGTTCTTTTAAATTGTAATATTTCAAAATATTACATAAATGCAGCCTTGTTGAGCTTAAGAGACTTCTTTCAAAAACATAAATAAATGCTACTGAACCCAAAGTTTTGAATGGTAGTGTACTTTTATGATACATTGTATGATAATGTATGATACATTATGGTGCATTTTTGTTCTTTCCAGACTTGAGTTCCCCATTCACTTTCATTATATGGAACAAACGGCCAGGATATTCTTTAAAAAAAAATTAACTTTTGTGTATCAAAAGAGTAATTAATACAGGATTGGAACAGCATGACTTAAATAACAATAACAACAGCAAGAAAATGGTAGAAATACCTACCTTGGGTAGCGATGAATAATGAAATCTAGAAGAGCATAGTAATCTTTCAGCTCTGTCACCTTTTCCAGAAGTCTCTTTAAATGCTCTCCTACAGCCTCATGATGGCAGGACACATAGGTTTCAAACACTTTAAATTCTGCTGGATATGAACACAGAAGTTCAGTCTTCACTCTCTCCAAATCCTCCACCACAGCTTTACCCAGAAGCCCCAGATGCACTGCCAACCAGGAAGCGTTCTGCTCGCGGCTGTCCAGGTGAACTTTCTTCAGAGCGTCTCGAACCCCGTCTCGTACCGCATCCCTCCATGCTTCCCTCCATCCCGGCATCGCTCCTGGTTCTCCCTGTCTCTTCTCTTCCTCCAGGATAATTTGTGCAACATACACCAGCTGCTCTTTATCGCGCAAGGGCAGAGTACTGGAGTTGCGTACAATGATTGACATTTTTTTTCTTAGTGTGCCATAGAGCAAACTGAGGTCTTTCTCTTTATGGACTAGTTCGATGGGACAGTCTTCTTGATCTAGAGCTTGATGCTCGCGCTGTAGCTCCAAACTTAGAGACAGTAGATTCACATAGGCATCCTCTAAAGCTTCCGTCTCTATCAGTTTGTTAATCTCCATTACTGCAGCAAATAACACAGTACAGAGGGAGAATAGAGGAGGGAAAAAGCAAAACATTAGTAAACGGACGACTGCATGAGTTGTGTCATAATACAGGAGCTAACACACTTGAATGAACAGCTATTATATTTCAATCAGGAATGATCCTCTGTCTAGATCTAAACATGATTAGCTCATGCTTTCCAAAATGTCCCAATCATGTTCTGTTTACCATAGATTAGCAATTGAAGGGATTCTGATTATAATCTTATGATGTGGTCAGGGGAATGTTGCCATATGTGAAGTACTTTACAGATAAATATATATATATATATACACACTACCGTTCAAAAGTTTGGGGTCAGTAAGATTTTTATGTTTTTAAAAGAAGTATCTTCTGCTCACCAAGACTGCATTTATTTGATTAAAAATACAAACAAAAACAGTAATATTGTGAAATATTATTCCAATTTAAAACAACTGTTTTCTATGTGAATATTCCTGTGATCAAAGCTGAATGTTCAGCATCATTACTCCAGTCTTCAGCGTCACATGATCCTTCAGAAATCATTCTAATATGATGATTTGATGCTGAACATTTATGATTATTATCAATGTTGAAAACAGTTATTTACATTTTTATTTCATGATGCTATGATGAATAGAAAGTTCAAAAGAACAGCATTTATCTGAAATCTAAAGCTTTTGTAACATTAAACACTACCGTTCAAAAGTTTGGGGTCAGTAAGAATTTTAATTGTATTTTTGGGGGAAATAAATAAAATAAATCAATACTTTTATTCATCAAGGATGAGTTAAACTGATCAAAAGTTACAGTAAAGACATTTATAATGTTGGAAAATATTCTATTTTAAATAAATGCTGTTCTTTTGAACTTTCTATTCATCAAAGAATTTTGAAAGAAATTTGTACACAACTGTTTTCAACATTGATAATAATAATGAATGTTTCTTGAGCATCATATTAGAATGATTTCTGAAGGATCATGTGACACTGAAGACTGGAGTAATGATGCTGAAAATGTAGCTTTGATCACAGGAGTAAATGATAGTTTAAAATATATTAAAAATAGAAAACAGTCCTTTTAAATTGTCATAATATTTCACAATATTACTGTTTTTTTATAGTTTTTTTATCAAATAAATGCAGCCTTGGTGAGCAGAAGATACTTCTTTTAAAAACATTAAAAAATCTTACTGACCCCAAACTTTTGAACGGTAGTGTATATATATATGTATATATATATATATATATATATATATATATATATATATATATATATATATATATATATATATATATATAATAACATTCATTGAGTCCTCTTTAAGCCAGGTTTACAAAAGAACAGATGTGCTAAAAACCAGGAATAAAACATCTAGTCACAGTACTCACCTGTGCCATATATTATTGTTTTTCTTTTCCATTAAAATGACAAACAAGTATACACTACAATTCGAAAGTCTGTGGTGAGTAAGATTTTTTAATGTCTTTGAAATAAGTCTCTTATGCTTAGGCTGCATTTATTTGAACAAAAATACATAAAAAAATGTAATTTATTCCTATGAAGATCCTGACTCCAGTCTTCAGTGTCACATGATCCTTCAGAAAGCATTCTAATATGCTGATTTGCTGCTCAAGAAACATTTTTTATTGTTATCAATGTTGAAAACAGTTGTGCTGCTTTATATGTTTGTGGAAACCATGATAAAAAAAATTTGTTTAAAAGAACAGCTTTTATTTTAAATAAAAAACTTATGTAACATTATAAATGTCGTTATGGTCACTTTTGATCAATTTAATGTGTCCATATTGAGTATTTTTTCAAAAAAGTATCTCAAACTTTTCAGCAGTAGTGTACAGTGTGGGTAGGTGTTGTGCAGTGTGACAGGCTAGTATTCACCATATAAGATATGGTGAATATCTTTTTTGTTGTTGTTTTTGACCTCTTATCAGTTCAAGACTCATGACTGAACATGAACCGAACTCTTATCAATGAAGATTCATTGCTTGAATTCACAGGAACCCAGACAACATAAGGGTAGCCCCCAGCCCCCATACAGTGCAAATAACAACTTGTTTTGACCTACTATATTTTAGCAAATGAAATATACATTTAGTAAAACAAGACCTAAAAGTAAATGGTATAAAAAACATGCTAACCAGTCACAATGTCATGATATTGAAAAATTCTTTGTCAACTACCTAGAGATGGTACACACAATACTTGTGTGATAAACACTCACCTGACAGAGGCACATGTGGTATCTCAGGCAGAGTATAGGTGTCTCTGAGCTCCAACACTCTGTCTATGCTCTTCACACTATCCGACCTCTGCTCTTCAGATAAAATGGCCTCTGTGACAGGTTGAAGTGGTTCCTGTTTCTGTTTTTTAGAACTCAGACCCAAACTCTGCCTGATCGATGCGCCCCTCTTTGCCAATGTACCCATTCCAACTGCAGAATCTGAGAATAAAATGAACAGTTACTGGAGATGATTCATGTTATTATGTGTAACATTCAATTGAGCAAATGTTCTCAAACAAACAAAAAAAACATGACCATGTAATATGAAAGATGATTTTACCCTAAATTTGCCCCTTTTAATGAATAAAAATGTATAGTTCAAAGAAAACATCTGATCATCGAACATCTCAAATGTACACTTACAATGTCTTTGTGTACCTTATGTATCTTAAAAAAACGTAATGATAGAACAAACAGGATATAAAGATCAGGAGGACATATTTTTTGTTCTTGTGACTGTTCTATTAATTGTAGGAATAAGGAAGGCTAGATCTCCCAAAAGGTATAACGTAATAATCTTTCTGCATTGTTTGCTACATTTACTATCAACACATCCTGTAATGACATATTTAACTTGTCTAGAGGTGAATCTAGTGACATGCAAAGACAAGTCACCTGACTTAGTTCTGGAAAGAGGAGCTTTTTCTGCCTTGGGACTCTGAAATGAAGATTGTGAAGTAGATCCTCTGCTCAAGCCTGAAAAAGAGAAACATGCAAGGAGCAAATCCAAAGTAAATAAAAAAGCCTTATATGCAACTATCTGTTATACAAGTTAACAGGCTAACATGGTTCCTTATGATTAGGATCTTCTATAGACAATGCTGCTTTTGCCTACCAGAAGTTAAGTTAAACCAGCACTGTTTACTCTATAAGTACTATATATTCTGCTTTTCCCCTTATAACTTTGACCTTGGGAAGACATTGTCACTAAAAAACAACAACACTTTTTCATCACATTATGGATACACTTACTTGGCGAGGACGGCGGTCGTAACAGAGAATTTGAGATTTGGCTTTGGTCGCTGTCTGTGTTCTCTGACCTTTTGTTTTTCAATGTCATAGGACTGACTGCTTTCAAACTCGCTCTGAACGTCTTCATAAGTCCAAGACTCTTCTCCTTGACCGGACTTTCCATCTGTTTTCCATCATTTTTCATACCCTTTGTTGCGTCCTCACCCCATTCTGGTGGGTCATTAACCTCATTTCCCCCATCTACTTCTTCTTTTCCAGTTTCTGCCATTTTACCATGCGTCAGTCGGATCAAGCTTGAAGAAAATATGTCAAGAACTTTAAAGAAATGTTGAAATATTGTGCCAAAAAACAATACAAGGTTTGATAGTGTTAACCACTGGAGCCGAGTGTGAGAATGAACAGTTGAATCTATCAGCAGGTACATCATGATTTTTTTTTTTTTTTTTTTTGTTTACTGACAACATGACTTTTTTTTCTCACTGGATTGGAATCATGTAGAAGGCGTACATGTTGTCAAAACAACAGAAAGACATGAGCTCATATTCAGATCATTCACATAGGGTGAATAATAGGACACTCTTAACCTGACATTACACTTTTATGGAAAGCTTAGGATGTCTCTTATACCTTAGTTAAAAGCAAAAACAAGCAATACACAAATATTGGGAAGAACATTCAAAGGCCAGATTTTTTTAAGGCAATGCTGGTTAAGTGCGTAACATGTATTGTCTAATTTTCCTGTCCATGCTCATTTTTTAAAACATAAAATTGTGACTAAGTTACCTTTTTTTTTTTATAGCCCTAAACAACATTTAAAATGTCTTTCATCTTCATTCCTGCCTTCATTTTCGACATTAGATTCTGAAGTAGGCTAAATTTAATTTCACTGCACTAGCCTACTGTAAACACTGTATTATATAATGCACTCCATTGACATTTAAAGAATTTTATTGGTGTAGAAGTTAATAATAAACTGATAACTTTAAATTATTTGATATGCTCCCCAATTTAACAGTATCACCCTGTCCAACTTTAAATTATTAGGTAGTAGGCTAACCATTCTCAATGTAGCTTAGGCTAATGGACGCATGTCGTATGTTTCTTACACCAAAAGATGACAGGTTCTTAGAAACCATCTCTGAGTTAGGAAGAAATGTCTCCTTTATAATACCAAAAGCAACACCATTGTCAGTGATTGGTGCTTTAGAGAGCGAAATACAGACCGCGCATTCTTTCTAAACGTATCGACCCTTTCAGTTTGTTTCACTGACCACAGCTCGGCATTATCTCAATGGAATCTCGTTAAAATTATTCATTACATTAATGTAACATCAGTTGTAATCTTTGATGACACTTATGTCTGTTATTGGCACAGCTATAGAGATATCAGCGATTAAAGGTCGCGGAAGATAGATGTATTTTAAAGATCAGTAGCCTACTAAAAACACGCTTAAATACAAACGTGACCGTTAGGCTATCATTTTATATTAATGTATAAGGCTGACTATGTTCGTAAACATCGCACTGTGAAACGAACTCACCTTAGATCCGAGTTTCTTATCAAAGTGTGCAACTGCCACTTCCAATGATCTTTTCTGTTAAATAGTGTTGCCTAAAACAAACAAACAGCTGGCAAACGCACTGCACCGACAGGTTCAACAACAAGACTTAACTAATAAATTTCCCGTAAATAGGACACGATTAGAGCAGCGAAAAAACCCTGGTACTCACAACAGATTTCTAGCTGGGATTCACCTTGAAACGTCACTGAATAGGTGCATTGTTAATAATTGAGAGCCCATGAGCTGATACAGGAACTAGCGTCAGATTCAAAAGAGCTCAGATAAAACGATTTTGCCAGAGCAATCACTGTATTCACTGACTTGAGAGTTTTTGAAAAATGATTACACATCACTCTCAGATTCCCATAATCTATGGAAATACAATTGTGCCTAATACTGAGGAAAATAATACAGTGGTTATGCAAAGCATCGTCTGTTTCCTTTATGAGCAAAATATACACAATCACAATACAGCAAGGCATTAGTAGCCTATATATTCAAGTTGCTATATCTGCTTCATCTTGAGTTTTAGCAAACTGGGAAGTAGCATTGACCAATCAGAAGCGAATATATTGCATCTACATGGAAACTATGTTTATGTCTCTTTCTGTTAATTTGTAACTAAATGGATGTGTAAACATTAATGTTAGATTTATTTTTGGCTGCATGTTTTTGCTTGATCCGTTGCATTTTCTCCCTCTCAATGAGATCAAATGCAGATGTTCATGTTGTGTAGAGACATTTGTTATCACTCCAAAGAACATTCTTTCACTGATAAAAGCTGTAGGCAATACTGGTTTTCATAGGTGTATGCGTGTCCTTTCAAGTATACATGAAAGTGAAAGTAAGTTCCCTGGCTTGTAAAGCTCCTCTGAGAAGAAAGGGACGGATATTCCCTGAAAAGGTTTCAGGTAAGAGCTACACATTATTTACTTGACATGTTTTGTGCTTTCTTTAGAGACGACACTAAAATGATTTTGATCATTTGTCGGTGTGATTAAGAGATAGCATTTGTGATTTCTGTTACCATTTAAAAGAACTGACAACCCTTATTTTTCATTCATGGTTTTCATGTTTACTGGCTATCATAATTCTTCTATTCACTATGTAGCCTACCATATTTTTCATAATTCGTCTTTTGACAGTTTTGTTAATCACTGGGTTAGTAACTAGGAAGAGTGTTTGTTTTTTTTGCAGGTGGAAAATTTCATGTTGAGTGAATGACATTATAAAATCTCTGATAATCTTGTAAGATAAAGCACCATATTAAAATGCCTTGAACGGCTGATGTTGCATAATATATTACTTTCATGAGATATTCTAACTTTTCTTTGGTCATGTATTATACAGGATTGTTTAATAGCCATTTGGATAAACAATGGCAAAATCTCCCACTTCTGGTAAGTATAGCATTGTCAGTTGCGTGAAATTAAATAGAATTGAAAAAATAATCAAGTAGCAAATGTTTTATTGCCATACGGCTGGGCCACTGGAAATTATGTATTATGCAAAATACAAGGAACAATTTGTAAAAGTGCAGGTGACTGTACAATATTGTACATATTGCAATTTACGAATAATTGATAGTCGTCTTGATGGGTTAACGAAAAAAAAAAAAAAGAAAAGAAAGCTGAATCCATACGCAAATAGTAACAAAATACAATAACAAAACCACAACAGAGACCTGAGAACAAGGGAACAGAATGAGCAGCACTAAACGTACATCCGGGTAGGTAGGACAAGACTCAACAAGGAACATAAGAAACACTGGGGTTTAAATACTAGAGGGGGTAATACGCAAACAAGACACACCTGGGAATGATCACAGAATCAGCCAGAAAAACTACAAAGGACTACAAAAATGGCACACAAGACAGGAAACAGGAACAGAAACAGTGAAAATGCAAACTAAAAATCCAATTAACAAAACACACAAAACACAAAACCAGGGATAAAGACAACAGACACTGCACAATTGTGGTCTGCTTTCCAGTTTTTCTCCCCATATCCTCACATAATGCTTTAAAACATTAACATTAACTTTTTGTTTTATCTAGTTTTTCATTTCTAATCCCTATCAGCTGTGTTTACTGGAATACGTCTAAAGCTGAGAAATACAACATTCATGTCAAAATAAGGGAAAGCACTTTGAAATATCAATCACCATCAATGATGTTACATATTATACAGTAGCCTTTTAACACATCCATAATATTGCTGATAAATGATTCATCTGAGCTTTTGGGGTTATTTATTGTTTGCTGATAGCAATTTGTTACACTTTTAAGTTTCCTTTTGATATTCAATGGTTGAGAAGGGAGGAGAATAATGCTGTGTAATTGTAATATTGTGTATTGTTTTAATACATCTCTCATTTTTAGAAGAAAAAAATTATTGTTGATTTTGTGCAGTATAGATTTTATAATATTTTCTATGTTTGCACAGTGAAAGAAATCTTTCGCAGGTTTTCCACGATCAGAAAAAGCAAAAAGAAGAAATTTGAAATCAACGACACAAAGATCCCTCAAAAGCCATGCACAGGTGAAGATCTAGTCCATTTGTTGTGGTGGTAATGAAGGCACAAGTAATGCATAATGCTCTATATGATATTATTCATAGCAACACTCTTATTCATTGCCGCTTTGTTTTCACAACAGTTTTGCAGATCACAGATTATATACAAACAGATATGCTGAAGGAGGCCTATCTGAACCTGCTCTCCATGTGCCAGGAGCTCCAGAAAGATTTGAAAGCTGTGGGCGAAGGAGCTCCTACCACAAATCAAGTTAATAAAGAGAGAGATGTCAATAATCTATTTGTGACTCTAAGGAACAAAATGTCTGTCATTGTACGCAACTCCAGTGCTCTGCCCTCATGCAATAAAGAGCTGCTGATGTATGTTGCACAAATTATCCTGAAGGAAGAGAAGAGACAGGGAGAACCAGGAGCGATGCCGGGATGGAGGGAAGCATGGAGGGATGCGGTACGAGACGGGGTTCGAGACGCTCTGAAGAAAGTTCACCTGGACAGCCGCGAGCAGAACGCTTCCTGGTTGGCAGTGCATCTGGGGCTTCTGGGTAAAGCTGTGGTGGAGGATTTGGAGAGAGTGAAGACTGAACTTCTGAGCTCATATCCAGCAGAATTTAAAGTGTTTGAAACCTATGTGTCCTGCCATCATGAGGCTGTAGGAGAGCATTTAAAGAGACTTTTGGAAATGGTGACAGAGCTGAAAGATTACAACACTCTTCTAGATTTCATTATTCATCGCTACCCCAGGTGAGCTTTTTAAAACACATCACACAAATGTCTAAATGCACTTCATTGCATAATACAGTTCAAATTAAATGGTATCTCATTGGTGTTCCACAGTGATCTGAGAGACAAGCAGATAATTCTTATAGCGGAAGAAGACTTGCTAAATAATATAAAGACCTCTTACTGTCATTGCCAAAAGGTGAGCTACTGCAAGGAAAGAGTTTTGGCATTGTAGGTTAAAGGTACACTATGTAACCTTTGGGCCAGTTAAAAAAAATGCAAGCATGGACTAATGCAAGTAGCGGAACAACATTGTGCTTTGGCTCTGTGTGACTGTGCGGATGAATATGTTTCTTTCTCATAACAAAAAAAAGAAGGAGATTATCCTACTGCTCATAAAACATTCACTATTAGGTTTAAGAGAACCAGTTTAGATGGAAAGGATCTCACTAGCTGAGGACATGACTGTAGCTTTACCCATTAGCACACACGTCACCCTCAGTTCTCGCCACCTCCAAAAGCCAAGCCAATGTTGATTCTGTTGATTCTAGTGTACCTTTTAGCAAATACACCACATAGCCTATTTACAATTTGTTTACATCAGTTTGTTTTATCGTGGTACCATATTTGATATCAGGATGACTTTAAATCTGCACTGGCGAATATTATCATAACTGAAAAAGAAGTGTGGACAAAGAAGAAATCTCCCGATAGAACAGATGATGGATTCCTCACTTCAAAAACCTACATGGCCATCTGCCAGGTCAGGACTTAAACTTGTCACTATAGAGGGAGATCCAAAACTTTTATTATTATTATTATTATTATTATAATTTATTTAATGTTTATTTATTTAATTTTCACCTTTGGATTTGTCTTGTTAGCTGATAGCGAGTTATGCTGAGAATCTCGAGAAGATCGATGAGAATCTGGGGAAGTCAGTGGTACGCTTTTGCTTAGAGGAGCTAAATCCATTTCATACAAGGTTTGAGTCACAGTATTATAGATTAACTTGAGGTCATTTCTGCAACTTTCCTTCTCTGACAGTTTCCTTCTCTTTTAGATTTGAAGAAGAGTTTTTGCAACACACCCGCTCTCTGTTGACCTCTGACCTGCTGGACTGCTGTCTATGGATAGAATATCACATCAGCTACATTAACTGCTTCAATTCACTCAAGTAAGTCCATCATGAAAGGAACACTGCCCTTGTGAAAAAGAGTACTTATTATGGAAATAATATATTTTAAAAGAATATACTTAAGTGTGAACTGAATGTAATGTTTTCAGACACTTCATTGTATGTTAATGGCAATTAAATACAAATGTATCATAGTTTAAATAGATATTACACTTTAGAACTTTAGAGTGTTTTTGACCCACTTAAGTGTATGACTTAAGTACATCTTAATGTGCAATTTCAGAATTATTACTTTAATATTGAATAACACACTAGCCTTAAAATTATAATCAAGTATTTTAAATGTGCTTTAGTATGTTAGTCAACATATAAAAGTAAGTGTACTTAGCATTACAAAATTAAAACATGATTATTAAACATAATGAAATAAGTGTCATTATTTCAAAGTGCACTTTTAAAAGTGCACATAAGTGTGTTAAGAAACAATCATGAAAGTGTATGCATGCTTAACCTTCAGAGACTTTGGCCCTATAACAATCTAAGCACATGGTCTAAAGCTCGGGGTGCAAATGCACTTAAGGCGTGTCCGAATCCACTTTTGCTAGTTTAACGACGAGAAAAATGGTCGGTGCGTGATGCATGGTGGTCTAAAGGGGTTGTCCCTATTCTCTTAAAGGGATAGTTCGACCAAAAATTATATTTAACCCATGATTTACTCACCCTTAAGCCGTTCGAGATGCATATGTCAATCATTTTTCAGACGAACACATTTTCAGTTATTTTAGAAAATGTCTTAGATCTTTCAGTGGTTATAATGTGAAGTTATGGGGTCCACCTCCTTCAAGTCCCAAAATGTGCATGCATCCTTCACAAAAGTAATCCATCCGGCTCCAGGGGGATAAACAAAGGCCTTCTAAGGGTAATCCGTGCGGTTATGTCGTAAAAATATACATATTTAAAACTTTATAAATGAAAATATCTTGCTTCCGGCAACGGGAAGCAAGATATTTTCATTTATGCATCAAGGATGCATGCACATTTTGGGACTTGAAGAAGGTGGACCCCATAACTTCACATTATAACCACTGAAAGATCTAAGACATTTTCTAAAATAACTGAAAATGTGTTCGTCTGAAAAAAGATTGACATATGCATCTTGAACGGCTTGAGGGTGAGTAAATCATGGGTTTAATATCATTTTTGGCCGAACTATCCCTTTAATGAGTAATGGGTTTGTTTTGGGCGTCACGTGAAATAAACCAACCAGAGGCATTCCCTTTAAAAGCCAGTTGCACATAGAATAATCTCAGCCACATAGAATAATACATCAGGTTTTATAGGATAAAGACTTGACACATAGAAACCAAATCACCTGCCTAACCCATGACTTTAATATTGTCACCTTCTATTAATATGAAGCAAGCCCCCTCCTTTTCACCCTCTGTTAGTGGCCTATGCAAAAATATCTTGGAACATAGAAAAAACACAAGTAAAGGGTCAAGAGTTCTGTTGATTACTCAATATGTCATGGGACAAGAGAGACAGTATTGATTTTGTTATAGTCAGCACTAGACAATTTTCCATAACTCAAATAGGCAAAAACAGAACGTTTTAGTACAATGTGTTTCCAAGTATTAGAATGTTAGCCCTGGAAAGAGGAAATAAAGTTTATGTTTTATTACTGTTAGAATCATGGTTAGTTTAAAATACAGTTTTATTATTTTATTCATTAATTTTCTACCACACCGCGCACTTTCAGAAACCCTCCACCTTCCCCAGCTCCACCTGGAGCTGCTACGGGTATTTCTCATATGCCATATTGTACAGCAGCAGCATGTCTAAGTTGCTCACAGCAGTGTGTTGTGTATGTATTGGCAGTAGAAAGTCTCGTATTTGCTCTGTAGCAGCAGCAGCGTATAGCAGATCTATTCCGCTTAGACCAAACATATCAACACTGTCATATCCATTACCAGTGCAAACACTCCGAGAGTTGTCATGACAGAAATCTATTTAATCTCAATCTTCTGTGAGTTCCTGTCCCTGTGTCAGTCCTTTGAGACATGCATGTCAACATTTTTTCTTTTCTTACAGAGAGAATCTGCAGTTTTATAGGGAGAACTTTTCAGCTCAGGTGGAGCAGCTGGAGAAAGACGTAGATGGACTGATTCAAAGACTTAGCCAGACCCTGATAAAACATTTCAAAACTGATATCAAGGTGGGCCTTACCACAGATATATACATATAAAATATATTTATATATAAATCTAAAATTCTACCTAGTCAAGAGCATATTACACATCATTTTTTATAGTTGAAGATTACAATATTATTAACTACAATGCAATTTTCCCCAAAGCCTTACATGGATGGTATGATGACAAAAAAATGGCTGAAAACAAATGGAGATTTTAAAGAAGTTACTTATAGAATAGATAATTATCGTGGGCTCTGTAAATCTATGAGAGCTCCATCTGCTCAAGTGAGTCCATGTCATCTACTCAGAGATTCTCTCTAGTGGCTACAGAGCGCCACTTTTAACACAGTGTCTGTATTTGCAGGTTTTCGTGAATGATGTGCACTATTATGTAGCCAAAGAATATGTATCCCAGCTGATGAAGAAAAAGTATTCATGCAAAAAAACCAAGAGCGAAGATGCTGCTGCAAAACTGAGAGAACAATGGAATGAACTCAAGAAACTATTTGAGGACATGGTAAGATCCAGTCTAGCGTTAAATAATGTGGAATAAACAAATGGATTTTTTATGCACTGACAATATTATTCTGTACACAGGGATCATCCTTAAACTGGCTTTATCCGTTGGGAGATTACCTTAGTGACATTATTGGAATGGAAAATGAGAGAAAGATAAAAGATCTGTTAATTCCATTAGTTACTAATTACCCAGACATCAGGTAAGTGTTATAATAACTTTGCATATGCTATATTTTTAAACAATACATGGTTTTGTTCACTTGTCTGATTACATGGAACCAGTTCACTTAATTCTCCCTTACTGTCTCTCCTCGTCTTTAGCAAGAAGCAGTTGTCAGCTGTTCTGTACTTCCGAGACAACAGTTTTAGCTTGGAGAGGCACAATGCTATTAATCAGTTTACTGTGCTTAAACAGGATGCTGGGAACACAAATCAAGATCGCTCCTTCTTCACTGACATCGAGGTACTTTCCTGAAATACAATATTTGTAGATGTGCAATACATTATAATTAATAAAGCAAAACAATTGATAAAGATGACATGAGTGTATTTTCACTAAGTAACACACTTTTATCTTTTACAGTGAGATTACTTTTGGCCATTCTGGACCTTCAGCTGCATTACTTTTGATAATTTTGTTCAAAACCTGTACAGTACATTTTATTGTTAGAATACAGCAGGTATTGTTAGTTTATCTGGTGTAAGGTTGCATGATTAATCACATCTTATCTCTTTGAACTGCTAAAAAAGCACTGATCTGAAAATACAGACAAACCAATATGTTAGAGTTTATTCATCTCCATTACCATATTCTGCTGAAATGAAAGTGAAATACATCCAGTCTGTGTTCCTTCAAAAGGCTGCATGTGCTGTTTGCTGCAATGCTAAATCTGCATGCTAACTTTATCGGGAATGAATTGTAATAAATCCAAATATGAATTTCAACTATGTGGTTTGCGATAGCTGAATAAATGTACAATCTCTGTGCGTTTTTGTTTAATGTTTAAAAACTGGAATCTGGAATTACTGTATTATTACCATTTTTAGCTTCTGAGAGAAGCTTTTTAATGGTTTTACCAGTTTTCATAATGCTGAGAGTGTGTTCATGTAAATTATAAATATATAATAAATCAGGAATGAGGTAAAATAAACTTTGCGTATGAGTTGACATTCTCTTGATTTGTACTTACAGGAAAGTGCAATAATTCTGCTGAAATGTATAAAGTCATTTCTCAAATTATACCATTAATTTTGTAAATGGATTTGAGCAAAATTATTGTGATTAGCAGTTTTTTGTGCAGCCCGAATTTGGTGTATGTTTTGGTTGTTTGTCCTTATACTTGCCAATAGAGGGAGACATTAAACTATAAACAAACAATTTGCATTATCTCATATTGTGTAATTGTTCAAAAAGAGACTTGATGGACTGTTTATCTACTGTGATATCAATCATGAAAATGTGATGTGTAAAACATAATGTCGGACAAAACAGATTGTGTGCCGCACAATATTTACTCCAGGTGGACCCAGCTCTTGGGGGAAAAAATGCTATTGGTTGGTTAGTCATTTTTAGTTATTCTCCCTTCTCGTTTAATGCAAATTTTAAACCTATTTTTAGCCTAAGCTTAATATATTTTCTGTTCAGTGAACAAAACATGAAGATAAAAATAATTTTCCTCTGCAACTACAGTGTGTTATTGAAAGGATTTTTTCAATTGCTGTCTGTACTTTTATAATGACCAGGTAAAAGTATAATATATCTTTCCACATGCAAATAGTGTATAGTTTTGTGCCTGCATGAGAGAGTGTGTTATTTCAGGACAGACTGGCTTGTGTCCAGATGTCCTGAGGATTACAATCTTATCTACAGTCTGTAGAGTTAGATGTGATGAAATGGGAGGGGATTTTTGAAGATATTTGTAGTTCAGAGATTGAATGCCATAGGTCTCTGGCTTATCCATAAGTCCTTTTCATCATACATGACACTTTGCTCACATTCTCTCACCTCCACATAAGCATCTCTTCACTTCCTACAAATCCATAATCCCTCTTTTTCTTCAACTTGCCCTATTAACGTGTTCACAGGTTTGAATATTTTCTTTTTTTCTCCTCTCTTTAAAGAGGATACTGCTTATTCAAATATCTTCTGGCTGATTTGTATACAGAAACCAGAGGCAGCAGATGACTCCCTGGGTGTCATGTCATTGTGAAAATGTGTGTTAGACTCAAGTGTGTGTGTGTGTGTGTGTGTGTGTGTGCGTGTGTGTGTGTGTGTGTGTGTGTGTGTGTGTGTGTGTGTGTGTGTGTGTGTGTGTGTGTGTGTGTGTGTGTGTGTGTGTGTGTGTGTGTGTGTGTGTGTGTGTGTGTGTGTGTGTGTGTGTGTGTGTGTGAAAATACATGTCAGTGTTGCATGGTCTCTGGTGCTCAATAAGTATTATATTTAGCTCATTACAGCATTTCCAGTGTCAGAAGTTTTCTAGCACTCTCTCTTACCCTGCCTTACCTTATCGTTCGGAGCAGTTGTTATGCTAAGATACATCGCAAACATGCATGTAATCAACACATCAGTCATGATAAATGCTATCAGGTTTAATGAAAGCCTGATGAGGTTGCCCAGACCCACTTTACATCTTGGTCTTGGTCATTGGAGGGTTAACGAGGCTAACATTAAAGTTGCAGGATATTGAGGACATTGAGTGGATGGGGAAAAAGACGGTGACACTTTATTTTAAAGGCCCACTGAAGTGCCTTGGAACATGCAGCATTATTCAATGTGTTGACATAATTTCCAACGAAACAGGAAGACGGGACGGGACATTTCGAACAGCTCCTCCCCTTTTTAAAATAGCCAATAGCGGTAAAGCCACAGTTTCCTCCTAATCTCTAACCGTTTCTCCTCCTAATGTCCCCCATTATTACTTTATAATACAGCATTCTGTGCAGAATTCAAATGGGTTAGAAATGTTTTGTGGTTTACCCTATATCGTGCTATCGTGTGTGCGCTGTGGTGGTTCGCGTGATACTAACGTGAAACCAGACTTCATTCGCTCTAATGGAAAGCATATTTACACTGTCTGAATCATTCACTATGCCCTATATAGTGCACTATGTGCCATTCACCATGAAGAAAATAGTAAATGTGTGAACAAAGTGACCGATTTTAGCAGCAACTTAAGCTTCTATTTATAATACAGAGGGCAGACGCTTTAGATTCTAGAGAGCATTTGATTGGACAGAAAATCTGATCTGAAAGCTGAAGCGCAGCGTGATGTCATACTGTACATATATAGCTTAACAACTTTAAGGTGATGTAGTTACATAGTACTTATTCAAATAAGTAATATTAATGAACTACGTGTACTTACTATAGAGTTACGATTAGGTTTTGGTTTAGGGTTAGTTGCAATTATGCATAATTTACTGTTATTACTATAGTACATGTAGTAATGTGTAACTATGTCACCTTAAAATAAAGTGTTACCAAAAAGACACATGCAAACCTAAAGCCAGAAAAGTGTCGAGAAAGGTGGACATATATTTGGAAAGAGATGTAAAGTTCTCTCCTTCTCTTACTTACTCTTTATACATATTTCTCACACATATGTTTCTTCTCAGACAAAGAGTTTGGATTATTAAACTGCAAAGAATCAGGGATTTTTCAGGGATCTCTAACCATCTCCTAAACTTTTCTGCATAACTTGCACAATGCATAACATTCAGCATAGCAACCACCCCAGAACACCATAGCAACCACTTTTACACAGGTAAGCACCACTCAGATTTTCTCCAAATACATGTAAAAATCTATTTTGTCTTACATTTTTTTATAATTCAACATTTAATGGGTGACGATGAGGGCTGAGTACTGGTCCAAATGCTGATTATAGGACTGCCCTAGTTTTCTATTCTCGCTTCTAGAAACAGCAACATTACACTTCAAAAGAAATCTGTATTCTGCTGTCTCACTGCCAATCATCTGTTCATCAGTTCGTAGTTTCAGAAACTTTTGGAACTAGAGTGTGCTTTGTATCCTGAACATATCACGTAAAATAACATGAATTTCAGATTGCCTAGAGGTTTTTTTTTTTAAATATCTTTTGCTCAGGGATGTCTATACACACATAGGTTCTATTTTCTTGCCTTACACTATTACACTTCTTCATTTCAGCAAACAACCTTCTGCTTTAACCTGTTTCCCAAACCAGACAGCAACATATTGTCGGCCCAGATTCGGCCCACATCTGGTTCATGTGGATTCCACATGGCCCAGATGCTGGCCCAATCTGGGCCGACACTATGTTGCTGTCCGGGTTATTTTTTGCACAATATTTATGCAGTATCTAGACACTAATTGAGTATATACAGTCTGTATTTATTATCTCTGTAAAAAGGTAGGGTAGGCAATTTTTGGTCTGAATGCAATGATATGTCTACCTGTCAACTTATGTATTTCCATACCTCTGCACACCCTGCTTGTGCAGACATCACACGTCATCAGTGTGTTCCATGAGGCGTAGACCATAGATATGTATACGTAGATGTCACGTTCAACTACTCCAGACACGTCGGAGCGCCCGCCATCTTGCAACGTTCAGCGTTCACTCAAAGTAAGAATCAATGTTGTGAAACTACCGAGGTTTAAATTCCCGAAGAAATGGGATAACTTTTCACAGGTGAGAATGTGTTGGTAAAAACACAGGTGTTTTTATATGTAGGCTATTAACTCTATTACACATTTTTACAATGGTACTTTTAATGTTTTTACTTTTACTATGGAAACTAATTAATGTTGTGTTAGCTGACGGCTTCGTCTTGTTGTATTCAAAATCATCTGCTGAAGTCTATTGCAGATATAGATATTCATACATGCGTCTAACTCCGGTTGCAGACGCTCAGCCAACTTGCTCTCGAATGTTCACGAACCAACTTTGACCGTTCCAATATGGCGGACAGTAGTATAGTGGCTTATTGAAACTGCCAATAATGAGGCATCTATGTATACTGTATATGCCTATGGCGTAGACAGCCAGTCTCGACCGCCGCAAACAAACAGCAGCTACCTTTTACAGTTCCTCCTGAACCAAAACAACAAGCTTATGCTGTGTTCACGCCATGTCATAACCGTATTTATGAGATGGCAACCCGTGATGTTCTACCCGAAAGCTGTTCACATCCTCACACAAATTTTTTTGCGTTTCTAAATAAACACTACAGTCAGGTGGTACAAGTAGGAAGCTCTGAAAGTTGTTTACGCTAATTTTTATTGTAATGTTATGTGCTTTGAGACATGAGTTAATTAACGCCGCCTCTCGTGCCTCCTAGTCTTTATAGCGTCTACTTGTTTTGTTCGTTAATTGTTGACCTTGTAAAGACCTGTCAAACAAAAACATTGTAGAGACACTGTATTTTGCTTCTTTTCTGCCAAGCTAAAGAGAAATGTCATGACTAACTTAACCAACAAACTTCTGCCTCAGACACACATGGAAACTTGCGAGAAGCTAATTTTGTTGATGCAAATGCACAGCTTTGCATACATAATAGGTCGACAGCCAGACGCAAAACAAAGGACTGAAGGGAAATGAGCACAATTTCACAAACAACCATGGCTGACATGAACAGGGATGAATGAAATTATTTTCTTGCATGAAATCCTGCATTTGTTGACCATGAAACAACCTTTTTCTCTTTCTTTCTCCTTCCATTACAGGCGTGCTGTCTCGCTCAAATGTGCTCTTGTCTAGGGATGAAATCAAAAACGAACTTGTTTCACTCAATGTGCTGTCAGTTTCTGAGAGAGAAAGAGCGTGACTGAGAGTCACCACTGAGAGCTGAACAGCATTATGGGTAAGAACAAACAGAATCGGCAACAAAGGCAAAAGTGTAGCCCTCAAATCCCAGTGCGACTCATTTAATTCTGTTTTATCTTGGTGTAGTTTTAAAAATCAATAATAACCAGATAAGATGTGTTGATCCAAACCAGGCAGATTCACACTTCATGATATTGAGATACCCAGGGGCGGTATATACTAAGTTGAGTTTTTATGTGCTGTCTGGCTGGATCCCTTTCATGTAGAAGTATAAATTACTTAGAGAATGTTGTTTGGATGTTGAATATGCCTAAATGCTCCCTAAATGAAAATAAATTGAAAAGGGGAGGCACCAAATGGACGAACACTGCTGATCTTTTTTACATTGTGTAAGCTGACCTAAGCCTCACCCTCAGTTCACTGAAGGGCTTATAATAGAGTTCTCATGAAAGCTGTCTTCACAAACAAGCACTGACAGACAAGTGACAAGCTCTTCATGATCCATCTGTCACCTGAACCAAACCTGCCTGAGTAGGTGTAACAGACTACACAAATAAGCATAAGCAGACACACACTGTCACACGGAAATAGAGCTGCAGTGAGGTCAAGAGATCATCAAAAAGGATGACGTATAGGAAATTTTATACAGTGATCTACAGAAAAGAGAAAGACCGAACAGAGTTCTGTTAGATCAATTCTTAGATTAATTGTGGCGTTATAGGAACGCCAGCTGAAGGGCAAAACAAGGCTTCCCTCCTTTCCCCACTATAGCTATAAACAGGTTTGTACTACTAAGTACTAAGACAGTAATATTAAAACACCAAATTCAGTATACATGTTATAAATATTACATGAGATGCACAGGCAAGCAGCTGAACCCAGAATATTTAGATATTCTAGATATCACCTAAGCGGTGATCTAAATATTCATGGCTTGAAACATATTTTTAACTGAAAGGCCTGTGCTGCAGTTCTATGGATGTTTTGGTCTCCAGGTCTCCACGCCAGTCATGTGACAATAAACTGTGAATATAGAGGAAGGAAAACTCCTCTATTTTCTCCTGGTAGAAACAACTATTTCCTTTTCAATGCATAAATAAATCTATTCAATGCTTTATGTATGAGTCTAATAAAGTAGATTTAGACACATTTACTTATTAAACATACTGCTGTACATGCACACACATACTTGAATGAAAATCACTGTTAATGCTAGAAAGGAAAAAAAATATGCACACACATGAATACACACACAAGTACAAACACGCACAATCATCTTTAATAGCATGCGTCCACAATTAATGGATGACTTTAGTGGGAATTTGATTGAGATGACATTTAGCAGGTCTGCCAAGTTTGGGTTAACTGTACAATAAGTAAAAACACACATAGGCCTACTATTCATCTCTCATAACAGGGTATTAAATGAAAACTAATCAAAGAGATAATAAGAATGCTCATTACTAAGTGTTATTTTTAGCAATATAAATGTGACACATTGGCCTATTAAAAGTGTATTTAAAGGGATGGTTCACCCAAAAATGAAAATATTGATGTCTGCTCTAGATTTCTTCCATGAGTATTTGTGAACAAATGAGTCAGATCTTTTTACTTCAACTCAATCACTCGATGATCCAATGACAGTGTTTTCAGGCTAGAGAGTACTAGTGAATAACCAATTACATTTTAACCTGCTCCTAAATTCACCATAAAACATGGCATATTGGTGCCTGTATGTTTTACTTAACTTACAGCCATATATTTTATTAAGTGATGCTAAAACAATGCAATAAACATTAACTAAACAGAAAATGAAACACAAACATGGTGTGTGTGTGTGTGTGTGTGTGTGTGTGTGTGTGTGTGTGTGTGTGTGTGTGTGTGTGTGTGTGTGTGTGTGTGTGTGTGGTGTGTGTGTGTGTGTATGTGTGTGTGTGTGTGTGTGTGTGTGTACTCTAGTATTCCCTAGGTTATGGGGACAAAATATCCCCAAAAGGAGAGTAATATACCAGTTCATTTTGAAATCTTGTTGGTAAAAACAGCTTATAAATCATACAAAATTAAGTTTTTTGAACATCTAAAAAGGCAGAAAGCGTGATGGGTAGGTTTAGGGGGGACAGAATATACAGTTTACACAGTATAAAAATCCTTACGTCTATGGAGAGTCCCCATAAAACATGGAAATCAGTGTGTGTGTTTGTGCATGTGTGTAGATGGAGATATTTCATTCTTTGCCATCTCACCTGGCTGTATTTGAAATCAGCAGTTTGGAGCCAGCAGAGACAAAGTGAGGGGAAGATAAAAGCAATGACTTTTTTTAACTAGAAAGAGAAACTTTACTAGAGTACCGTTCACTACGGCAGACTGTTCAATGAGCGGCACACCTCTGAGCAGAGATTTGATGCATTTATATCCTTGAAATAATATCAAAGAGTAGAAAAGGCTATATCTCACCAAATGGCATAAACAAACAAAGATGTCAGATTGGGACTGCTGCTATAATAATAATGATGATGATGAGAAGCATGCCGCCGATAGCTGTGTTGCTAATCAGGCTCCTGCTGAACTAGGTCAAGTGCCACTATCCATGTCTGATGTAACCAAACCCCTACATTGAACCATCTCCATAGTTACCCAGCGCAAGCACAGAGGGGTTTTGACTGAAGTGGAAAAGAGATAAAAAGGAAAACAATGACATTAACAAAGGACAGGCAATGCAAATCTAGAAATGGTGTACTCTTGTGTCAGTAAGGGTCACTTTATTCAGGACTTAAATTCATAAAATAAACAGGTCGAGTTTCCATTCAGATACTTAGCATGGCAAGTGAAATGTTTTGGTTTGGACAGTGACATTAATACTGACATGCACGACAAAATCCGTGAAAGTAGAGTGCATGTCATGGTTGTTAGGGGATTTTTGGATCAGTGGGCAAGCGATGCCCGTCACATGCTGTAGAGTGAACTCGAGTCATCAGGGTCACGTTAATCACAGAAAGGTCATTGAGCTCTGTGGACAACTTAATCTCTTTGTGCACTCTTTCTGTTTAGATCCCAATGCTGTTAAAAACAAGGACACTTTAATCAGTCTCATTCTGAACTCACTCATTCATAGTCATCTTATTTCTGGAATGATTGGGATTTCAATTAAAATACCAATGCCTTCTAAAGTGCTCTCCTGCATATGCCTTGTTTGTCTGTATTTGCACTATGTTGTAATTTGACCCATGTTTTATTAAATCTGTTTTACTTATAAATCTGTTTAAACCATTTTATCTGCAGTTCACATAGCAACAAAAAGCTCCACATGAAGCTCAGGTGTAGGCCTACTTAACTTTTTTCCTCCACAGAGGACTTTTTAAAAATCTGAGACCATATATGCCCCAATATTACACAAGACATGCCATGATATTCTTGCATTATTATTGCAATGTGTTGTCCCAAACTAGTTATAAATTTTTATTCATTTATAAGGTAATATATAATTTTTACCCATGTTTAACATTTGCATCAAAATATTATTAAAGGAGAACTCCGGTCAATTTTAACATTGAGGTCATTTTTTTGTACATTTGGAGTGCTGTCAATACAGAGAACAACGACAAAAATCGGTGTTGCCTACACCGTGTTATCCTTTTTTTAAAATTTGCACCCTGTTGACTTCAATGGGGCAAGTTTTAAACCAGCTTTTAGCCTCTTAACATCCTTGGTGTGTCATTACAAGTGCACAGGTCATGTGAGTGATTCCTTCAGAGTGAACACGAGTGAATCTGACTGCAGTAGATGTGAAAGATATGTATAAAAATGATGTTATTTAAGAGAGCGCAAATACCTGTATTTACATCCTGTTTTCGGTTGAAGTCCAAAGTAGTCGATTGCCGAGTTCACGCGCGTGATCATAGGTAACTAAACCTATGCGCGTGAACTCGGCAATCGACTACTTTGGACTTCAACCGAAAACAGGATGTAAATACAGGTATTTGCGCTCGCTTAAATAACATCATTTTTATGGTGTTTTTAAACTTGCCCCATTGAAGTCAACAGGGTGCAAATTTTTAAAATAGAATAACTCGGTGTAGGCAACACCGATTTTTGTCGTTGTTCTCTGTATTGACAGCACTCCAAATGTACAAAAAAATGACCTCAATGTTAAAATTGACCGGAGTTCTCCTTTAACTGCAGGTGCTGCTATTTACATGTATACTTGTGTGGATAACATACATTATCGGTCAAAAGCTTGGAATATTTAGATTCTGTTATCGGGAGAACTTTGTTGCTGACACTATGCCTTTAGCGTGTAAGCTTTTGTCTGAAGCAAGTGTGAAAATGTGCCAATTCTATTGGCCGAGGCAGTCACGTGATGTCACTCAGCATGTCGGCAGGACCATAGAAGTGATCAGCTTCTTTGTCTTTAAGAAGTGCTCTGTCTGTAAAAAAAAGCAGGTCATAAACACTCCCTCTTCACGAGCCTTCAATTTCTTCCTGTTCTCCACAACGAGTTTGTGGAAGAAACTGTATTCTGCTCGCATGGTTACCGGTTCACCATGCTGGTGGGCAAGGCTCTGCACACCATGGCTGTGTTTCAGGCGTACCAGGCTTACCTTCTCAATGATCACCCTGTTCAGTGTGAGGTATTGGCACTTGAAGCAGTCTTGGAACCCACAGATCTTGCCACAAAGCAGATGCTTTGTGCAATCGGCTAATCAGTGGCTGCTAACGTTGCATCTGTGGCTGAACTTACTGGGGATAAAGGAGAAGGATAAAACTTTTTGATGCCCCGATGTTGCTCTCTGGCCTCTTTGTTACTGGCGTTGATTTGGTAGTCGAGAGGTTTAGAGAGGCAAAAGTTTAGAAGTTCAGTCTGGGGCATTCCAGAGGTTCATCCCTCGCCGTGTCCAGGGTCCGTCAACCCCTCTGACCCGCGTCCGAACAGTTCCTGGCAGAGGCTCAGAAGGTGAGCGTGGCAGCCTGCACCGCACCTCCGAGGAGTCGGGGTCAAGACAGCATGCCCAGAGTGGGCCTAATCAGGGCCTTAAAGAGGACATTTTAGTTTGCAGGTCTGATTGCGTTCCACTCTCTTGCCTGTTTTGCCTAACAGTTAGAGGTGACAGTTAGACAGTTACATGGTGCTTCCCAGAGGAGTAGTGGGGGTTCGACCAGGACTCCTGGAGATCTATGTAGAGGCGTAGTGGCTAAGTTGAGCAGAGATGAGCGATGATGAGCACGGAAGCATTGGTGCAGTGTTGAGAGAGCTGAAGATGGTCTGCATTGCCATTTGCATCCCACTCTCTCACCTGTCACCCCCTCCAGAACATTATCATTAGGAGGTTAAAGCATATAATCCTGTTTCCCTAAAGATCTGCTAGAAAAGAGACAGAGTACATAAGTGGACTGTATCACTATTAGCTTCCCTGCTGAGGAATTAAAGAGCTGGGAGAGATTTCACAGACCAGCAGCAAATAGCAACTATCAGCATATAGATTTAAAAGAGCTTTAAAGGTGGGAAGGTGGACTAATTTATATGACCCACTCTCTCTGTGGCTTAGCAACTGACACAGCGTCTCGTTCTCTTCTCAGGGAACCAGTTACATATGAAATCATTTCAATAACTTTTCAATAAGGCCTGCTGTTTTTTACAGAAAAAAAAGACAAAAAATAGCTAAATCCCAAGAGGATAGTGATGGGAGAGAGAAAATAGAAAATAGTGTGTGAATATCTGTGAATGTTATTACCTCATGTAATAAATTTGATTTTTAAAATGTTCACATTGTCATATTTGTTGGGTGGCTGCTAAAAGGAAGCGCATGACGAAGGAGAACACTAGGAAATAGTCTTTTATCCAACAATCTTACTGGTACACTCTGGGAAACAGAATAACAACCATTAAACAGAGACAACACCGAACAAAGAGCTGAATGAAGGCGGGACTTAAATACACAGAGGAACAAAAGAGCTATTTAATTGGGCAACAGGTGAACGGGATAATCAAATCAAGGGAACAAACTGGCACACACTAGGAAACTGGGTCACACAGGCAAACAGGCTCAGAACTAAAACACAATGAAACATGGCCAAAACAGAAGAGAATGATAAAACCGTTACAATATAGGCCTACTTCTTGAGAGTGATAAAGGTAAATAGATTTGGCTCGCTGTCAGCAGTAGAAGAGCTCAAGGAGAAGACTTGAGCTCTTAGTTCCCACCATACTACATTTGCTAGTTAATTAATAGGCTATAATGGAGGTGGAATTAGGGTGGTGGAGGTTTTTGTGTCCTTGTGTATTGACAGGATCAGACGAAAATGCTCCTCCAAAACAAAATCCCCATTATTCCTTGCCATTTTGGGAATAATGGGGATGTTGAGCAAAGAAGAGAACTTGCTTTGTGTATTAAAAACTGCACATAATCTACATCTAATGGTAGTTATAGGAAAAGATTCATCTGAGCTAAATGATGTAAATATTAAGGTAGATTATGTTGTCTAAACATAGGAGAACGGTTTAATAGATGAAGAACACAAACTCAGCAGTTATTTAATATTAATCTTTATTAACTTACCAAACAAACAAAAATATGAGTACATATTAAGAGCAAGTGTAATATCAAAATATTAGTTTATTTTTACCACAAAATTTTATCTAGAATGAAGGCAATTTAGATCAAATAAAATATTAAAATAAAAAATAATAAAAATCCAATCAGGTTTTTTCTCTCCAGAATATGTATTTTCTGGTTAATTATGTAATTTCCATTATTTATTAAAAGTCACAACTTGCAATGCATGCCAATAAAAAAGATTTAAAAAAAATCTTGATGGAGACACATATGATAGTGATGGAGGGTTTTCAAAGCAAACATAAGCATTTAGTTATGGTATTGTGATTATATTACAGTAGACAAAATGTGATTTCAATATATAAACAGAGATACACATCAAGGCAGTTTCACATGGGGATTTAAAAATCAAGAAAATATCATGAGTGCAATGTATCTCATGAAGTGAATGGTTTAGAATCACATCACTAAAATAACAATATTAATATCTGAACTATTGCTGTTAATCTAGTTTTTTTATTTTTTTTAAACCTATTTTACGAGGTGGCGATTTTCTATGAAAACATAATTTTTTGGGGGAAAAAAGTAAGCTTGAAGGTCCACCCCTTATCATAACATCACGGGGGTGTAAGCAGATTGTACAAAAACATACGAATGAGACCATAAAAAGACAACTAGTTACTAACTGCCAGTCACAATGGAGTTGGCCTTCCCAGTATTTCCCAGCATGAATTGAAGTGTCATTCATGCCTGTGGTACAAACTGTTCAGAGTGAGTTATATACCAAGGTATAATACTTAAGTACAGGTTTCTGCTTAAATTCCTAACCCTAAGAAAGAAAATAGTAATAGCCATGCTTGTCTTAGCAAACACAACTAATTAAAGTCAGAATTTGTCAGAAGTTGTTGGATGTCTCTGTATTTAGTCCAGTGTTGGTCTCTAGCTCCAGCTATTGTCCTTTGAAAATATTGCGTATGTGCACAAAAACCTCTAATAATTTCAAGTCTGCTGAAAGTCAGACAGGGCTTGGAGACATAAGCATGTCCTTGTCCACAGGATGATTGACAGGCAGACATGTTTGAAGTTCAGCAGCAGTCATTCCTCACAAGCCTCAGCCAGATGGTGTTGAGAGAGGATGGAGTCTCCTCACATCAAGTTTTCAGCCATTGAGTGTGTAATGAATAATGTTCACATGAATATGAGATTTACATTGGTCACTGCAATCATTTGGAATATATATGGGCTTCTGGGATACATCAAAGTGAAAGGCATAACAACAAATCAAATAATATCTTGCTCTAGATTTGACATGGACATACGCAAAGTATCCAAAACCATTGTGTATGTTGTGCTTATTATATATCTCTCTTATATAATTGATTCTAATTAGTAAATTAAACATTTCTGTGGTCAAATATTTCTGTATATTCACTGTTAAACAACTGATCAGTTGTACATCGCTGTGTTTATTTTATCTCTCTCATAATTTTGTAATCTCTCTGTGATTCAAATCAATATTTTACATCCATTTATTTGGTAAGTATAGCCATTGATTAAGTGGAATAATACAATCAGCTGGTCATTAAAGCTAAATGATAATGCAGTGTTGGCCAGCTGACTATACCGTTTACTTCAGATCCAGGAACAGGTCATAAAGAACATTATTTTGTACATCAAAATTTATCAACTTAAAGGGGCTAATAAAATCCATTTTTTGTTGTGGCGTCCAATCTACACTCATTTCAGTATATTCTCAGACATATGTGACCCTGGACCACAAAACCAGTCACATGGGCTCTGAATAAATAAGCTTTCCATTGGTGTATGGTTTGTTAGGATAGGACAATATTTGGCCGAGATACAACTACTGAAAATCTGGAATCTGGGGGTGCAAAAAATCGAAACATTGAGAAAATCTCCTTTAAAGTTGTCCATTTATGTTCGCAATTGTGCCGCATTCACTCACAAAAAGAAATGTTTTATATATTTACGGTAGGAAATTTACAAAATATCTTCATGGAACATGATCTTTACTTAATATCCTAATGATTTTTGGCATAAAAGAAAAATCGATAGTTTTGACCCATAAAATGTATTTTTGGCTATTGCCACAAATATACCCGTGCGACTTGTGACTGGTTTTGTGATCCAGGGTCACATATATAAAAATGTTGAAGATACTTTTATGCGGCACTTTCATCATTTCCGCATCAGAAAAAGATCCAAAACTAGGCCTTCAAATCTGAAAGCAATTTAAAGCCATTTTGAAAAGTACAAAAGACTTTGAAAAAGTCTTTTTAAAGCCATGCATGTGTTATAAAGGGTGCTCAGATATAGCATTGTGAGCTCTGATCTTATTCACACCTGCCTGCCAGTGTTGCCTGTCAGCTGTGTTTGTGTGAAAATTGTGTGAGAACTGAGACTTGTGATAATGACAGACTTGCGACAGTGTGTTTAATAAATTTCAGTTACGCTCAGCTGCCCCTGATGTTTCCAGGCTGCTGCACTTGACTTCATCTGAGATGGGGAAATGCACACAGTCATTTAAAAATGAACTTCTCTAAACTGAAACACATACAGTATAAGCATATATTTAGTCGTTCCCCTTTAGAACATTGTGCTAATAATGTGGATCAATGTTAATAACAAAACAGCTTTTTTCCTTAATTATTTTCTTACACACCTGCACTCTGGCTGTGTGAAATCTGGGTTTGTGAAGCGGACATCGGTGTGATCTCTTCAGAGTGTGTATGGCTGGAAGGGTCTGCAGTTCTCAGGTCATCCGGGGGCCAACGTAACTCTCCGCTCTCCACCTCTCCCTCTGTGGGCTCCACTACGATGGAGGGCAAGCGCTTGGACAGCTTGGGGTGGCGCTCCTTTGTGTCTGGAAAAATCTGAAAATAGATGTTTTATCTTTGAGATAAAGTAGATGTTGAATGCGCCACTTATGTTTATCGACATAAAGAAACAGGTCACCTATGGAAAATGCTGTCATCATTTAATCACTTGCATTTTGTTCCATACCTTTATGACTTTCTTTTTTCAATGGAACACAAATGGGAGTTTTTAAAAAATATCTTGTTTTGTTTTTTTCATATAATGAAAGTGAAAGCGGACCAGGGCTTGTCAAGCAACAAAATGACACCATAAATGTGTCAATACAATAACTTTGTGTTATCTGAACAGGACAATATTTATGCCAATAATTTCTTAAATTCCAGGCTATTTAACACACAAAGCTTATTTCAATGGCCCTTTCATTATATGGAAAGAGCATGCAGGTAGTTCTTTAAAAGTGCAAGAAGGTCATAAGGGTTTGAACGACATGAAGTTGAGAAAATGATGACAATTATCTTTACACAGTATTCACAGAATCTTAAATCAGTTGAAAGTTTAATTGAGAAAGCAGATGACATTGAAGGAACTGATCAACTTGGGATGAAATGACCAATGAAAAGACTTAGATGAGACACCAACCTGAAAGGAAACGCCTTGCTCTCCGGTGTCACTCATAGTGAAGTCTTCTCGACTGTGTTCTGGGTTGTTCATTATATCTGTCATTCTAATAAGAAAATGAATCATAAATTAGCCTATATTTATATAAACTATATAGTATCCTATATCTTTTTTTTTGGTCACTTCTGTATAATACAAACAAATGCCTGCTGATGAAGAAAACGAGGAAGATAAAGTATCTACAGGATAGACAGTACATTCACACAGGGAGAGTAGAGAATACAGTATTTTCAAGCAGTGCTTTTATTAATAGAAAGTAACAACACTCAGAGACACTTGAAGAAAACAGGAGAACAGAAAACCACATAAAACTGAAAACAACAGACAAACAACTGAACAAAACAGGGGAGTATAAATACACAAGTTAATGAAGGGTAAAATAAGGCACAGTTGGAACAGATCAATCAACTAATAGGTAACCAGAGCAACCAAGGACACATGGCCTCAAAACAGGCAAGAGAAACTAAACTCAGGGAACCCAAAAACAGACAATATGTGACATCTATGGCAATCAAAAAAGAAATATTCTTGAAAGAAAGCCTAAACTACCGTTCAAAAGATTACGTCCTGTAAGATAATGTGTTTCAAATAAATCTATTATGCTCTCCAAGGCTGCATTTATTTGATAAAAAAATACAATAAAAACAGTAAAATTGTGAAATATTATTATAACTGATTTCTATTTTAATATTTTTTCAAAATGTAATTTATTCCTGTGATGGAAAATCTGAATTTTCAGCATCATTACTCCAGTCTTCAGTGTCACACGATCCTTCAGAAATCATTCTAATATGCTGATTTGCTGTTCAAGAAATGTTTCTTAGTATTACCAATGTTAAAAACAGTTGTCCAACTTAATATTTTTTTTCTGGAAGCCATTATGCATTTTCTTTCAGCATTCCCCAGACTTTTGAACAGTAGTGTATGTTGTTTGAAACTGTGTATCTTAATAAGAACAAAACTTTCAGATTATAACACTAACACACCAATACATAACCTTCGCTGAGCAACAGTGAAGGATTAGTTCACCCCAAAATGATTATTTTGAAATGTCATTTCAATCCTGTCTTTTTTTCTTCTTCAATGGAACACAAAAGGAGATCTTAATCATATGACATGGAAAAATTATTAAACCATATGGCTCATACTATAAGTGTTTGTATGGCTTCAGATTACAGTAATATTTAGCACATATGGAACTGCTTTTATAGAGAAATGTATTTATTTATTTATTTATTTGTTTGTTAGAGCTTGGCACTATACCATCCACATTTGTTGTATGGAAAATAGCCACTTGGATATTCAGCCAAACATATGATTTTGTGATTCACAAAAAACAAAACAAAAACAAAAACACAGTAGAAGCAGGTGAGTACATAATAACACAATTTTAATTGTGTGTGAACTATTCATTTAATAAAAAAGATACTAGAAAAAAGAAGAAAAAAAAAGAAAATCATGCTCCGACATGTCAGTTGCAGCATTTGCATGTTTGTTCAGTCTGTAATCCCTAAAAAAATCCTTCCTGTCCCTTTCAAACTGACATGGTTTTAACAGCATGCACACAACCAAACACCCCAGCTATTCTTTGTTCCAGGCTTTGACTGCAGTGTGACAGGGTGTCTGCAGGTGTGTATGCAAATACGAAGCGTGGTAAAAATATAAAATATTATCCTCCATCCTTTTCATTCAGATTGATGGCGGACTCATGCCTGTTTGCAGTTTGTTGAACAGACAAAAGTCATAGTCGAATGCTGAAGGATAATAAAACTGTGAACACACTAGTACACCCACTCACATGCACACTCACAAATCCTGTTCAATTATTCAGCAGTTAAAGGCTGGATAGCACAAAGACCTATAAAGACTAATCATGTTATTTTGACAATGAAAACCAAATTAAACAAATTGCTCAGGCTAAGGCAGTACCTAATATTGTTATCATTAACTGGAAATAAAACTATTATAAATAATTTCCGGTAATTGAAATAAAGCTGAAATAAAATGTAGAAATATTAAATGAAAACCATCTCGGGTTATGACAGTAACCTCGTTTCCCTGAATATGGAACGAGATGCTGCATCTAAATGTTGACGCTTTGGGAATGCTTCCATGACTGGTCTCTGAAGCATGTGTGAAACAGCGCCAATTCTATTGGCCAGTGGTAGTCATATGACGTAAGATGGAGCGCCATTAGACTATAAAAGTACACTTGCATTGGACATCATCAGCTTTTGATTGGCCGAAGGAAGACATTCAGGCATGAGGTAGGGAACAGGGAACAGGGGTTACAGTCTAACCCAAGATGTTTCCTTTCAAGGGAATAGTACGCTGCGTCTGAATAGTACAGTAATGCCTTTGAAGAGGCCACATCCCTAGTAGTGTGGGCTCTGATGCCTAGAGGTGAAGGTATTTCACGCACCCTATAGGCCTGAAAGATAGCCCGTTGTACAACACATTGCTTGTAATCCGCATAGTGCTCTGAACAGCTGCTGAGACCCAAACAGGGCATACAAGATTAAGCCTCTCCTGGTCTCCTGTTCTGCAGATTGAAAAGGCATGAAGAACCACAGAACATGTCACTGAGGAAGAGCAAATCGTACAAACATAGCCTCGCCCATGTCTTTACCAAGGCATCCAGCCTCAAGGGTGCTGGAGGTGTGTGGGCGAACCAGAGCGGACAGTTTGTCAAATTCTCTGAAGCAAACAGGTCTACCTCTACTTTGCCGAACCTCTACCAGATCGACTCCACCTGTCTCGACAGGATTTCTGCTCCCTGATTCAGGTACCCAGGTATGTGGTCTGGGTCCAGAGCAGGATCTGGCACGCCAGTCTGGAAATAGGGCATGAACGATCACCACCCTAGTTATTTATGTATGGGACTACTGATGTGCTGTCTGATCGAACAAGAACATGGTAGCCTCTGAGGTCTGGGAGAAGTATTTCAGAACCAGAAATACAGCCCTCATCTCCAGGCAATTTATGTGCCATGAAAGATGGTGACCTCTCCACAGACCCTGAGCAGAGCGGCCATCCAGGATCGCATCCCAGCTTGTGAGGGAAGCATCTGTTGTTAGTATTTTGCGATGACACAATGCCCACAACACAGGACCTTGGGCCAAGAACCAAGGTTTCTTCCACATCACTAGGGTACGTAAGTATCTGTGTGTAACCCAGATGATGCAAAAAGGGTTGCCCCTTGGGGAAAATCCCTTGGTCTTGAGCCACCGCTGCAATGGTCTCATGTTCAAAAGGCCCAAAGGTATTATGTTTGACGCAGCTGCTATGAGTCCCAAGAGTCTGTGGAACTGTCTGACATTGACAGCTTGGCCTAGCCTGAACTTGCCTATGTCCATTAAAATAGACTCTGTACGTGCAGGGGACAAACGTGCAAGGCTAGGCCGAATGGAAGAACCTGATATTGGTAAGTTTCACCCCCCAAAACCAAACCTGAGGATGGATATGTCAAATTTAGATGGGCATTTAGATGGGTATGATCTAAATGCATCCTTTAGCTCTATCGTGACAAGTCCTTGGATCTGATTTGAGATACGATGAGCTTGAGTGTTAACATTTTGAACCTGTAAGTCTGTAGAGTACTGTTCAGATGACGCTGATCCTTCTGTTGAACTAAGAAGTACCGGCTGTAGAAGCCCGACTTTCTCTCAGGAAGAGGAATATATATTCTCTTCTATTTCTATTTATTTTCTATTTCTCTAGCCTCTTTCAACAAAAGAGACTGTACTTCATGCTCCAACAGAGCCTGCTCTGCACCCCGCTGGATCCTGTAAACTCTTCCATGGTTCGCAGAACCCAAGGAGACACATTTGGCAGAAGTTGCCACGCTACCATATGGTCTGAAAGTGGCATCTGACCTCCGGTGCAGGAAGATCACGAGGGCTTGAGGTTCCATTCGGGACAGGGCCAATAATTAAGACAAATTATTTCACATATAGCACTTTCTGAAGACAAAGAAGCTGATGATGTCTAATGCAGGTGTTCTTTTATAATCATATGGCATACCATCTTACGTCATACGACTACCGTCAGCCAATAGAAACTGGCGTGATTTCAGTCATGCTTCAGAGACCACTCACATGGAAGCGTTCCAACAGTTGACACTCAGTAGAAATTCAGTAGAAATTCACATTCAGTAGAAATGTTGCTTTGGCAACTAATTTAAAATAAGTTAAAGGTGAAGTACTAAATTACTAAAACTAAAACTGAAATAAAAATCAATTCAAGCTAAATAGAAATAGAAAAAAAAAGTAATACAAATGACAAAAGCACATGACAAAAATGAAAACTGAAAATATAAAAATAAAAGCTAATTCAAAATATAAATAAATACTTAATAAATACTATAATAGTATATAAATATATCATTTTTAATTCATTATTTATAATTTGTAACAAGTGCAGTGTTTGGCACATTTACAGCTGCAACTGAAGATGGAGATAAAGATCCTTGAATAAAGGCTTGAATTTGGGTCTGTTCCTCACATGGATTCTGAAAATTTAAATTAGAGCATATATGTATTATTTTCATGATTATTTTATGTTGCGTTTTCGGTGCATTTTATAGTCTTTGTGTGATTCACAGCATGTTGATAAAATGCCTTTCGTGTCCTACAACAAACAAAATAAATGTTACACAAAGTAATGGTTAAACAATTACAGAAATGTTATTGATTTTATGTTTTTTTTTACATTGTCATTCTTTGAGATGAGTTTGCATCAGAAGTCAAAAACACTTATAAATGAGTAAAACATGATTGAAATAATTTAATTTATCATAAATGCAACAGAATTAATTCCATGAATTCAGTATAAGATAAAAAAAGGAATTGTATTCATTTGTAAGTCTGTAAAGTTACTGATACATAAATAATTTAGATGCTGCCAGTACTTCAATATGGTACGTTTCAGTGCAAAGCTAAGTAATATTAGGATTCAGTACCAACAGCCACTAAAGAGAAAAAAAGGGAACCTGTTGTGTGTTATGGGGGAGTTCTGGGTGAACTGTCACAATAAGTGTGGTAATGGGCTTTATTAGTTGCTATAACTGTATTTTGCTAAGCTTAGATAAGAAAAATAAACAGATTTATGTGGGATGTTAGAAAATATGTTACCAGGGAACCAATATTAGGAGCATGCTGCTAATTGTTTGATTATTGTTTATTTTTCAAAGAATTGCGAGGCTGTTGAATGCAGTGTTTTACGTAACATTGTGGTGTAATTAGAATAACACTGACAGATACTCTTACTTAGAACTGTCCCTTAATTGTGGCTTTGCTTAAGGCTAATATTGAGGCAGCTCAACTCAAGGCTTTTAAAGCAGACAAACATGCAATAATATTGTCTAACTTTAACATTGATGCGTGAGGTCTATAGGTTTCTTTGTGTGTACACATGAATGCATGCGTGCTTGTATTAATGCCCATAAGCAAGGGTGGAATTTACAATAAATTGCATTGATATCATTTTAATAAAGTTTCAAAGGCTTCTGGCTGCCAGATGATTTTTGGATTGCAAGCACAGACGTCACCATACATGCCAAATCATGTCTAGGCCTTTTGTGAGTTCACCGAGAGCAACTGCTTTATGATTAATATTTTGATAGATTATAAACATGAAGGAAAAGAAGGGCTTCCTGGATTTGAAAGGTTTCCTACAGTGAATTGATTGATTAAGAAACATTGTAATATACCTAACATATCAAACAGGTGTGGAAAATGTTGTGGGAAATATGACATATTTAAATATTTGAAATGAATAGACACTGTTAGTTTTTTTTTTTTTTTTGTAGTGCTCTAATAGAATTAACTGTGAACCACACATTCAACATTCTAATCTCAGCATTTAATTACCAATCACAGATTTCGATTTTATGGTCATTCCCCAAGATGGGTGCCTTTTTCTTCTAATATTTTTTTTTTTTTTTTTTTTGCTAAATAGCTATGCTTTGAAATACATAAACAATCAGAATTGACAATTTTATAGTTAATTTAGCCATAACGAGCCTAGTGTTCAAGGTCATGACCTTAAGTTTGGTGAAACTTTTAATAATCAGTTGTTTACGATAGAAACCCATGGTAACAGGGTTGATTATTTAAGATCATCTCCCTGTCATTGAGTTCATGTCATCAAGATGATGTCATAATGTCATTATAGTTGTTTTTTTTGGACATCATTGTAAAAATGATTGATTTATGAGGAGTTATGATGCAATAACTTTTTACAACAAGAAGTAGGCTATGATGCAATAACTATTACAACAAGAAGTTAGAAACAAAGAAGAAAAAAAGAAAAAAAAAACTAGAAAAAAAAGGTTAATGCATTTAATGTGTTTTCTGAATATGGCAATTAAATTAGAAACAATTCTAATGTGCAACTCCATCGAAAGGCAAATGTGGTTTTAAGACAAACTGCATGCATAGCTTACAAAATCATAAAAAGGGACCAGATTTAATTTAGTCAAAGGAATAAAGGCTGAATATAAATATAGGCTATTCATCAATATACAGCAGGTATTTGAATAGCCTAAGCAATTAAAAAGATGAAGAAACAAATTATATAAATATGCTGATGAACCTTTAAGTTTTTTTTAGCAGTATGGTTTCCTGAGACTGATTACGTTCTCTAAGCTTTCTTTTTTAACACTTTATTTTAAATGTGCAATGTACCACCATTTTATGTCAAATAGCCTACCTTTATTTTGCCCCCTTCAATTCTTGAAGTGTAAGAAATTGTATATTATTGAGATCCTCCCGTTAAAATCTCTCTCACAGCTTCCGTTCACATCAGTCCGTCCAGTTCGAGCGGAAAGTTACTGTTGAATGCTGTCACAGTGCTTGTGCTCATCCTACCAACGTCATTCATTTACATGTTGAGAGCTGCATACATGCAACATGAATCGCTGTACGATTGGTTACGAGAAGCACGCATCCACATCGTCATCAAAGCTTGTTTTTTCATGTAATTTTCAGGATCTGTGAATCCAGATGATGATTATTACGCAAGTGTTTGGGTGAGTTTAGTAGACCTGCACAAGGCTACTGTACCAGATTATTAGAAGCAATGGAAAAAAAAAAATCTCTGAAAGATTCTTGTACCTCATGTTCCTGGTTAATATTAGCTTTAGTGTTCTTTAATATATTTGAGAGCTTGTCTGGTTGAAGTAAGATTGACACTGTTGAAAACTAATTTCTGACGTTGTTGGTTATGGATCGCTGATGCCCCCTGCTGCTGACCGAAATCGTTACACAGCATGACATTTTTCCCACTGAGGTCTAATTATAGGCCTGCTGTTTGCGTGTTTGTTTACGCTCATATTCCATGTAAACAGTGACTTTTTTTTGTTCAGATTTGGTTCAGGTCCCTTTAACAGGACACAATAGTGACTGCCTATAGTGTCCACTTTTTCCACCGTGGTATAGGCCTATTTCCTATTCAGTTTTTCCCTAGCCTTTTAAACTTAAAGGTCCCGTTCTTCGTGATCCCATGTTTCAAACTTCAGTTAGTGTGTAATGTTGTTGTTAGAGTATAAATAATATCTGTAAAATTATAAAGCTCAAAGTTCAATGCCAAGCGAGATATTTTATTTAACAGAAGTTGACTACATCGAACGGCCCGTTTGGACTACACCCCTCTACTTCCTTCTTTAATGACGTCACTAGAACCGTTTTTTGACTAACCTCCGCCCACAGGAATGCTCCCTCAACTCTACCGAAATTCATTTATGTACTTGCGCACTTCTAATAACTTACTGTGTTTACTCAGCTCTATTTTCTGAAGTAAAACTGACGCTTCATCTTTTGTGTGATGTACAATAAACTTTATTAAACTCATCAGTATATGTTTGATCATCATTCAGACAGCAGACTTGTAGGCTATTAATAATGGATACATACAAGCAGATGACAAATACGTTATAATAACCGTAATTAAACTACTAAATTATACCTGTTTCATCTCTATACAGCACTCTGACTCTGTAGGCATTATTGTCCGACTCGAAATGAACACCATACTGAGAGTTTCTGATATTATCATCATTCTGTGAGATGAAATTGTCCTGAGAGACTGTGCGCGAGCTCATGAAGCTCCGCCCCCTGTGTCGTCCAGCAGCAGCTCATTTGCATTTAAAGGGCACACACTAAAACAGCGCGTTTTTCTGAGCCCCAAAAAATGACTGTAAAAAATTTTGAGCTGAAACTTCACATACACACTCTGGGGACATCAGAGACTTATTTTACATCTTGTGAAAAGGGGCATAATATGGGACCTTTAAATGAGTTTTAAGAATCAAACCAGCGTAAGTTACTGTATTATTATGACCGCCGCTAGCGTAGCTAGCGAAAGCGGTCATATAGGGATGTCCCGCGTGACGTCACGCCATTTGGAGCAGCCATTTTGACGGTATAGAAAATCCTTAACCGCTGGTCATAATACAGGTCGTCGTTAAATATTCACCAGAGAATGTCTAATATGGCTCTGTATTCACCTATTTTTCTATCATGCCCGAGCGATGCTGTGATACCGATAGCCTGCTAAGCTTGTGTATGCTTTTAATGAAGCTCCGGTGTAGCGTGATGGGAAGTGAATAAGGTAACTTAGCTGTAAATGTCACCGAACTCAATGTCAGGAAGTTTTTCTACACATTTAATGTCTGTAAAAAGAACTTGTGGTGCTTCATAAGGATCTATGATTACTAATTCCTTTATCTTCCTCTTGTATATTTCTTTTTGTGATGACATGACGTGAAGAGTTGCCCAGCTGACGGCCGCTGTGCTAATAATAGATAATGGTCAGTGTTCGTCTAAACCAGTGACCGTGACGCTGAAGTGTGTGAGAGAACAAATGAAAAACATCAGTGTGAACCACGAACATTTATTTATTTGAATTAAATATTTAAATTTTAATCATTCTGTGTCATTTTTCAATGTCAATCTTTTCATTATTTACATGTTTATGCCCAAAATGCTATAATTATGACCGCCGCTAGCGTAGCTAGCGAAAGCGGTCATATAGGGATTGTCAAAGTTTTTTTTTTTTTTTTTTCCGTCACCTTACTGAATTTTTCGTCAACGATACCAGGGACACCGAAGCACCGGGGAACATGAAATTTGGTGGGCATGTAGCCCCACTAGACTTCTAAGGAAAAATTTCGTTTGGTCCCCGGGGGCCACTCCCCCCCCCGCGCTGGGCCCCCCCAAACCCAAAAAAATGCAGTTTTTCCTAAATAACTACCTGAACCGTGGCACCGAGGATGAAGAAATTTTTATGGTATGTTGGTCTACTAGACTTTTACGGAAAAATTTCGTTTGGTCCCCGGGGGCCACTCCCCCCCCCGCGCTGGGGCCCCCGTAAATTTTTCGTCAACGATACCAGGGACACCGAAGCGCCGGGGAACATGAAATTTGGTGGGCATGTAGCCCCACTAGACTTCTACGGAAAAATTTCGTTTGGTCCCCGGGGGCCACTCCCCCCCCCGCGCTGGGCCCCCCCAAACCCAAAAAAATGCAGTTTTTCCTAAATAACTACCTGAACCGTGGCACCGAGGATGAAGAAATTTTTATGGTATGTTGGTCTACTAGACTTTTACGGAAAAATTTCGTTTGGTCCCCGGGGGCCACTTCCCCCCCCGCGCTGGGGCCCCCGTAAATTTTTCGTCAACGATACCAGGGACACCGAAGCACCGGGGAACATGAAATTTGGTGGGCATGTAGCCCCACTAGACTTCTAAGGAAAAATTTCGTTTGGTCCCCGGGGGCCACTCCCCCCCCGCGCTGGGCCCCCCCAAACCCCAAAAAATGCAGTTTTTCCTAAATAACTAACTGAACCGTGGCACCGAGGATGAAGAAATTTTTATGGTATGTTGGTCTACTAGACTTTTACGGAAAAATTTCGTTTGGTCCCCGGGGGCCACTTCCCCCCCCGCGCTGGGGCCCCCGTAAATTTTTCGTCAACGATACCAGGGACACCGAAGCACCGGGGAACATGAAATTTGGTGGGCATGTAGCCCCACTAGACTTCTAAGGAAAAATTTCGTTTGGTCCCCGGGGGCCACTCCCCCCCCGCGCTGGGCCCCCCCAAACCCCAAAAAATGCAGTTTTTCCTAAATAACTACCTGAACCGTGGCACCGAGGATGAAGAAATTTTTATGGTATGTTGGTCTACTAGACTTTTACGGAAAAATTTCGTTTGGTCCCCGGGGGCCACTTCCCCCCCCGCGCTGGGGCCCCCGTAAATTTTTCGTCAACGATACCAGGGACACCGAAGCACCGGGGAACATGAAATTTGGTGGGCATGTAGCCCCACTAGACTTCTAAGGAAAAATTTCGTTTGGTCCCCGGGGGCCACTCCCCCCCCGCGCTGGGCCCCCCCAAACCCCAAAAAATGCAGTTTTTCCTAAATAACTAACTGAACCGTGGCACCGAGGATGAAGAAATTTTTATGGTATGTTGGTCTACTAGACTTTTACGGAAAAATTTCGTTTGGTCCCCGGGGGCCACTTCCCCCCCCCCCGCGCTGGGGCCCCCGTAAATTTTTCGTCAACGATACCAGGGACACCGAAGCACCGGGGAACATGAAATTTGGTGGGCATGTAGCCCCACTAGACTTCTAAGGAAAATTTTCGTTTGGTCCCCGGGGGCCACTCCCCCCCCGCGCTGGGCCCCCCCAAACCCAAAAAAATGCAGTTTTTCCTAAATAACTACCTGAACCGTGGCACCGAGGATGTAGAAATTTTTATGGTATGTTGGTCTACTAGACTTTTACGGAAAAATTTTGTTTGGTCCCCGAGGGCCACTTTCCCCCCCGCGCTGGGGCCCCCGTAAATTTTTCGTCAACGATACCAGGGACACCGAAGCACCGGGGAACATGAAATTTGGTGGGCATGTAGCCCCACTAGACTTCTAAGGAAAATTTTCGTTTGGTCCCCGGGGGCCACCCCCCCCCCGCGCTGGGCCCCCCCAAACCCAAAAAAATGCAGTTTTTCCTAAATAACTACCTGAACCGTGGCACCGAGGATGTAGAAATTTTTATGGTATGTTGGTCTACTAGACTTTTACGGAAAATTTTTGTTTGGTCCCCGAGGGCCACTTTCCCCCCCGCGCTGGGGCCCCCGTAAATTTTTCGTCAACGATACCAGGGACACCGAAGCACCGGGGAACATGAAATTTGGTGGGCATGTAGCCCCACTAGACTTCTAAGGAAAATTTTCGTTTGGTCCCCGGGGGCCACTCCCCCCCCGCGCTGGGCCCCCCCAAACCCAAAAAAATGCAGTTTTTCCTAAATAACTACCTGAACCGTGGCACCGAGGATGTAGAAATTTTTATGGTATGTTGGTCTACTAGACTTTTACGGAAAAATTTTGTTTGGTCCCCGAGGGCCACTTTCCCCCCCGCGCTGGGGCCCCCGTAAATTTTTCGTCAACGATACCAGGGACACCGAAACACCGGGGAACATGAAATTTGGTGGGCATGTAGCCCCACTACACTTCTACGGAAAAATTTCGTTTGGTCCCCGGGGGCCACTCCCCCCACCCCGCGCTGGGCCCCCCCAAACCCAAAAAAATGCAGTTTTTCCTAAATAACTACCTGAACCGTGGCACCGAGGATGAAGAAATTTTTATGGTATGTTGCTCTTAAGGGCCCACATCAACCTAGCCCATAATCACTCATTTGTGATTTGCGCCCCTCCCATAAAAAATGAAAATGCAATATTATTCTGCTTTAATCGCCCCTATCTTCAGTGGAGATGTTCAGAACTGCACCATATTTCATGTGTATGATTAACTTGACATCCTCTGGGGGTATCCTCTGCTAAGTTTTGTAGAATTTCATCCATGGGGGGGTATAAAATAAATTCATTTATGTGCACATTTAGTGACTGTACACTCATCGGCTTGTAGATGGTGCTGTTGAGCGAAGGGTTGCTGGTTTAGGATGATACTGTCACACACACACATGCAGGAATACAAACAAACGCAAGCATGCACACACACTGACATCCACACGCACAGACACACACCCATACACACACATACAAATCCACATGCACAGACACACACACACAAACACACACGCGCACACATGTACGCACACATACATACACGCACAGACACACACACACACACACACACACAGACACACACATACACAAACACACACACATACACACACACACACACACACACACACACACACACACACACACACACACAGACACACACACACACAGACAGACATGCACATACTATTACTTTTTTTAGGTATATACATAAACACGCAATACAGCCAAATTACTCCATGTCATTTATTTTTGTGGAAAGCCAGTGCAGGCCTGAGCGGCGGTCATATTTTGTACCGCGATGCGGTACATCTAGTTGTATGTATAATTGCTGCTCTGACAGGACCACAGTACATATACAAACTCCATATATATGTCGTTTTAATTGTTTTTCACATTTTGCACACTTCTTTTTACTCATTGATTATTGCACTAAAATTATAATGATTTAAAAAAAAAAATTTGCAATGCACTTTTACTATTAGCACTTTTACTATTTTACTATCACTTGTACTATTAGGGTGTCTTTCTATCAGTCTTCTTAATCCCCAGCCTGTTGTCCATATCGATCAATCAAGCAAGCAACCAATCAATTCCCCTTATACAGCAAGGTTACTTTTTGAATATTACAATATTGTTTTTCAGTTTAAGTTCCAGTTTTATTAAAATGTTGTGTTTAGGAACAGGTTTTTTTTTAATCAACATCTATGTATTTTAATCATTTCTAGCTTAAATGGCAATGCAGACGAAAAAAGGAAGGAGTGTCAATATAGCCTAATACTGTTAAACAAATTACAAATTATTTTTTATATCAGGACACTTAGTCCATCCTTTTAACTACTACTAACAGGCTGACTTTTGCTTTATTGCGTTTCATTTAAAAAAGTAGTAAAGACCAAATGCTGGTGCAATTCCAATATCTAAGCAACCTCAAGAATGCACACAAATTTAATTTCAGGGCATCGCCTCAACAGGAGAACACAGCCTACTGTATATCACGCAGTGGCAATAAGGCAGTCATTCTTTTTACCCTTAGGCTGTTTAACCCTTTAATCTTTTTTTTTTTTTTTTTTTTTTCAAATTCAAATTCAAAATGAATTCAACTGAAATTATTTTTTTTAAATACCTGATGTTGATGCAACTGTCGAAATCTTACAAAGCATGATACAGCTGTATCTCGCAGTCGCAATTCAATTTAAAGGTAGTAAATGCACATGCACAACATTGCTGCAAAATATAGGCTACATTATATCACTTTTTTTGTTCAAAATTAGCTACATTTACATAATGAGTCTTCCAAAAGTGTTTTTGTCTTACCCTGATTCACAATGGTAAGCCTATAAGTGTTGATATTTTAGACCATTTTTTGTTGTTGATATTTTAGACCTCTCAGGATGGTTTTCGCTGGAAATTGCGTATAGCCTACTGTATCACCTGTGCATGTCTTCTCATATCTGTAAAGAAAAGTTGCTCGAGCTACTCTGAGGAGTGTATGGTGTTGTGGGAGTAGCCGACCAGTTCTCACAACGAGCGATAAAGTTAGACATGGAACAGTAAATCTCCAACCTCCGTCCGGGGGATCACTTGTTTAGTAAAAGTAACCCCGCAGAACAGTGGAGAGTCTGGTGGCAAAAAAACAAAACAAAAAATCGACAGTGGCTTGGCTTGGCTTTTCGGAGTTGGCACTGAGGGATTTGAAATGATACTAGGGATCAACATTTGCTATCAAAAATGGTAAAGGCAAGGTCTATCGCTCAGTTTGCTCAAATGTGGTTTTTTTTAGTCTTCACACACTAAATCAGAGACGTGGAACATATTTTCACTTTTTTATTTCTTTTGCCGTGACTAGTATAAGTGTTTCTCTTACAACATTAATTTGATTTCTTTGACAATACATGTTAAAAGAAAAGTCATTGCTTATTGAGAAAATTATTGTATTTTGAAAATGTGCATTGTACAGTATATTTTGCAAATCTATTGATTCCATCAAATGCTTTTGTCATAAGCTAACAAAGATAATGGATAGACAAACAAAACATTTACATAATTGTTTTCAGTTATTGTCAAGGCTGCAGAAACACAGATTTTATATGCAATTTTATAGTTTTCTCAAAATAGATAATCTCAAAGAAACAAATGCCTCAATATGTGATACTGTCAACAGTCTTTAAAAGCTACACCAACTTTATAATTAATTTTATTTGTGAATATATCTATTTAAATGTTGTTTGCGTGAATATTACTGAGTTTGCACTGTAAACAATTTTCCCAAGATAACAGTTTTACAGTAAAGTGCACTGATAATAACCCACACATCAAATTATAATATAATAATTTTTTTACATACATAATTCGTCCAGTGGATATAGTTGTTTTTTTTGTCTTAAGACTTCAAGCTTAAAATCTTCACTAGCTAAACAATACAATACTGTGATATGTTCATAAGTAAGTGTAATTTTACTCAATTAGCATTACAATTCAGCTGGCTTGTATGATTATATAAGAGAACACTGAAACATACATTCAAAAGCATAAAATAAACTCAGCCATATATCATGTTCATTTCCCCTCATTCTCATCTGCAGAGGAATCCATATGTCTTAGAGATGTTTCATAGCTCACTGTTGTGACCTCTTCAGTTGTTGCTACACTGTCAAAAAACCTCATTTTCTCAGTGTGTACCGTGTCTCTCAGCCTACGAATCGAGGAAGCCGTATCATCAAAAATGGGTTCTGCAGAGTCTCCTTCAAATACACGTGTTCTCTCTGTCACAATTATTGTCTCTTTGTCATCATGCAATGTTTCTTTCACAACATGCTTTTCCACCAATGTTTGCTTCCCACTTTGCACTCTGGTTTCCTCTACTGTCAACACTGAGTCTGAGCCTAGTGTTACTTGTAATGGTGAGGTGTGAATTCCATGGGCGTCTAAATTAGTAAAGATTGCAGCTTGCTGTGTGTCTGGTATAGCTTGAATGTTCGATGTGATGACATGAATTTCCCCTGACATCTGTTTCAGAGTGTCCACTGAGGCTGAGGACATATCTGATGAGAATGGGATGTTGACTTTTTCTGGCTGGTGAGGCTCCATTGATATCAGTTCACATCTGGCTGTGGAAGTTACAACATTAGTTTGAACATCTTTGACCCCAATAGTGGCAGTTGGTTCAGCATATTTCACTTTAACTTTTGTAGGAGAGGTCTGTGACAGGCCAACATTTTCAGTGGTTACTGTGGAACTTATATCTGCAAAAGCTTCAGATGACCTTAGTGATAATGTTGGGCTGATGTTGTCCTCCACAGCCTCGCTGAACAAGCTCTTCTCAGGTTCCTTGTGTGCATTGCTGGATTCTTTTGCTACATCATCAGACTTCTCAGCCTCTGCAGGTGGTTGGATTATTTGTTCCTTCTCGTCAGATTTTGTAGTTTTAGTTGGAGAAGAAAAGGAGAACTTGAACCAGCCTCCTTTTTCAGTTTTTGCTTGTTCTTTGCTAACAGCTGATTTCTGATCCACTGAAGCCTCCAGATGTTTTTCACTTTCTTCAATCTTGGCGTCGACTAACTTATCACTTTCATCTGAGGACTGGCTGAATCCTAATTTTGGAAATTTAAATTTAAACTTCGATTTCTCCTGCGCTCCTATGTCCTTATGTTCTGCTACTTCCTCAACTTTTTCTCCAGCCTCCTGATCTTGCTTAACAGATGGTTTGTCCATTTGTTCTTCCATTTCCTCTATTGTTGGAACATTAAATTCAACCTCAAAGCCACTGAGAACATCCTCAAGTCTAGGCATTGTAAATCTAGGTGACTTTCCAGGCCCTTGTGAATCATCTTTTGGTTGTGTTTTGGTGTCTGGGGCAGTAGCATTTATGGTAGTGTCAACTTCTCCATCCTGAGATTTTGTTCTTGAAATGCTAAACTTTGGCATTTTCATAGTAGGAAGTTTGAATTTACTCGGGGACCCTTTGTCACCATCCATTTTTTTTACAACAACCTCTGGAGGCTGTTCAGTGGTTTCTTTAATTTCACTCTCTCTGTGTATATCTTTGGAGACTTCTACCTGTAAAGGCTTGTCTTTAATATTTAGATCAGTTTTAGTGTCTGGAACTTCTACTTCTGCTTCTTTTCCTTTTGCATCAGATGTTTTTTTAGCTGAAATTCCAAATCTTGGCATTTTAAAAGCAGGCATTTTGAATTTACTTGGAGAACCTGAAACAACAATGGTCTCATCTTTCAACTCTGTCTCTACCTCTGTTTTTTCAAGGCTGGAACTTCCCTCTAAAGACATGGCTACTTTTGGGAGACTTGCATCATCTGTTGCAATTTTAATTTCTGGTTCAGTGATCCCAATTTCAGGTGTTCCTGTTTTTACTTCTTTTGCAGTTACTATCACCTCAGGACCTTTTACTTTGGGTAATGAAATCCCAAATTTTGGAAGTTTAAATTGAGTTTCCTGTCCCTCTTGATTAATCTCTTTTGTTTTTATGGCCATATCGATAGATGGGGTTTCAATCTCTGCAGTTTTGCATTTGATGTCTTCTGATTGGTCCACTTTTGATGTCTCTATCTCATAATCCACTGAACTAACTTTAATTTCCTTGATGTCAGAATCAGGAACATCACTAGTGACCTTTGGAGCAGAAAATCCAAATTTGGGTAATTTTATTTCTGGGAGTTTGAATTTTGTTGGAGAGCCAAATTGTGGACTTGTTATTTCAGTTTTGCCATCTCTCTCACTTTCTCCCACTTCTGCAGTGCCCTGTAGTGAAATGTCTGTTGTCATTTCACTGGCTTGCATATCCACTTCCACTGTTCCTTTGGGTAACTTTAGCTCTTTCTTGTCTGTAGTTAGCGCATCTCCTGACATTTTCACTTCTGTTTTTGTCAGAGCTTTCTTGAGCCCTTGTTCACTGTCAGGACCTTTAGTTGTTGGGAGAGCAATACCAAATTTTGGAAGCTTAAATTTGCTTTTAATGTTCATCTCAGTGGATGGATCTTCAACATTTACTGTTGGCTCTTTCATGTCAACACTTGTTACTTCTCCTGACATGTTAAACGTCTTATCAGGAAGGCTAACTTCATCGATGTCCACATTTGCCGTAGGAATGTCCACTGTGTCCTTTGATGTTTTGGTTCCAAATTTGGGGAAATTGATTGTTGGAAGTTTAAATCTTGTTGGAGAGCTAAAAGTGTCCTTTTTCATATCAGGTTGTTCTTCTGGCAATTTAATATCCACAGATTGCTCTGGAAAGTCAACATTTCCCAGTGATGTGCCCATGTCAGGTTTGGGTAGACTCACATCAACTTCAGGAGCCTTAAGATTTTGTTTTGAAAATCCCAATTTGGGAAGTTTCACTTTCAGCCCTTTGGAATCAACATCAACTTTATCTGTTTCCCCCTCAATGGTCACATTTTGAATTGCAACATCAGGCTGTTGAACATTAACCTTTTCTTCACATAGCAAGCCAGTCTCTGTGTTTATCTCTTTACCCTTTGTCTCTATCTCCTTTACTTTTGGCTTACCAATTCCAAATTTTGGCATCTTGAACTTACTCCCTGTCCCATCAATGTCCATCTCTTTGACCTTAATGTCCACATTAACAGTAGGCTCCTTAATATCCATGTTTGATTCTATGTCAGTGGTTTGTACCTCTATTGTTTCAGAGAAACTGATTTCAGGTTTTTTGATATCTACTTCAGCTGCTGGTATATCAGATGTGGACTTTGGATATTTGATTCCAAACTTTGGGAGGTTGATTGAAGGCATGTTAAATTTTATATGAGTTGGATCTTCTTGTTTTTTCATTTCATCAGTGAAGGTAATTTCTGCATCTTGATCTTTAACAGGTATGTTGCCCCCTTGCATAGACATATGTGCCTTTGGTTGACTGGAATGATCAACATCATGCCCCTTAATATCTGGCTTTGAAAAACCAAATTTTGGAAGTGAAAAACTTGGCTTCTTCAATTTCACATCAAGCCCTTTCAAGTCAGCTTCAGGTATATCTGCCTCGCCTTCAATGGATATGTCAACATCAGGTTGGGGTAGTATTACCTTACCTTCTGCTAGATGAACATCAGTTTCTCTTATAGTGGCACGTGTATCTGCCTCTCTTTCAATTTTTGGTATTTTTCCTGACACCTTGATGTCTGGTTCATGAGCAGTAATTTCTATTCCTTTAATGTCCTTATCTGCTGATGGTAAACTTGCTGTACCTTTTGAACTTTTGACTCCAAATTTTGGCAGGTTAACTTCTGGCAGTTTATATTTGGTTGGGGAACTAACAATTGTTAGATCTTTCTGTTCAGCTTCCCTTCCCGGAAATGTAACTTCTGCTGTTTGTTCTTTTACAGGTACATTACCCTCTGGTATGGATACTTCAATCTTTTCTACACTGACATCAACTTCTGGAGTTGCAGTGTTTGGTTTGGAAAATCCAAACTTAGGAAATGAAAAACTTGGTCTCTTCGCTTTTACTTGCAGTCCTTTGGAATCAACCTCAGGCATGTCTGCACTCTTTTCAACTTCAGATTCATTTTTGGGTGGCTGTACTTCTAGTTTGACGTCAGGTTTAGAAATATCACTTTTTATATTTGTTGCCTCTAGTTCTGAATCAGTTACATTAATGTCCAATGCTCCTTTTTGTGATTTAACACCAAATTTCGGGAAGCTGAATGAAGGAAGTTTAAACTTTGTTGGAGATCCAAAAAATGTTGAACCCTTTTGATCAGGCTCCATTGACACTTCAATGTCCATATTTGCTTCTTCTAGGCCCATACTGCCTTCTGATATGGGGATATCAGTTTTTTGGATACTTACATCAACCTCAGGAGCTTTTATTTCTGCTTTTGAAACCCCAAATTCAGGTAATGTCTTTATCTGTACATTTAGGCCATCAAAATCATGTTCTGGTGGGTGAATTTTCCCCTTGGTTGTTATCTCTGTTTTTCCTGTTTGTACTTCAGCTATATCCTCTGTCTTTGATGCACCTAAATCAGACCCTTTTACTTTAGGGAGGTCAATACCAAACTTTGGCATCTTCAGCTTTCCCCCCTGTCCTCCAAGTTGAGCATCTTCAACCTTTAAGTCCACACTTACAGATTGACCCTCTGTGGCTAGATGAGGTCCCTTTATATCAGCTGATGGGGCTTCACCTGATATTTTTATTTGCGTATATGGACCGCTCATTTCAGGTTCTTTAACAGCTATATCTACATCTGGCATAGTTTTCTCTTCCTTTATAGCTTGTCCTCCAGTCTTTGGGAAGTTTATTGAGGGGAGTTTAAATGTTGTTGTGGCACCAAATGTTGTTGTATCTTTCTGCTGAGCCTCAACATTTAACACTGTTATATTCATACTTTGTTCTTTTATTTTCACATCACCTTCTGGTTCAGATGTATCAACTTGTGCAAGATTGACATCAGTCTCTGGGGTCTTGAAATCGGGTTTAGAAAATCCAAATTTAGGAAATGAAAAGCCTGTTCTTTTCATTTTTATACCTGGGTCTTTTAAATCAACTTCTTGATCTTTTTTGATTTCTGTTTTAGCTTGTGGTACTTCAGCTCCAGCTGACAGTTCCCCGAGTTTTGTGTCTGGTAAAGAAATATCAACTTCTGCCTTTGATGTTATGGCCTCTGTAAGTGACAGGGTGTATTGATCTCCAGTATCTAGCTTTGGCTGATCAACACTGATTGAGGGTTTCTTCAGCTCTTGACTGGGCACATTAAAGTCAATTTTTACATCTGACGCTTCTACTGATGTAAATATATCTTCAGCCTCCAAAGTCATTTCCTCACCCCTCAAATCTGTAATTTCAGATTTTACTTTGGAAGATGAACTTCCGAATTTGGGTAGCTTGAAAGAAGGAAGTTTGAATTTATATGGTGACCCTCCAGTGGTTGAATCATCTTTTGAGTCAGACTCAAGATTCACATCCACTTCACCAACTGCCATTGATTTATCACCTCTCTCAGCATTAATCTCTGGACCTTTAATGTCTTGTTTAGAAAATGCATGCTCTGAGCTTGGCTCTTTTGGCTTCTTCATCGTTACCTCCATTTTCAAAGAAGCCTCAGGTATGTCAGCTTTTCCCTCAGCACTCTCAATGTCATGTTTCAGTGTAGCCTCTGTTTTTTCTACATCTGTTCTTGATGTGCCCTTTTTAAATTCTGGTCCCTTTAGCTTTGGAAATGAAAATTCAAATTTGGGCATCATAAATCTACTCCCTTGATCGGTGTCTTGAATCTTAATTTCAGCATCTACCGGTAGGGTTTCAAAAATTGATTTTGATGGTTCTATATCTTTATCTTGTGATGCAACTGTTGATGTTGCCTTTATTTCTGACTGTGCATCATCACCAGCTTTTGCAATAGATTCTTCTCCAGTCTTTGACATGGAAATGTCATATTTAGGGAGAGAAATTGTTGGAAGCTTGAATTTAGATGGAGAACCAGAAGCACTTTTGTTTTTCAACTGGACTTCAACCTCTGGAGCAGGAATCGTCACCTCAGTCTCTTTGATCTCAGTGCCTGGCACAGATACTCCTTCTTTTTGAAGACTGGTGTTAGCATCAGGGATCTTAGTGTCCGATTTGGAAAAGCCAAATTTTGGAAATGAAATTGTACGTTTTTTAAGTTTTTCTTTTTCTTTAGCCTCTGGGATGACTACATCTACTGTACCTGAAGGAACTTTGACTCCCATCTCAAGTTTCTCGGCTTGGACTTTTGAATCTTCTATAGTTGCTTCTTGATCAAGACCATGACCTACAAGGCTCACGTTAACCTCTGGTTTAGAAAATGCACGGTTTGGAGACAATATCTTTTCTTTTTCCTTTTCAAAGTGTGCATCAAAACCCTTTTCTACCTCTGGTGTAGATACATCCACTTCAGGTTTTGAAACACTGGGAATAATTTGTGGGGTTTTCATTTCAGGTAATGATGGCAGTTCTCCAGTCAGTTTGGCTTCTGGCACTTTTATTTCCTTGGTGGGTTCATCTGTGGTGACTTCAGGCATTTGATTGTCAAAGACTGCATCTGTTGGTTTTGGAAATAAGACACCAAATTTAATTGTGGGAAGTGTACTTTTTGTTGGAGATCTTGGACCTTTCTCAGCCTGGTCAGACTCTGCATTGAATTTTTTGGTGTCTATAATTGATTCTTCTTTGTCAATACTATCAGCTGGCTTATAGGCTTCAACCTTTGGAAGGCTAATGCCATATTCTGGCAGTGTAACTGTCACCTCCTTGTCTACACTAACACATTGACCTTTTGTTGTCACAAAAAAATCCTTGACATCGCCTGATGGGGCACCATCTTTGAGTTTCATGCTTATCTGTGTTTCTGGAAGGCTAACATCAGGTTCTTCAATATCTATATCTACAAAGGGCATGTCTTTCACTACCTTGGATGATTTCCCACCAAATTTTGGTAAGCTGATAGAGGGGAGTTTAAACTTTACTGGTGTACCACCAGTTTTTAGATCTTTACGTTCCGCATCATCCTTTGAAATTGTGAAATTCATATCCGTCTCTTTTAAATCCAAAGAAACTTCTGGAATGGACAAATCAACCTGTGGAAGACTGACATCAATGTCTGCAGCTTTGATGTCTGGTTTTGAAAACTCAACAGCTGGAATTTCTTCAATATCACGGTCATTCAGACTAGGATCAACCTCTGGTTTAGAAAATGAAATATCTTTAGATGATTTTATTTCTTTTTTCTGAAAATCATCAACTATTGGAATACAAATACCTTTGATTTCTGTTTTTCCCTCAGGTAGAGACAAGTCAACTTCAGGTTTGGATACACTGAGAGTCATCTCCAGGCCTTTTTTGTCAGACAGAGCTGTAGATTCTACAGATAATTTAGCTTCTGGCAATTTAACATCCTTTGTAGTTTCATCTGTGCTGACTTCAGGCATTTGAATATCAGCCCCAGCATCGGTTGTCTTTGGAAATGAAACTCCAAATTTGGGAAGTTTAATAGTGGGAAGTCTAAATTTTGTGTGAGAATCGGTTGAATCCTTGAACTCAGCTTCTACAACTGTGGTCTTACTTTCAACATCTAGTTCAATCTCATCTGCACCTTGTAAAGAACCCTGTGCAGTTGGAAGAGTTATGTCAGCATCAGATACTTTTGTCTCTGATTTAGAGAATCCAAATTTGGGAAATGATATTTTCCTTTTCTTCATTTTAGACTCTGTTTCTTTTATTTCAGCTTGTGGTAGTTCAGATGGCTCCATTTCAGTTTTTCCACTAACCTTTATGATAGATTTTTTAGATTCCTCTGGTAACAGACCAGCTTCTTCTGTTTTCTCTTTTGGCAATGAGACACCAAAATTGATCAGTCTAAATCCACTCTCTTCTCGAGTATCCTCTGCAGCCTCAACCTTCTTGTCAACTTTCCCAACCCTTTCAGGTGTTGAGAGCCCAGTTTCCTCCTGCTTTGATTTTCCCTCTGTCTTGGGGATTTTTATTTTTGGAACAGAAACATCTATGCTTGGCATTTTTAATTTATTCAAATTTTTGTCTGTTTCTGAACTATATGCTTTGGGATCAGTCTCAGATGTTCTTTTCTCAGAATTTAATGCAATCTCTATTATGTAATCTTCTTCCACTGTAGCATCCTCTTTTGTAGTCACTTCAGTTGTTCCTTTCATTGATTTCCCTCCAATTTTGGGCATTTTGAATTTAGGCATCTTCTTTTTATGTGGAGAGGAATCTGTGTCTTTGCTTTTGATTTCAGCCTTCAGTTCTCCTTCAACTTCTTGTTTTGAGGTTTCCTTAATGCCAGTGCAAACATCATGATGGAGCATTTGATCGCCCTCTATATCATGTGCTTTTTTAGTTTCATGCTCAGGTGCACAACTTTCACCTTTTTGAGATTTTTTGAATGTTGCTTCTTCAGAAGATTTTTTGATGGCTGCGTGGTCTTCATCAATAGATATTTTTGCTTCAGTTTTCATCTCCTTGATTGCATCACGATCACTTTTAGATGATGTATCCTTTTTTGGTAATTCAATCGAGATACCTGGGAAGTGAATGTCAGGTGTCTTGATCTCAAAACTAGGCATAGATATCTTTGCTTTCCTTGATTTCTTTTCATGTCCTTTTCTGTCGGCTTTGATATCAGTATCAGTATAGTCTTTCACAGCCTCATCTTGTGTGTCTGTATCTTTGGCTACTTTGATTTTTAGTAATTGAACTGATTGTTCAGTGGCTTCCATTCCGGGTATTTCAATGTCTTCACGCTTTGGAAGTTTGAATTTTACATCTGGGGAAGTACCTGTCGTATCCCTCACTAACATTTTGCCAGATTTGGGTTTGTGGTCTGCTGGCTTAATTTTTGTTTGGTCTGTTTTGCTCTCGGTTACACTTGTTTCATAAATATGAAATTGTTCACTTTTAGGTAATAAGATGCCTGGATCCTTTGAAGCAACAGGAGAAAGTCTCTGTTCTTCTGTATCCATTGTGTCAGGTAACCTAATGTTTATTTCTGTGCTCATGCTTGAAAGTTTACTAGGTGATCCTTTAGGTGTCATGCCAGTCTTGTCTGATTTTATTGTGATCTCTCTTTGTACAAGGACTCCTGTGATGTCTCTCTCAGGTAATTTAAAGGCAGGGAATTTTGATACTGCTTCCTTTACATCCTCAACATTAAACACTGCTTGGGGTTTTTCTGCTTTTGAGATGTTTATTATCTTCTCAATTTTTTGTTCTTTAATTCTAGGAGACTTAATCTTAGTTTTTGATCCTTTGTCCTCCATGCCAGGAATCTCAATTTCCTCTCGTTTCAGGAGAGGCACTTTGTTTGGGTCTCTTTGCCTTATAGTTATTGAGTCTTCGTGGTTGAATTCAGAGAGATCCATCTTAGGTAGTTTAAAATTTGAATCCAAATTTGCTTTTTTTGTTACTTCGGTCTCAGCAACCTTAGTACTCTTCCCACTTTTGTCCACTTCCAGAGCATGTGATTTTGGCTGGGATATAACTGGTGTTGAAGTGATTGGTTTCTTTGTGTCCATGACCGTTGAGGACACATCTTGTTTTGTTTGAATCTCAAAAGTGAAAGTGTCTGATGATGTAAATTCTAGTCTGTTTACCGTGTTTGCAAAAGAGCTCTTTGATGCGGCTATGTCTGCCATTGGTCCCCTGGTTCGAATCCCGTAACTTTCTGTTTCTAGGATGTTTCTTTCTTTCTTTTCCTTGTCACTGCCAATTCTTGGTGATTTGCTTATTGGTCCTACATCTGGCATGTCAAGAGGAACATCAACTTTAGTTATATCCATGTCCATTTCTCCTGACTTTTGGGTCTTCTCTACAATCTCTTTATCTATCGGTTTGCTATCAGAATCAACCTGATGTCCAACTGCTTCAATTTGTGATATTACATTAGGACTGTCCATAATATTGTCGAATGCTGATGTATCCGAAGTTCGCATCCCACTTGTGGAGGATTTTAATTGGCTCTCTGTTTCTTTTTCATATTTATCCTTTCCTGGAATGCTAACCTTCAGTTCTGATCTCTCTTTCCTTTCTTTGTCATCCTCTCCAAAAGCAACTGTAATATCAGTAGTCTTTAAAGTAGTGTCCAAACTGATGAGCTCAACCTTATGTAGCGATTCAGTCGCTGGCAAAGTCGGGAATGTATATTCATTCCTTGTTTTAGTTGAGTCAGTATTTTTAGCTTCATTCAAGATTTTAGGGCTCTCTAACACATTAGTCCCTGGCACTTGCTCTACGGCTATATTCATAATGATTTGGTTGTCCAAGACCTCCATATTGTCTGTTGTTGGCACCTCTTCATTCTCTTGGGTTTCTTCAACAGACTTGCTTCTGCAGTCTGCCATCCTCGTCTTAAGTTTCATTTTGTGTGTCTTTTTCTTCGCTTTTTCATCTGGGGATTTTAATGGAGACTTAATGGGAGATTCTGTGTCACTTGTTGGAGGACTTATCTCTAACTTTCTCTGTTCTTCTGCTTCTGATGTGCTGTGAGATCTCTTAAAATTTGCCCTGCGACCTTTGCTGAAGGTGGGGAATTTGGGCCAAGAGATGCGATCCTGTTGTTTTTTCATCTTTCTTCGACCTCTCATTTCTGGTCCTCCTCCTTCCTCTTCTCGTTCAGCCTCCTCACCCTGTAAACATTGATGAAGCAATGATCAATGAAATCTCTAAAGAAGCTTTGTAGTAATCTGTAATTAAATAAAATGGACAGTATGATAATTACAATGGTTATATCTGGCCTCATTGTCTCAGCATCTTCCTGGGTTCTTGGAGGTGGTTTGCGTTTTAGACAGAATGCCACTTTATATGGTTGAGCATGCTCAAGAATCTGGAGGGCGTCTTCATATGACACATTATCAAAGTATACTGTAGCACTAAGAATCTGATCACCTGAAAGGCCAGATGGAAGGACACAAATGAGGATGCAAGTGAAAAGATGGAGGAAAAACTAAATTAGCTGTATTGCTAGCCTCAGAAATATTCTGTAATGTGCTATATGACATCTCACCTTCTTTCACACTTAGATTCTTTGAGGCAGGTGACTCTGGTTTTACTTCCTTGATGAAGATGCCATCCTTTCCCCCTCCACTTACAACCAAACCCTTAGCACAGACTTCTTTTTCAGTTTTCACTATAATTTCTGACTGATCATTTTGCATGTCCTGAAACAAAAGGCATAGTCATTTAGTCATCTGTTCATCATTTTCATTATTTGCATTTCCAATCATCTGTATTCTTTACTAGAGAGAAATGTAGGCATGTCTGACCTCTGTTTGATTCATCTTGGCAGAGGAACGCTTGTCAAACAGTGAGCCAAAACCAATCCTTTTGCTTTTTTTAGAACTCTTGGTGGGTGAGTCATAGAAGTCACCTTCAGCCTGGCAAAAAAAGTAGTTAGGATATAATCTATTATATAGTGTAATAGATCAAATACAGCATTATGAAATTCTGAATTTGGGTTATCATACATGAAATAGCAGTCACCTGTTTTTCGTATTTTTCTGTGGTGGGGAATTCCTCAACAGGAGAGGAACCCTGAGGACGAGGTCTTTCCTCCTCTAAAACTTCAGGCTCCTCACATGTCTGTTACATTAAAGATACCAATTAAAGATTGTTCAAACCAGTTTAAAATAGAGAGATAAAATAACATGTGTATGTTTGCTGAATCTGCTGTACTTGAGTGATACTCACTAAATCATCATCTGTTTCTGGTTCTGGTCCCTTCAGCCTTCGCCCTTCACCTGTTGTGATGGAAAAATGCATTATAAGCACTTGTTATGCTTCTGCACACATGACTGAAATTTAAAGAATCCGTCCTGAATGCCAAAAGCCTGCTGGTCATCAGTACCATCTATACCTTAATCAGTTTTTACTGATTGGAGAGTCAATGAGGGATTTATTTGATGGACCAAAACTTTTGTATCTGCAGAATTGCAAGGCAAATCTAAAGCAAGATTTTTGTATGCAAGATTTCCTGTTAGATATTCCCACAGGATCCAGATAGTCTACCTGCTTCTGTTGCTTCCTGTAAAGTGAGGCACTCTATTGATCTGAAGGGGTTGGCTTACACTGCCAGCAATAGGACAACATAGAAAAATGGACTTCGATAGATCCAAAAAAAGAGCAGTGAAACTAATATTGTTATAAATATCTGCAAATGTGGTATTGTTAGAAAAATAATGATTAAATAAAATACATTTTTAAAATTGTTGTATGTATTTAACAATATTATACAATAAGACCGTTTAAATATTACTTATACCAGCAGCAAGAATACTCTCATGACCTCCTTTCTTCTGAGAAAGGCCTTCATTTCCAGTTTCCCATAACACAATGCACTTAAAATAAAAGGACCGTTAAGGTACATAAACGTCTTCCATGAGTCTCACTCTGCGCAGGCCATTAACCTGCACTTTCCAACAAGCACTTATCCAGGCATCAGGTCTAGATGGCATTAAAGCATACTGGAGATTTATGTATGTGCATGTATGCCATGTAGCACATGAATACTATGATTACACTAGCAGATTGTTCATGTCTTTTCACAGTTTCTAATAATCAGACACTAAACTTGGGAATGCACCAGTGTATAAACAGATGGGAGAAAAATACTAAATGCACATTACCAACTATCCACAGTTTATTAATAGACTTATTAAAGGGAGGAGAAAAATCTTACCATATCTTTTGTTGATGTCAAAGGATTTGTGAACAATCCAAATCAACGGTTTTAAACTGTCATTATGTCATTAGGCAGATGCCAACATTGACAGGTTACATAACACACCCTTATCTCAAAAATTGAAAACAAAATTGCACTTTTAAATTTTATTAAGTTGTTATTAACCACAATTAGGCTCTTTAAAGCCTGTGTTTAACCAGGTTTAGCACTGCCTTTCATAATAACTGAATGGTACAGTGAGAAATAAATAAGCCCAAGTGATATGCAAAACAAGAGAAGCCATTAATTAAACAGGTCACATACTGTGTTCGCCCAATCAATGATATTGGCAAAACCAATGGTTTAAGTAAACCGATGTGTGTAGGAGAGATCAGGGATGATTGCATTTAAGTGAGGTTTTGGTTTAACATTTATGGTGAACAAGCAGATGAATGACATAGCTGTGGTTTTGTTGTTCGATATGTCATGGTGTCAATCAACAAGTCTCAACAAATTTTTTATTCTCGCTGCTATTGTAGTTAAACTGGCTTAAGATGTTTTGTTCAGTTATAATATCTGCCCAAAACCAGCGCAGTGAATGGAACTATCTTAAAACAACAGGCCTTTGTGTCTTTTGTGTTCTTTTTCCCTGACTGTTTTCAGGCTCCCAAACCGTGTCAGATTGGGAAAGATTGGCAACTCACTGTTAAATTGTAACATAGATGTAAGTTTAGCATGTGCAGGATGATGATGCATCAGCCAATGAGTTATTATAGGAAAAAAAAATCAAATTGCTTATTTCAAAGTTATATAGCACAAAATATTAAAAGAGGGGTAAGGTGTCATTAATGTAAAATACTAAATAAACTATTGTATATAAAATGTTATTTTGACAATTTAGCTGAAAAGTAGAAACTTATACAGGCATATGAATATTTACTTGCCCATAATTTAATTGAAGATATGGGTTACACTTTAAGGTGCCATTGTCCAGAATTGATATAATTACTATAGAAACTACATGTAACATAAACATATAAAGTCTTACCAATATATTTCATAATAGCAACACTATGAATGCAAATTTAATGATTTCACTCAATTAATCTATAGATTTTAATGAAATAAAAGATGTCTGAAATGTACATCTAATTCATGGAAATACTGAATAATAACCCAGTTGATTACAATAACTATTACATTTAAAAATAATAACACTAGTAGCATCATGCCACTTGGGGCCTTCTGTGCCAAATCTAAGAATAGAAATGATAAATTTTACTCCACAAATTTAAAAACATTGTGTTCACAAATCCCCCATTAACAAATAAACACAAAAAAACTTTGATCTTCAACATAATTCAAATGAAATAGATCACTATTTTCACTAACCCTAACCTCAAAACTGTTTCAGCAGACTTAATCTCACAAATGTTGATATTCAGATGAAGTGACAAAAATAAAAGGTGGTACTGTATGTAACAATTATGAATACAATACATAAAGGCCATTGTCCATCATTAATACAGCATGTACAGTATGTATAATGTTAGTTATTTAAAATGCAAATCAACACTAAAATGTGTTGAAATCATTCCTGGGCTCTTATGCTTCAGAAATACGTTTTCATTTGGATTACAAATAAATATGTGAGCTCTGCTGTTGGTGTTGTGAAATTAGTTTAAGCTTGTGACTGAAGGTTCAGGTAACATACTGTACTAATCACACCGTATTGCCTTTAACATGTTACTGTTACTGACATAACTTGACGTACAAACACTAAAAATAATCCATGTGCCAACATCAAAATAGCCTTATCTTGCTAAATTAAATCTAAAAAAATTAAATAATTATAATGCTTTGTATTTCTAAAACATCATGTTTGCTGCATTTTAATGACTCTGACAAATGCCAGGTAAACATTAAATGTTAATAGTTTTAGGTTTGTACCTACCTGATCTGTGGTTTACTTGGTGGAATATATGTTTTACTATATTCCAGATAGTAATTCACCTAGAGCACAGCAAGAATTGACACAACCATCTGTGGGTATAGTTTTAGTAAGATGAAGGGCCCTGCCCTTTTTTTAAAGGTATGACACCACCCTGTTTCAGGGCTGTGGTTCAAGCTCCTGCTAATGCTATTGTGCTGAAGAACAAACATGTGAATGTGTTGCACTGCTGGCACACGTTCACAAATGTGAGGTCTTGAGATTTTAATTGATTTTTCTAAGCAAAGAATTGTAATGAGGGTGTTTATGTCCTTCTGTTCTCCGATGAATGTTTGTTTTGTTTAAATTTGAGTTGAAAGACATAGTTATGGCATAAGTGTACAGTGGGATGTGAATGCAGATTGAAGACAAGATCTCAGTTTAGGGATATTGCATTGTGCGCTTAGTCACAATGAATAAATAAACAATAAGAGCTTAAAGAATGGATCAATTTACTCAATGAGAAGCAAGCTGTCAATCTCATAATGACAGTATGCCCCCTCTCTCTCTCTCTCTCTCTCTCTCTCTCTCTCTCTCTCTCTCTCTCTCTCTCTCTCTCTCTCTCTCTCTCTCTCTCTCTCTCTCAATAAATATTTTATCCATATTTATTTGTCTTTAACTGATCTTGACATGAGTGCTATTGAATTGAATTGTCTGAGAAATTCAAAGTTAGCAAATTCATAACGTAGTTACTCCCTAATCAAATATTTGCTCATTGGGTGCTGCTCTAAAAGTGATGAGAATGTGTTTTATGCAAGTGACCAAGCCAAACTATTTAACAGTATATAATTTGTACGACTAATAGGAAATCCTGTAATACTACTGATAAAGTTAAGGAAAATATGTAAATTCCCAACAGCGAGTTATAAACTTAAAGGGTTAGTTCACCCAAAAATGAAAATTCTGTCAGTAATTACTCACCTTCATGTTGTTCCAACCCCGTAAGACTTTCGTTCATCTTCGGAACACAAATTAAGATATTTTGGATGAAATCTGAGAGCTGGCTCACTCCTCCATAGGCTGCTAGGTAATTGCATCTGAATGAAAACTAGAAAATTTTGTAAAGACATCGCTAAAATAGTCCAAGTGACTACAGTGGCTCAACCTGAAGTTTATCAAGCGACGAGAATACTTTTTGTGCGCAAAAACAAACAAAAATAACAACTTTATTCAACTATTCATTTTCTTCTGTGTGGGCCTCTGAGTGAGTTCACGAGAGCGCCAAGACACATGCGCAAGAACTGAGAAGATGACGCTCACGATCATTTGATGGGAAAGTGTGAAAGGTACACTGTAAAAAGTTTAACTATTATTTACTCAATTTTATTGGTGAAACATTTTTACACTCAAAAAAATTGAGTAAATTTTAAAGCTGTGAAATCAATGAAATATACTGTATGAATTGAGTAAATGCAAGTAAAAAAAATAAGTAAATCTGAGTAACTGCATCTGGTACATTAACAAATAAAATTGAGTAGAAATAATTTAACATTTAAACATTAAAAAAACAATATTTATGAGTAATATTAACTGTTTTTATTAATGAGTAATATTAACTTTTTTATTTTCTCTAAACTTTTGTAAAATAGTACTCCAGACAACCACCATTATACATTACATTGGCCTTTATTTTCAATGAGTACAGCAATACAGCACATTTAGACTGTTTTTTTTCATGTATACAATATTGCCTGCATTTAAACTTATTTAACAAGTAAAAATGAAATATTTAAACATTCAGGTAGCCTAATTCAAGTGTAAACAACCACTCTGTTATCCAATATCCACCGAATCTGCGCTGGTCCTCGTGCCGGAGACAGACTCGCGCTCTGCGGGTGAACTTTGAACTTCATACCGCCGTCCTGCGTTTCACTCACAGTCACTGAGGCTGAGGCACAGCCGAAATATACTGCGAGCGACTGACATAACCTGCCAATAAACAAAAAGTGATAGTTCTGAGGACATTTTATCATCCAAATGATAATAATTATATTCATTATCATTATGAAAGTCAGTCATGTGTTTATGCAAAGCGTTTCAATCACGCAAAAAGACAAACGCGGCTCTCGTCTCGTTTAGGTGTCGAATTACGCCTCTGTAGGCTATGTTGTTTTGCATTAAATATGATTTAAAGGACAGTAATGATTTTATAGATAAAATAAAACATACACCAACCTGAATTTCACAGTGAAAATGCACCAAATCTGCGACGCTGAGAAGAGAGCTGTTGTTCTGGAGACTGGAGAGTTCAAACAGCCACGCTCACTCCAACCGTCGAGTTTTCGTCACGTCAGAGGGTGGGGGAGGGGGGGGGGCATTGTTTTAATTGCGTAAACTTACTCAATTTTAAGAGCGTGTTAAATATATTAATAATATTGATTTGAATTAAGTAATTTTTTTGTTTCTTGAAACAGATCAGTTTAATTAAACATTCTCAAATATTTTGATAGAAATTTCACATATATATTAAGTATATTATAAAGAAATAATTGGTTAGTCAAATACTAAATTGTTTTATTGAAAAAAACTTAAATATATCTGTAAATTTTAGATAAAATTAACTGTTGGATTTTTACTCAATTATTTTGGTATGTTTAACTCAAACAATCAAGTAAACGATATACAGAGATTTTATTAAGTTAATAAAGTTAAAAATTTCTGTAATATTTACTAAGCCACAGAATAATTTTTTACAGTGTAAGCCATTCATTTTGCAGCATTGGTAAGGCACTTTTACGTTTTCTTGTTATTTTCTCACGATTCGGACATCCAGGAAATGCACACTTAAGAAACATTTTAAACACTACATCGAGACCCATCTGCGTCATCTTCTCAGTTCTTGCGCATGCATCGTGGCGCTCTGGTGAACTCACTCAGAGGCCCACACAGAAGAAAACGAATAGTTGAATAAAGTCGTTGTATTTGTTGTTTTTTGCACACAAAGTATTCTTGTTGCTTGATAAACTTATGGTTGAGCCACTGTAGTCACTTGGACTATTTTAACGATGTCTTTAGTAACTTTCCTGGGATGGCGGATATCAATTACCTAGCAGCCTATGAAGGAGTGAGCCAGCTCTCAGATTTCATCAAAAATATTTTAATTTGTGTTCCGAAGATGAACGAAAGTCTTACGGGGTTGGAACAACATGAGGGTGAGTAATTACTCACAACATTTTTGAGTGAACTACCCATAAAATTGCGGGAATTACGATTTGAGAATTCAGACTTTATATCACAATTTGACCATAATAACTCACAATTGTGAGAGGTAAAGTCAGAATTGCATGTTTATTACGAGTTTCTGACTGAATTGTGAGATATAAACCTGCAATTGCGAGTTTTCAAGTAAGAATTGCAAGATGTAAATTCCCAATTGCGAGTTATAAAGAAAGAATTGTATTTTTTTTATTCTGTGATGTAACAAGAACCTTTTGAGCATGATAGATATGGTTGTGTGAAATGTGGTTGTATGGAAAAGAACTGCATGAAATTTCTTGAAAAATTTCTCCATAATAATAACAGGTTTGGAGCAACAGGTGAGTAAATAATTAATTTTCATATTTAGGTGAAGTATTTAGTATGAGTAACTTATTATATGCATGATGAATCATTTAAAAATGCAATATTAGGTCCAACGGTCCAAACCTTTTACAGACCTCCTTAACTGAAACACGTATTATGTACATGTAGTATTAAAATTACAACAAGATTAGCTGTACAAACCATGGACTTTCCCAACTACTGATCACCCATGACCAAGATTAGGCATTAGAGGTTGTTTTCTGCTCCTGTGGCCATATGGGCCCAGAGCTCTGCTCCTCCGGCTCACTAATATGGATAATTAGCTTCTCAGCAAGTTACAGGGAGAAGGAACATCAATTCTGGCTTATGCTCATAACATCCTACACAAGCCTCTTTCAGTCAAGTGGGAAAGACTTGTTTGTATTCAAAATATAATTGAATTTTAGGGCCGGAGAGGGAAAATAAACTGAAAACAGAATTGGATTTTCTTCCATATTAAGAGAACATGAGACTAGTTTACCTCATGTTTCCAATCAATCAGGAACATTAATTGATACATTTATGTGCCAATGAGATAATGGCTTTAGAATGGATGGGTTAAAGATAAGAGTTCTTCCAGAAATAAATTCTCTCATCACTTACTCACCCTCATATCATTACAAACCTGTATGTTTAATAAATAATTTTTTTCTTCCATATAATGAAAGTCAATGTTGAATGGAACATTAACTTGCAAAATATATTGAATCATACAGGTCTGGAATGGCATGAAGTTGAATAAATGATGACAGAATTGTCCAATAAATATCTCACAAAAATAAAACCACAAAGTCATAATTATTCTCATATTATCAGTCCAGATATACAAAACCTTCTCTCAATTTATTTTGTTTATGTTCAATTTCAATGTTCTGCCGATCACACAAACCATAAAAAATAAAAATTGCAAACACTCTCAAACTCATAATTTATTCATTAGCAGGAGGACATTAGTGAGATGTTGATAGTTATTACTTATTTTAGGAGTGGACTCCAGTGCGTATAAGTATTTTATGGACTGCTGATCCACTAATGTTTGTAGAGCTTCTCTACGAATGTGCTTTTTTTACTTTAAAATTGCTACTAATAACTAAATTAGTGGCACTGAGTATGTAATGTCTTGTTAAATATAGATTTTTGTTTCACTTTATAAGGTAACCAACAGTTAACCAAACAGGTTATTATTGTAGCATTGGCCTTTTTTTTTTTACATTGTGCATATAGCAGCTGGCCAATTAATGGACTAATTAAATATGTACGGTCAAGTCAGAACAGAAGTTTTTTAAATGAAATTCTGATTTATCTTATATCAGTTTCACACTTTGAGAATCTGAGCATGGAGCCAAACCCATCTGTCATAGGACAGACTTTATTTGGGTGAAAACTAAATTTTGACAAAATAATGTTACCTAAGTACAGCTGTATAGAATAATTTACCTTTTAAGTATACTGACATGATATCCTTGCAATGTACTCATCTTAGTGTGATCGTAACTCAATCATTTTCTCAGATAGCACAGATTGTGTGTTAATGCAATCTCACAAACGTTCAACATCATGCAAAAGCTCTAGAATGAATCTTACACTGCAAAATCATATCTGTATAAAACTCGAGCACAAAAACATTCTTGGTTATATATCTAGTAATTAAGCTGTCATGCAGCTGTTGAATTGTGAGATGTATTGGTTGCTCATTGCACCCTGTAAGATCACTAAAATACAGCTGTTGTCTTATTTAGGTTACTTTAAGTGTCTGTTTGTATGTTTCCAGAGCTTGAAGTTCAACTGAAGGTCAAAAAAAAAAACTACAGATAAATCTGCTAGTTGAACTGGATAGGACATGTTGACCAAATGACTTAGAGCGGTTTGGTTAACAGGCTAATTGGATTTCAAAGTCTTTATAACGAAGCCAATAAGAGCAGTTACTGTAACATAGAATGACACAACCAAAGAGTGTTAAAACATAAGACAAAAAAGGTACATAAGATGTACAAATGCCAAAGTCTCTCCTAAGTCCAAGAAACCACAATGAGTGTATGTGTGTGTGTGTGTGTGTGTGTGTGTGTGTGTGTGTGTGTATCCCTGATTGCGCGTGAATTTGATATAGCCTATTCTATTTATTTTAGAATTGTTTATACTTAATGTATTTAATTTTATTTTATTATAATTTATGTATAATATATATATAAATAATAATATGTAATTTTATATATATATAATTGAATATATATTATTAATTATATATATTATTATATATATAATTTTATTAAATATAATTAAATAAAAGATTGTATAATATAGATGTGTGTGTGTGTGTGTGTGTGTGTGTGTGTGTGTATGTGAGATAGAGAGCGAGAGAGAGAGAGAGTGTGTGTGTGTGTGTGTGTGTGTGTGTTTGTGTGTATAAATGCTCCCTATTTTAGAATTGTATACACTTATATAACTTACGTAATTATATACATTAATGTATATAATTCTATTTTTTTAAATATATTTGTTATTTATTTATTATAAATGTATGCATTCTAATTTTTGTATTAATATACGAGGAAAAAATAAATCTATGAATTTAAATATAAATATACTGTATGTGTGTGTGTGTGTGTGTGTGTGTGTGTGTATGCATATATATATATATATATATATATATATATATATATATATATATATATATATATATATATATATATATATATATATATATATATATATATATATATATATATATATACAAACACATTCAAATAAAACTGGGCACCTTTTTAAAAAAATTGTCCAATATTACTGTAAAAATACACAAAAGTAAGACCTCAAGCTTTCGTACGCCCTTGTAAAGAACACAATCCAAATTCAGCAATTCTTAAACGCTCTGAAATCATGCTCAATATTGTAAACAAACACACTGCAGATGCTGTTGATAAAATACTGCATAACTCTGTTGACACACCCACGGCCACATAGCCACGCCCCCTTTACTGCAGACACACCCAGATCACACACAGTGCAGCGTCATCTCAGCAGAGAAATGCAGTGATGCTTGTAAACAAGCTCAGCACTTGTGTCCCACTAACACACACATGCATAGTCCAACTGCAACATTATATTGTCCTGCCACCAGAGGTGCTGAGTGCGGAGATAAAAATAGCACAGAGCAGGCAGAATGAGACAGAGCGAGAGAGAGAAGAACAGCTAAAGAGACAGAGCAAAATAAAGAGTGATGCCCACCCGTGGCTGACGCATGCCAGTTGGGAAATGCCAGGTGAAAACAGTCACACATGATGGCTGTCTTCTGCGGATCTTGATCTGGGATCTGGTGATGTCCTGTTTCGGGCAGCCTCACTCTCTTCCTCCGAGTCTAAAGAACCTGCTTCTTTTTTCCTCTCAGTCAGTCACTCCAGATACAAGGACAAAATAAAGAGTCGGTGTATGATAATAAAGTCAGTCTGACTTGGTATGCGAGGGATGGACGGAGAAAGATGTCTTGCTCCATCCACACAAGTTTGTCTCAGGAGTGAAGCTGCACACTCTCTAACACGCTAAAACGATTAAAAGGGGTATGGCTGACTTGGGATGGGGGGGCTGTCCTAAACAACACAAATCCCTCCTTCTAAGCATCCCACTCCACCCTCATGATCACTTCCACCAGTCACTGCAGAGACGCTCTGGACCGTCCACCATCTTATTGGTTCACCCCACAAGAAAAACATTCCAGCTTTATAGACATGCGGCAGAGATGCGTAATTGGATTTGACACCACACAGTACATGTTTTCATTTGTGATGGTTGACAGAAGGGGAACTGAGGACGCTCTTTGTCAGGTGACTGTGTTTAAGAGCTGTCTGATGACAAACTTGATATGTATGATGTGTAGTTTTGTCTGATATAGTGTTGTGAGACGTGTTTGTGGGAATGTCTTCCCTTGTTTCTGCACGACTCAGTCCTTCTGTGAATGGCCACTAAGACCATGGCTAAATTATTTATCATTTCATGTCTAAGAATAAAAAAATGACCTCAGAAAGGTGCCAGACTGTGATGTCAACCTGAGACCAGTTCAGCGCGCCGAATTGCCACACTCTGACAACAGCAGTCGTAATTTATGGCCTTTGTGGAGCTAAATCAAAACAGTTAAAAGAAAAGTCTTGAATTATTTTCACCTCATGGGACAGAAAAATCATGAATAAGTGCTCTTCATCTTTAGTATCTAAGAAGTTTTTCTTAGGCAGTTATATTTGACATTGCCGCAGTCTCCTGTTTCTCCAATTTTTTTTCCCCTGAGTAACCTAATAATCTCAAATGCGTCTCATCTAGACTTTCAGAAAAGATCTCAATAATAGCTACATTTACGTGCATTGAAATAAACTCTTAGGAATCAGATTGATTGCTCAGTCTGACTGAATGCACCTCAATCAATCTAATTGAGCTCGATCCAAATGAAAATTCGATTGGATTGAAAGGGATAGTGTACTGTAGACCTGAAATAATCCAATCTAAAGAAAAAAATTAATTATGTAAATGCTTGAATCCAACTATTTTCTCAGTCAGATTCAAAAATACCTTGCACACATGCGTAGTGGCAAGATGCATATGTTAACAGACATTTTACATCTTAAAAATGTGAGTATATTTATTTACTTCTCACATCTTACGAACTGGTCATTGGAAGAGACTATACTATACTACATATTTGCTAAAAAGCTCTTTTGACATATTCTTGAACGTCCGGTTCAGAACGTGGTGACTGGGTAATACGCATGCACATGTAAACGAATATGTGAATCGGATTGCAACGTTTAGGGCTTATGTAAACAGAATATTCAGAATCAGAAATCAGATTGGATTCATTCCAATTGTGGGAGATTAGTGCATACCTCAAACTGTCTCAAACTGTGTGGATATTGGCTAAAATAGCAAAGTCTGCCATCAAAAGTCAGAGATCTCAATAGTTAAATGTAATCTGGACGTACTACATCCGCCATGTTGTCATTATCACGTGACCTACCAGCGTCAGTTACGTCACTTCACCTCCATTCATAAATCCTCTCCCGTGGCCTCATGGGATAGTACAGTGTCCATCGAATGCGCACTTCAGAATCTCGCTGGAAGTAGTAGGTCATCCGGAGATTTTTTGCCTTCTGTTTTTCGAATACTATATGTGTTCGGATATACTGCTCTGTTGGTGCACTGTATTTTCACAAACTATGAAGTATGCGAGTCTTTTACATAAAAATCATTTTACAGGCTTTTATTGACAAGGAAGTCGGGGGAGGTCATGTTTTTTAAGTTTCGGTACAAGTTATTCACACATTGGCTATGCAAAAAGCGATTAACACATGACAATTCTCACATATAGCCCTTTTAATGTGATATTATTTGATGATCTAATAAATAAGATTGCTGGCGACGTGATACATTTCTGAAAGATTTTGATCAAAATTATCCGTAAAATCTTGTGTATGGCAAATAAAACATGGTTTGAAGTTTGGAGTATTTATGTATAGACATATATTCCCTGCTATGCGTGCATGTGTGCACTCTTGATTTGGATAGTTTTGCCTTAGAGTCTTGTAAACAGAAGGATCTCTGTGTTTCATATTCGGCACAGATGTCCATTTCTCTTTATGTGTCTGCATCTGAGACAGGGAGTGGCAGGATGATACTGCATTAGCCACTGGCTGCTGCCCAAGAAACTCCACACCGAAATCAATTTAGGCACTTGAAAAAACAGAATGTGCCCTGCCACCCTCCTTGCCTACACTTCGTCTGCCAAGCGCACAGAGACATGCATCTTCAGCCATTATGCACCACATATTCTGTGAATATTGAAAAGGTAATTAATCCTCTAAATGATTTATTTATATATTAACATGCATTTGCTGCCACAAATTCAGTGCCATGTACAAACCAAAAGTTTGAATGCGGTAGGAATCAAAACACTGTTGTAGGTTTTTGCTGATAAGTAGATGCTTTTAATCTAATGCAAATAACACTTCACCATTTACAGAGACAGTGATTCTGGAGCAACCTGTTGCTTTGACTCAATGGACTTCATAAAGGGGAGACGCCATATTTAATCTGACGAGAATGTAAACGAGACTGTGAGGGAACTATGTCTACCCTGCACTATACAAAAGCTGTCACTCAGGGTTGTACCCTTTCAAATGCAGTGTTGTGGGTAACACATAAGTATTGTGTTATGTAATCAGATTACTTTTTTCAAGTAGCTAACTAGTAAAGTAACTCATTACTTTTAAATTTACAAGAAAATATATTAAGTTAATTTTCAAATAAGTTATGAAAGTTACTTTGTTTTCCCATTTATTGACTGACACCTCTTCTGTCCGCAAGTTGAGAGAAATCGAGTGCAGAGGCATTGTGTGTGCGTTCTGTAAACATGATTGTTACTGTAGTTCTAGACTAATGTGAGCATGCTAATTTCACTTGCACAAAAACAGATTCAGTATTCCTCAAAATGAATAAAAGCAGTGAAATGCAAACTCAGAACATTACGCAACTGCAATAGTTAAATATGTTAAATAACACAAATATACTTTATGTATTTAATCTCACTTTATTACCAGTGTCTTTCCTGCTTACCTTCGATGATCCAATTCAACCATACTAATTAGCAAAAAGAACTTTAGATAAACATCATGTTTGTTTCATTTTCTGTTTTTATTTCTGAAGTAAAGGTGTTGAATTTTCTTCTCCTACGTCCTATTCTTCTGCAATTCAGAATGGAAGCATATCTGAAAAGTTTGTTTGAGCTGTAATGTGGCTTCAGTATTGACCGATCGTTACCAATTGAAAAAAACTGTAAAAAATAAACCAGCAGACCCGTCCCAGATGAGAAAAACTAACACAAAAGCAAAAGTATAACATTTTCTTACCATAAAATGCAACTGAGTAATGCAATAAAAGTAGCTTTTAAAAGTAACTTCCCCAACACTGTTCAAAATATACTAATATACCTTTAAGATTCTAATATGGAGCTGACGCAACCTGTAGTTACTCCAGGATGAGCATCCTGAGGTAGAAACAGGGACGTAGCTGATGTTCATAACATTTTAGGCAAAAGATGATCATGTGTACCTATTTGGTACTATTACATCAAATAATGATTGTAGTAGAAGTTTATGGGAAGCATTATGTGAATGCTGTGTCCTTAATGTAGATTTAAACAGAGAGAGAGTGTGTCTGGTATCCATACTTTATCAAGAATTCTATTTCAGAGTTTAGAAATGTGAAAAAGCTCTGTACCTCTCTTAGTAGACTTGATATTCTAGTACTATTAAAAGTCCAGAGTTTAAATTTGTAATGGAACTGTACTCTCTTTAACTACGCTTAAGTGGCCTTTTATTTCATTTCATTAATATTATATTATCTTATCTGCAAGTAGAGGTTATAAAAAATATAATTTTAAAATTTGAAGTAGTACACTACAAGTCCACATTCAATAAAATTAAGTGCACTACTTTTTTCTTTCTTTTTTTTTCACAAAGGATATCTGATGTGGAAAATCATTTTAAGAGCATGGTAGTTTGAAACATGTTCCCGTAACCAAGCCAATCCTTCTTCTGGAGAGCTACCATCCTGCAGAGTTCAGCTCCAACCCCAATGAAACATACTTGAACCAGCTAATCAGGGTGTTCAGGGTTACTTGAAAATGATACAGGCAGGTGTGTTAAAGCAGGGTTGGAACTGAAGTCTGCAGGAAGGTTGCTCTCCAGGGTTGACTACCTATATACCATGCTGGTATAACATGCTGTCAACATGTAACGTCTCGGTTACATATGTAACCCTCGTTCCCTGAAGGAGGAAACGGAGACGTAGTCGGATGTACCGTACTGAAAGGGAACCCTATTTCTGGTTCAATTAAATCCGGCATAAAGGACGAGTTATAGACATCTCATGATTAACATCATTATCACATTAACATGATTATCACATGTTTAAATCTTAAGTACATCAGGAAGTAATTGGACTATAAAAAAGTGATGTTTTACTATATTGAAAACAGGTGATTGAAAGGAAGGGGCTGAAAATGTTCAATCAGCTGAAAGTCATTTCAGAGGTGGAGCAAGTATAAAAAAAAAATCACAAAGACAAATGATCTTATTTAGTATTTTGTTTTGTACCTTTTCCTAATCTATTCATTTGTTTTACATTATTTGGCATATAGTTTTTCCCATTCAGACTCAGCTACATGTCCAGTGCGTCATCTAAAAATACTGCTGCTGTTTCTGTATGAAACTGATACTCCATTGCTGCATTTGGAAGACGTTGCACGTTTTTGCAGAATCTGCAACTTTTGTTGGAAGTACTGAGAGTATGCATACTGATGGGCTGCATGCAACATCCATCTGTGAGAGATATTTTGAGACCAAAAGTACTCAACTACTTTGCGCTGCACTGTAGTTGACAGTGCTTCACCTGGTTGTAATTACCCACCGTGATCCACTTTTTATGTGAAATAGTCAAGTAATCTTTCAGAACCTGCTGATCTAACCTTCTGGGATTTTCACGCACAACCATCTTTAGGGTTTACAGAGAATGGTCAGAAAAAAAGAAAATATCCAGTAAGCGGCTGTTCTGTGGGCTTGTTGATGTCAGAGGTCAGTGGAGAACGAGGTCTGCAGAAGAGCGTCTCTGAATGCTCAACACATCCAACCTTGAAGCAGAGATGGGCTACAGCAGCAGAAGACACACCAGGTGCCACTCCTGTCAGATAAGAACAGGAAACTGAGGCTACAATTCACACGGCCTCACCAAAATTGGACAATAGAAGATTGGACAAAAATGTCTTGTCTGATGACCCCGCCCCTAAACCTACCCATCGCTGGGGTTTAGACAAATCATTCGTACAAGTGAGGTCTTACAAATTCATACGAATTAGCCACCTCGTTCTCACTCGTACGAATCGGTCGTGAGATAGCGTTGGTATTATGTAAGCCAGACAAGTAGTTGTTGATGTCACTTTGTAAAGAAAGACTACACGCCTGCGCACATACGCATTCTTTTACTACAGTGCAGTTGAGCCAAATGCACATGCCTATCACCTTATTTTGCAACGCGGAAGTAAATATGTATGTATGCATGTATGTAACGCGGAAGACATACTTCCTTCTAATGTGTCAGACTTCAGTTTCGCTAGCCGGTAGGTAAGAAGCCATGTTGTGGGAGCACGCACAAAACACCATTAAACACTAAACAGAGCAATAACAGTATCGTTTTCCAAAACTTGCATTTTGAAACCCATTTTCCAAAGTTTGCGTTTTCATTGCCACTAAACCGTGTAACTGAACGGCCAAAACACAAAAAGTTTTCCGTTTTTACTTGAAAACTAAGTTGTGTAAACAGCCCCTAAATCCCCCAATAAACATGTGTGGGTATAAAAAAGTTCTCCCCAAATCACTCACAAAAATATACCGTTACTGTCCTGTGACTGCACTGACAGAATTAACGATTAAGTTAAAAAAAAGTTGAATCAATCCACTGTTGACTCTTCCCATGAACTTTGAGGACCAGGTTAGCATGCTTGGAATACTTGGTTTGTTTTGGAAATTAGAGCCGGAGAGAGGGAAATTGTTAAATCACAAACAATTTAATCTTGTTAATGAGGGTTTTCTTAAGGTAATTCCAAATGTACAGTAGAATATAGTGATGTACATTGTGTAAAACAACATATAGCTATTTAACTGAGCACAATAAGGCCATTCATTACTCGCTCCCTGACATACCATGGGAAACATTTAATTTGATGGTTTGCATTAAACCTGAGTACAACTGAAAATATTAGTGTAGAGAGAAAAGTGAAGCTAATGATTAATGCAGCGTTGTAAATTAGCTGATCATAATTCATTTTAGAGCTAATTGAATTGGTGAGGGGAGGGCAGATAGATGTTTGCCTGGGGGAAACCCAGGAGGCTTGAGGTTATAGCCACAAGATGAGCTCATGTGTTGTGGAGAGAGGTCATAACGATGTCATAAAATTCATAACGACTTCTTTAAGTCATGTCGCAATTTTTTATTTTTTTTTCTCACAGGTGTCTTTATGATATTAAAGCAGGTATTTATATTTTTTACAATTTTTACAGAGGAACTTGTCTTGACAATTTGATTCTTGTAGATAGTTTTTGCCAGATTAATTCTGGCAGGGAATGAATAAAATAAAGACAAAGCCAGAGGGAACGCAGTGGACATTCTGACTCTGCTTACTCATTCAAACATCAGATTTATTTGATGAGGATTGATGAATGCATTTATACCTGTCTCCCTTCACAGTAAAATAATTCAATTGTCTGTCTCCTAATATCATTCATTGCTTTTTGACTGACCAGAGACAAGACATTATGCTTTTCCCTAATGCTATTTTGCAATGTTTTTGAGCCTTATAACTGCAATAATCCCAGTCCCACCACACCAAGCATTCAACTGGCTCTCTTGCATCTCATTATACATTTTTAATCTTAGTTTTCTAATGTGAGTCACATCAGTGCAAAGTTGTATAACAAAAACAAAAAAATCATCAGGGAGATTGTGGCGTCAGACCATTTGTGTGGATACTTGTTAGAAATGAAACATGCTGCTGCCTCTATTTAATAATTAAGCCTTTCATTTAATGATTCATTTATACAGTGTAGCTTAGTGCAGATACATTGAAGGCTCTATCAATTGAATGATATCATAACTCTCATAAAAAGTCTCATCAAAGCAAATAACCTTCTTTGAAAAGTATTAGTACAGAAGTGCTATGGTTGTTGTCTAAATAAAAGCTAAAAGATGAAAACATCAACGTTTTCAAGTTAATAAAAGTCTTTTAAAAATCTGTTTATAGTATAAAGTGGTCGTGTCTCTTCAGAAGACTTGGATTATGCTGCTTGATTCTTATGGATTGCTTTCACAATGTCTTTATGAACGTGAATGGACTTTCAGTGGACGGACAAAAATCTCTTAGGTTTCCTTACAAATATCTTCATCTGTGTTTTGAAGACATGCGCAAGTCTTTTGGGTTTGAAATGTAAATGATGACAGAATTTTCATTTTTGGGTGAACTAACCTTCATTACTAGTTGGTGGTGCCTGGACTGCAGGTGCATCACTCTCAAAAACTGCAATATTGACAACAGATGACAAACATGAACTGCATTAACAAAGATGAACAGTGGGTAGAGCAACATCCCACAGGATAGTGGCTGAATGCCACAAAACTACAGCCTCTAGACAACCTCTGAATTAAATCAGTGCCCGTGTGACCGACTCAACACAAACTGTAGGTCGCGACTTCACAAAGTTGGAATTTATGGCAGTATTGCCATTTAAAGACCACTTGTATCCAAGGCCAACGTGCAAAGATGTGTAACCTGACATAAAAAACACAATACCTTGGGTTCAGGATAATAATTCAAGAGTTTCATGAACACCAAATGCCAACAGCCTTCCCAGTCACCATGCAAACACATGATGACGTGCTGAGGTCATGTGACAACTATCGTTGAGTCAAACAGACAGCAATTCATTTAGGTGCAGTTCGAGGAGCAGAAATCACACACTATACTTTCACAACCCTCAGCTGACAAGTTTAACAAGTTCTTTAAAATGATTTTGGCTAATTTGATTTACTTCACTGTGTGAATCACTCGAACCACATTGGCAAAGGCATCAACTGTGCATAAATAATTTAAAGAAAACTGGGTTGTGCAGTTTTGGACTGTTTTTGAAACGCATAAGCTTGAAATGAAAGAATAATAATAAAAAAAAAAATATATATATATATATATATATATATATTCAGTGACTCAGCATCTTGTTTTGTTGACCAGGATCCAATGATTTGATTCATATTGTTTCATTGCCCTCTAGTGGAGAAGTTCATCAAACACATGCTAAATGCAGGAAGATATGAGAGCAAACTGTATTGTGAATTTAAATGGATTTATTTCTTTAACAAATGTATAAATATATAAAACAATGCTTTTGATTGTTCTAAAAAGTATTACAAACAATATAAGATGTTATACAAGTATAAGTATACATTATGTTGGTTATTTTTACAATATAAAGCATCCTTCTAACCATGTGAGACCATAGTTCATACATATTTTAGTGTAAACTGTTAACCTGGTGTTAATTTGGGGCTTTTTGCCCCATTTCTCTCCAGCTCTTCCACAGCAGCAAGCCTTGGCTCTTACCCTTGGTGACCAGAAAGCGAGGTAGTTTATAGCCATTAAACTGGCCTACTCCAGCATCCTTACCCATAGCAATCAGCATAGTCACATTTCCTGATTGGGAACAGGATATTGGACATAAATTATTAATAATAATAATAAACAACTCATTGAGAAAGCAGTCTGAATTGTATGCGTTGTAAAAGAACTGTGAGAAATGATATTTTTTAAAGTGAGCTCACAAAAGACAGCTGAAGAGAAATCATTGGCTTATGGTTGTTACCTGTGTGGTATGAGGTTAAAGGTTTTCCTGACAGACTGTTGATGATATTGGTGGCAGCTACTCCAGCATGAAGTCCAGCATGATATGCCAACTTGGGTTCATTGACATTAGTACAGTCACCTACACCATACACGTTGCTAAAGCCTTCTACTTGCAAGTGCTTGTTCACCTTCAGAGCACCATTCTCTGTCAGAGATGTGCCTGAAAAAAGAACACAAATAAAACATAAACAGAGAGAGAGATGATGAAAAATCAGCCAATTAAATGAGGTTATATGATGGCATGTTACTAAAAGTCAACAAAGAATTGAGTGATATAACATTTTTGCATATTATACATGTAACATTTTCTACGATTAGCAACTGCACAAGTACGCAATCCTAGCTAGGGTTTGAAAAGCACTCGTTTTTAATAAAATAAATCCAAAAAACAATATCTATTCAGTGACTTAGACTGATCGACCCTACAAACTCACAGAGTCACGTAATTCATGAAGACATGTTTCAATAAAGACGTACTTTTATATGAATTAAATAAAACAGCCATGTTGAAAATAAAACTGCTGAATTTAATTCTCTCTCTATATGATGGCATGTTAGACAAAGTCAACAAAGAATTGAGTGAAATTTTTCATATCATATATATAACATTATCTAAGCTTAGGAACTGCACAAGTACGCAATTTTAACCAGGGTTATGCATCAGTCAAAATAGATTTGAGGGTGCACAATTCATATTCACATATAGTATAAGTATAGTTTTTAATAATACATTATCTTTCTGTATGAATTACCCATCATGCACACAAAATATGGGGTATTCCAAAAACATTAGAATACATTATGTTTAAAATCATGTTCAAATGCCACCTGTAGAAATGTGCAGTTCATTTGCATATATTTTATTATATTTAATAAAAGAAAAATGTATGGACCATAGAGGAAGAAATCTTTATTTTTATAGTCTTAAAGGAACACTCCACCGTTTTTTGAAATAGGGCTTATTCACCTTCTTTCCTACATTTAGATAGGGGGGCAAATGCATTTTTGTCTCAGTGCATGCATTGTTTTAGTTTGACAGGACCGGCGCTAGCTTAGCTTAGCATAATGAATGGAATCCTTTGTTGCCAGCTAGCATGTCCTGAGTAAAAGTGATATAAATTTTTTTTTTAAAAACACCTAATTACTTCTTGTGGCCTGCGCATTCACAACAAGTACAAATAGCGATGCAGATTAACACTAGGCGATTTCCTAGGCAGATATTGACTTATATATTAAGGACTATATTAGGGGGAAGCACAGGCGAAGCACTGCTACTTGGGCGTGATATCTCTGTGCCCAAGTAGCAGTGCTTCGCCTGTGCTTCCCCCTAATATAGTCCCAAGTCAATATCTGCATAGGAAATCGCCTAATGTTAATCTGCATCGCTATTTGTACTTGTTGTGAATATGCAGGCCACAAGTAGTAATTAGGTGTTTTTTTTTATATATATATATATCACTTTTACTCAGGACATGCTAGCTGGCAACAAAGGATTCCATTCATTATGCTAAGCTAAGCTAGCGCCGGTCCTGTCAAACTAAAACAATGCATGCACTGAGACAAAAATGCATTTGCCCACCTATCTAAATGTAAGAAAGAAGGTGGATAAGCCCTATTTAAAAAAACGGTGGAGTGTTCCTTTAAGAAATTTGTCTGAGAAATAAAAAACATACATGGGATGAACCTCCAAATTATCTCAACTATCACAATCAACTATTAGCTCAATTATTACATGCAAAAAGCACTTACTCAGACTGGACCTGTATGCTTCAGAGTTGATCTTATTTCCTGTGCAGCAGATGACAAGATCGGCGGTGACCTGCTCGTTCTTATTGGTCTTCACCACCATGCCCCTCCGACACACATTCAATTCCAGCTCATCAAGGTTTGACACTTTTTGCCCTGCATTCAGGTGCACAGGGAAATAGAGAAGAAAACAGTCTAACACCTGCTGTTTGTAAAAATTTGTATTTCCTTATCCTGAAAAGTTAATCTCCTCATATAGAAACACATGTAAGGGATTCATGACCAAAACCCCCCACTAGATTATGCAAATAACTATTACTGTACCTTCTGATCACACTGCAAAAGAGTGTATGTTTGTCTTTTTTCCAGTGCAAATGTCTAACGATTCTTAAATCAAGATGTATTTACTGGAGATACAAAATAACAAAATAAAAGTTAAAAAAAATAAGTCTTGTTTTCTGTGAAATTGATCAAAATGAAGTGTTTCTGATTAAAACAAGATCAAACATTTGCCAAAGGTCTCAGAAAAATTTACTTAATTTAAAGGGAAGTTGATAACTCATTGATGGATATTTGTTCTTGTTTTAAGAATAAACTCGCTTCATTTTGTTACATTTTTCAAGATATTTAACATTTATATATACAAGTAAATGTATCTTGATTTAAAGGTGTTTAGATATTTCTTTTGGAAAGCAGGACAAAAATACTGAGGAAGATATAAATGTTTCACAATACATTTACTGCCATGACGTTATGAATTTAAAACTTTCTGTTCTGATGCAAGACATTTTTAAGGCTTTAAAGGGTTTGTTGGTCCAAAAATGAAAATTCTGTCCTCAAGAAAGAAACTCATACAGGTTTGGAACAACTAGAGGGTGAGTAAATTATGACAGAATATTCATTTTCAGGTGAACTATCCCTAATTAATTTAAGGGCGAATAAAGACCCACAGAAACCCAGACAATAAACACCTTCAGGGTGATAACAGTCCCCTCCGCCCCATGTGCAGCCTTATTACATGGCTACTTGTGAAATAAAATTAATAGGCGGACATGAAATATTGATTTGAGTTGAAATTATTTTGTAATCTTGCCTATTATCTTAAAGCTTTTCCTAAGAAAAAAATATTACAGTAATATATTAATACTGAAGTAGAATAGTACTATTCACAATCGAGTGCATTTGCCAAATAATAACAATCATTCTAAAAGCAGGCTAATATTAGCCAGTGTTTTTTGTTGCTTATGTTTTGAAATACAGCAAGCGTCAAGTGTGAGTCAGTTGTTTTCCATCGAGTTAACGGAATATAGCTCTGACAATGCATGTAAGTAAATGTTAAGAAAAAACATTTGGTCACACTTTAGTTTAGGGTCCAATTCTCACTATTAACTAACTTTTAACTACGACTTTTGCCTCAATAAACTCCTAATTACTGCTTATTAATAGTTAGTAAGTAGTTGTTAAGTTTAGGTATTGGGTATGATTAAGGGATGTAGAATACGGTCATGAAGAATAAGGCATTAATATGTGCTTTATAAGTACTAATAAACAGCCAATACCCTAGTAATATGCATGCAAACTAGTTAATAGTTAGAATTGGACCCTAAACTAAAGTGTTACCAAACATTTTATATAAGTCAGATCACATCAATATCTGTATCATCAACACTGGGTCTCTCCATTGATATTTTGCACTGTATTTCCTTAGAAAATACAAAGACATAGACATATAGACGTATAAGAAAAATAGACATGTGATGGCCCACATCGGGCAGAGATGCTAAGCAACAATGTCATGTGAGATAATTACCTAGCAACAGCTCCACCCCTTTTTCCAGCAGCACCTGCTTGGCCTGTTCTTTCACACAAGGCAATAGTTCAGGATCAGCCACCTCCTCACGCGAGTGAATCAGAATCACCTAGATGAAATATGTGTGATAGAAGACGGTTATCATTATATAACACAAAACACGTTTAAAGTGCCCCTATTATGCTTTTTCGAATATAACCTTTCATTTGTGTGTAATAGTGTGTAATATAGCTGTAATATAGCAGTGTGTAATATAGCTGTTATAAAATAAAGTTGTCTCCTAAAAGAATCAATTGCTGAAATGAGTCGTCAGCAATTCCAGTCTCACTTCCTGTTACATATCTACGTAACAATGTAACAAATATTTGCATTATGCCAGCCTATGATCTTCATTGGCTGCCCGCAAACAACGTCTGCTTTGCCCCGCCCTCACACACTGTAGTTGTAGCTGAGGGTACGTTTACACGACGAGTTTTCTGCGTACAGAGGACACCATTGTCAAAACGATCCCCATTCACACGGATCCACGAAAACGACTAAAAAACCCTGTATTCTGTGGCCAGGCCATTAGATGGCGATGAAACACAGTAGACTGAACACGTAATACGCATGTGCATGACGTCATCGTCTTCAGAGATTCGAGTTTTTGCTGTTTACACAGAGATCGTTTTAGTTCTGCATGGGTGGGATCTCACGATAAAACGGCGTCTTTTCAGTTTCGAGTCAACTAGTAGCCTAGTTGTATCATTTCTTCCGATACGGCCCTCTGTAACCGGTAGGCGTGGCTTGGGAGTGCCCTCATAGGGCAGCGAAGCAAATGCATTCTGGGAGTTGTTGTCTTTCATCCACATGAGCCAAAAATACATTTTCTGGCTTTTCTCAGTCTAGAAGGCACCAAATTCTAAAATAATTTCACATTTCTACTACATAAATGACCCAATTTAAATACACATTCATCTTTCCAGTGGTGAAATATCCCGTTTTTAAAAGTTAGCATTTTCAGGCACCCAAAACGCCGTTGTCATGTAAACGAACAGCCAAAACGCATACAAAGTTTTACGTTGACGTGTAAACAGCCCCTGAGGCTGGAAGAGTTTGGTTTGTGTTGTCGATAAGTCAAGAAGATGCTATTTTCAGGGCTGTGAGAGCAAATCTACTTTGCATGCACTTCAAAAGGATGAGGGCTCGCACTGGAATTAATACCGAAGGAAATCGACGCCATCGTTACTGTTCGTGTCACTGTGTATCAAGCGCTGAGGAAGTTCCAGAGCTGAAATTCAGATATGGTAATGGGCGTTTTGTTTCCGTCACCCGCTGTAAGCTATAGCCCAATCACATTAGACTGGGCCATCTGACCAATCAGGGCAGAGTAGGCTCTCGGAAAGAAGGGATTTAGAGAGACTGAATCTTTAAACAAACAGTTTTTAGACTCTTTGAGAAATGAGGCTATGTGCAATCTACATTATAAGAAAATGAAAGTGTTTTTGACCTTGGATGCATGCAAACCTATTGAAGGAGACCTCCAAAAAATGCAGGAACCTTTAATATAGCATAATATGGGCACTTTAAGCTCATGCTTCAGAATAAGACTGCAAAGTTGTTTGGGTGAGAAGTCAAAGCTCTACCTTCTTGTCAGGAAATTCTGTCCTGATCTCAGCAGCCATTTCAACACCGGTGGTTCCGCCACCAACAACAACAACTGTGTTTGTTGACTGGATCTGTAACGTTGGGAAAAAATGCAAATAAATAAAAGCTTTTTCACAATTCAGTCTGTATTGCCATTTAAGATTATATCACATATATAAACATGCCAAATAAGAAAACTCACCAATTTGACAAAGTCCTCATATTTCTGAATGGCTGCTTGGTAGGTGTCCACAGAATTGTGTTTGCCTGGGAAATCTCCGCTTGTTCCAGTGCACAGAATGAGGTGTGAATAACGTACTTCCTGTAGATTTATATTGGCACATACTGTGTAAAGACATTTTCTCATACTTTGTTTTCATCTGCTGTAACATTGCAATATCACTTACCTTCCCATTGTCAAGAACAACTGTCTGCGTTTCGGTGTCTATACGTATGACACGACCTTGGAGGAAATTCACTCCAAATGTCTCTTTGTATGGTATAAACGTCTGTTTCGCAAAACCTACAATAACATACAAAAAAAAAATAAACTGCATTATTTTATTAATCTTGCTGTTTGTTTACTTGCATTCAGACTCAGATTTTTGCATACCAGGTTGAACCGAGGCACGCAACGCTGCAACGTTGTGATGAAACGCATCCAGGATGTCAATAAGCATGAAGGGCACCCCATGATGTTTAAGGTGTTGAGCAGCTGCAATGCCACCAAAACCACCACCAACAATCACCACATGAACATTCTCGTCAATGGACACCTTCCCACCCATAATGCTGTACTACTGAGGAGAGAACATTTTTTTTATTTATATATTTAATTATATATATACACACACTTTCATTCAAAAGTTTTTTTTTAAGTCTTCAGTGTCACATGATTATTCAGAAATCATTCTAATATTGTGATCTGGTCCTCAGGAAATATTTCTTATCAATGTTGAAAACAGCTGTGCAGCTTGTAACATTATGCATTTTGTTACAGTCACTTTTGACCAATTTCATGCATCATTGCTTAATAAATATCAATAGTGCTCATTTCTTCGAAAAAATCTTACAGACCTCAAACTTTTGAACAGCAGTGTACACACACACTCATATTGTCATATACTGTATATATTTATATATGACAGTTGAATTTGTTTTGTTGAATATATTTGTGTACTTATATTTATTTATATTATATAATATATATTTATATTATTTGTGAACATATTTATATGACACAATAAGGTTTAGTTGATTTTCTGAAAAGGTTTCAAAGACATATTTTCAACGTTATTTGTTCAATTATATCCACTTGACCCATCAGTAGTTTAAATTGTCAAATGCTCAAACGACTTCAATTCAGGTATGTGCAGATCCTTTCCATTTTATAGAGATTTACTCATTTTAAAACTTAACCAAAATGTATTTTAATGGTTTCACATGCTATCATTAAGAACGAACTGATGAGAAAGGTTTTTAACACAAAGTGGTCTGCAACATCGATATCTATAATGTTCATATAAATAAGTTTTGCCTGCGACTTAGCACTATATCGTAACAAAGAAGCTCAAACACAAACCTTTGCATGCAACGTAAATACCTTTTGTGAACAGATCTTGCAATTCTTACCAGTAATTGATGATATGTGGAAGCTTGTGAAGGCTCTGTATTTTCTTCTTCCACACGGAAACGTCTTCAACTCTTTCTACTTGTACAGCTGTATTATATCCAATGGTAGCGCTTGTAGCTATTCGGTGGGCGGGGGTTTTCTGATTGCGTTGTATCATAAGCCAATGGTTATCGTGTGATGGGCGTGTCTGTATATACAGCTACTTTACTGATGAAGGCTGACGTTATTTTGCACCCGTAACATTCTGACAACCTTTAAAACAGATCGCAGATAATGTTTTAACAGAAGTGCTCTCGGAATGCTGCTATCATTGCCACTTACTCACAGATGATTCGTCAAAACACTTCACACTTCACAGTACAGTGAAAGGTCACCAGTCTAGCTGAGTCACGATGACAACAAGCACGGATTTTCTTTGATTGCCTAAACTTTTTACTTCGATTTCGAAGGGCCAAAAAACTTGATTGAAGGCTGTGGGCCGAAAGTATACTTTGCATTACATCCAAATATATTAAAACGTACATGTTTAAAGGAACAGTTTCATTTAGCCCATATTCTCCACAGTTGAAAGCAAAAATAAAACAAACCAAAGGTCATCACGAGCCATCTTTGGCCCACTGCCACTGATTTGAACAACGTGGGACATTCTTGTCCAAGACGTACGTTGATAATTAATAATAATACTGATAAGCCTAATATTATGCATGAAAATAAATCCTAATGTGTTTTAAAGAATTTAGTGTGGTATTTAACTTTTCGATATACAAGTAAAACCCTTAAATGATTAAACATATATCTTTGCAAGAGATCTTGGAGCACTTACACCAGCAGGTGGTGTTAAATATAAACTATTGTCATCAGTAGTCTGTTATCAGTAATTTACTATGTTGTCCCAAACTTGTTTTGTAAAATACAAAAGCAGATATTATACAGATGACAACCTCTCAGTCACCATTCATTTTAGCACTTTTTTTACCATATTATGAAAGTAAAGGGTGACTGAGGCTGTCGTATTAGGCCTAATAGGTATCTCTCTTTGTGTTGCACTGAACAAAAAGTTATACATGTTTGGAACAGTGTATAATAAAAAGTTTTTAATAAAAATAATGTATTTTAAAAAGTTGATCCTCGGGATTCTAAAAATAAAAAAAATTGCCACCATTATACTCACCCTCAAGTTGTCCCAAATCTGCATGTTTCTTCTGTTGAACACAAAAAAAGATATTTTGAAGAATGTCGGTAACCAGACAGTTGACGTTAGCCATTAACCTCCATAGTAGAAGAAAATCAATGACTACCGTCAATTGTTTGATTACCAACATTCTTCTAAATATCTTCTTTTGGTTTCAACAGAAGAAACTCACACAGGTTTGGAACAACATTACATGTTTCTGCCGACGGGTGGCGCTCTAATAAAGCCGTGTATGCGTGCCGTGGACCCTCAAAGTCCTAGAATTAAATGACCTGTGAAGATAAGAGATCATGTAAACAAGTGTTTCTTTTTCTTATGTAAACGTGCATTTGACAAATCAATCTACCCACTTAAAGCAACTATTAAAAACAAAAGTAGCCTATTAAAGAATAAAGTGCTCAACTTTATTTTCTTTTACAGTAGGCACAATATAATGCAAATGGCCAGAATGCAATGCAACACCAGAGTTGAGGTCCGTTCACACCAAGGACGAAAACTATAACGATAAAAAAAAAAAAAATATATATATATATATATATATATACATATATATATATATATATATATATATATATATATATATATATATATATATATATATATATATATATATATATATATATATATATATATATCGTTGTAGTTTTCGTATTATATATATTATTTTATATTTTTATAATGATTTTAAAACTATATATATTTTTTTTATCGTTATAGTTTTCGTATTTTATATATATATATATATAGTTTTAAAATCATTATAAATATAAAATAATAGTCATATAATGATGAATAGTCATATAATAATCACTTTCAGAACGATTTTATCCAGCTGATGAACGATTAAAAAAAAATCATTAACAGCCAATCAGAATCCGCCCTGCTTTAAAGAGCTCGAGCACTTAAAGGATCTAACCTGCAGCGCGCGCTTATAATAAACAGACCGTTATCGTTCGTTGTTGTGGACGCTAATATAGTTATCGTTCTTGAAGTGAACGGGCCTTTAGTCTCTGGGGATTCATTTGGGGGTTGTGTATGCATGACCTCTCGTCTCGTCCCATTGGAGTCCACCGCCTGACCAGCAGGGGCTGCAGAAAGGAGCATCTCTGAAGGCGCAGGAACATTGGTACCTCCCCGCACTAGCGCTGCTGCTCTCCGGCGGATGAGCGCGGGTGTCTGTCCGACGGCAGCGTGCTTCTACACGGGACACTTTTCTTGGATGCGTTACTTATGTCTAACGTTATTTCAAAGAGAAAAGCCTCTTTCCGTCTTTGGTCGTTCACTTTATGACCACATGTTTTAAGACGAAACTGCGACTGATGCTGGACATAAAGTGATTTTCACGGGAACGGAGTCGGTGTGAGGTTACAACGGTAAGATGGTTTGAATTTCACCGATGTCACATTAACGCATTTTTTCATTAAGTTATCGCCTGCACATCTATAACGAGTCACGAAGACTTTGAAAATGAATGTTTACAATGGAAAGTAGGCTACTGCAATCGAGAATACTTTCTTTTTGTTTTACATTAGTCTTGTCCTCGTTCCCATGGTGAATGTATACCAAACCCGCGTGCTGCATTGTGGGATACCTGCAGGCTTCAGGGTTAATTCTCAAATGTAGTAAAACAAATAGTCTGTTAAAAAAAACCTGATTTAATAAAAGTTTGTGTGTGAAAAAGTTACGTGTAATTAGGATCTAAAGACCCTATTTTGATTTTACTTTCGGGGGTGTTTATGATTCTGAAGGGGTTTCCATTCAGTCAGTGCTATAGTGGTTTCAATGTGTTAAAGTAACTTTTTAAAGCATGAGATATTTTAAGTCTAAACGTTACTTTGCTCTGGCCTCCACTGTTATCTGAAGTCACTTGAGACTACTGATAAATAATCTCTTACTGGCTAAAACACTAAAGTGTTTGTCACTGTGGAGTGCTTTGGATTGGTATTAATACACTCTATTGCCAGTTACTTAGACATTATTTGCTAAATAAAAGACACCTTAAAACAATAAGACCAACAGGATAACAGAAGAAACAATAAACTGAAGCCTGTGTTTATATGGTAAATTAGGCTTCAGAAATGTACTACAAAATGTAAACTTTATAAATATCACTGTATGTATACTATAGCATAGTTTTATATACATTTTAAAATGTAATTTATTCCTGTGATGGCAAAGCTGAATTTTATGCAGCCATTACTCCACTTAAAAAAAATAAAGAACTTGTCAAATCTTACTGTCCCCAAGCTTTTGGAAGATAGTGTCAAATATATTTATTTGTGCCTAAATTAGCATATGCATCATCAACTCTAGATTGCCTAGATAAGATTGTCAGATCAATGAATTTCATCAATTCAATCAATTACTTTCTATGTAGGATAGCGAGTGGTGCTCATACATCAGGCTGCAGTAATGAGGAATTGACCACTAGCCTTGTTTATCACTTTTAAAGGGATAAAACATGAAAATTCTGTCATCATTTATTCACCCTCATGTCGTTTCAAACCCGTAAGACTTCCATTCATCTTCAAAACACAAATGAAGATATTTTTTATCAAATCTAAGAGATTTCTGTCCCTCCATTGACAGTCTGCGCAACTACCACTTTAACGCTTCAAAAAGTTCATAAAGAGATTGTAAAACTAATCCATATGAAAAACTTGATCGCTTTATATGACGAACAGATTTAATTGAGTCTTTTATTTACATATAAACATTTATCAGCGAACATACATAGAAGTTCAAACAAACCTGCTTGATGCACGAAAACAAACCTCATTGGTTCTTGCCGAAGCTCAAACGTGCTGCGTTGCGCGAGAATGAACCTCATTGATTCTCGCATGTTAAGTGAACATGCTTGAGCTTCTGTTCACTACAACTGATATGCGAGTTGATATATGTGAATAAAAGCCTGAATAAAATGCAATCTTTTCATCATATAAAGCGATTGAGTCTCTTCAGATAATTTGAACTAAACCGCTCAATTCATATGGATTAGTTTTACAATCTCTTAATGAACTTTTTAAAGCGTCAAAGTGGTAGATGCGTAGCTGTAAATGGAGGGACAAAAATTTCTCAGATTTGATTAAAAAATCTTCATTTGTGTTCCGAAGACAAACGAAAGTCTTACGGGTTTGGAACGACATGGTAAACGATGTAAATGATTACAGAACTTGACATTTTTCATTTCTTTAATTCTACATTCATGTCCCAGACTTTGCTGGCTGTGCAGTATGTGGTGGGATGGATGAGGAGGAGCAGAACCGCTATGTGGCCCAGTTGAAGGCTGAGTTTGACAGCTGTGACACCACCGGGACAGGTTACCTCGACAAAGAGGAGCTTACTGCCTTATGCCACAAGCTGAGCTTAGATGCCCATCTCCCCTTGCTGCTGGACACTCTGCTAGGAACACAAAATTATGCCAGGGTAACAAGTTCCCCACGATCATCCCAGTGTCTCTAACGCTAATGCTGCAATATGCTAAGATAATCTCTTTTTACAGGTACATTTTGAGGAGTTCAAAGAGGGCTTTGTGGCTGTGCTGTCAAGGTCTTTGGACTTCAGTACTTCAGAGGAGGAGAGCAGCTATCTTGAGCCAGGTACTCTAGTGGAAAGTGACCTTTTAATACCTCCATGGTTATCAAAGCTTTTAGGCCTGTTTATCTTCATGATTTTTTGTATGTCTGGACCTTGTGGACTCAAGGTTTATTAATGGTACATGATGTGTAGTTGATATATTATCTGTCCCCAGAGGAACTGAAGGATCGTGTTTTTTTTCTAAATGCTCATTTGTATTTGTTAATGAATAGCCGGGTATATTTATGGTTAGTTACACCACCGTTCAAAAGTTTGGAGTTTTTGATATTTTCTTATGCTCACCAAGGCTGCATTTATTTTACCAAAATTACAGTAAAAAACAATAATATTGTGAATTAATATTACAATTTAAAGTAACTGCTCTCTTTTTAAATGTATTTTAAAATTTAATTTATTCCTGTGATGGCAAATCTGAATTTTCACCAGTCTTCAGTGTCACATGATCCTTCAGAAATCATTCTAACATGCTGATTTGCTGCTCAAGAAAAATGTTAAAAACAACAGCATTTATTTGAAATAGAAATCTTTTGTATCAACTTCATTTATTTTTACTGTCACTTATGATCTATTTAATGCATCCTTGCTGAATAAAAGAAAAGAAAAAAATCGCACTGAAAATTTTGAATGGTAGTTTATATTTAGGGAATTGGGGTTTTATGTAAAACATTTTTTTAAAAGGCATGCAAATCCCAGCTTTTTGTTATGTTCTTCGATCAATTTTATGGCATATTGACCTTAGAAAGTATTTTCACTCTTAAACCACACTTCATACGTCCACTAAAAATGACCTTAGGACCACTGGTTAAAAGCAAACATGTTTAAGAAACAAAATCATTGAAAAATTGTTAAAATAAAATTGAGGTTAGATGTGAGAAAATCTCTAGCACTTGGTTTGAAATTGAAAAACATTCATACATTTTTAAGTGTGGCTTTCTTATACTTATATTAATTTTTGGGGGCACTGAAAAATGGAACACATGAATATAAGAGGACAGGAAGAGAAAGTAATCCTTATTTTAACTTAAGGTAATGTTTTTGTGTCGTTTTTATCTTTCTTGATCAACTTTGAATTTATTTGGTTTAAAGACATTGTTTAAGAAGACAAAATTATTATTGGCATTCACAATAATACCACATCATACCTTGAGGTACCTGCCTTTTGATTGCTTTCACTGGAGGCGTAAAAATATGTTATACAGATGCTGCAACTTTTTGTGCAGGTCTTCTTTAAGCCAAAGCCAGAATAACATTTGTCTTTTTTCATAGATGCATTAGGGAGACTGGTACATTAATGTATGTTGTGAAATCTCAGAGCTCAATGCTAAAATTATCTTTGAAAATGGTAAAACCTGAAAGCTGTGATGAGAAACAGATGTTGGAGAGGTTTCTTTTAGGTTTTCATTTCCTTTCAAGCACATTTTTCATTTTATGAGAAAGTTTATGACATAGATGAACAAATGATGTGAGATGACCTACTATTACTTCTTCCACTATTTTGTTTCTTCATTTTGACTGCTTCTGACATACTTTCATTATCTGTCGCTCTAAACTAAGCATCATTTCCTATTCTTCTAGCAGTCCCAGAGGAGGTGAAGCCTAAATATGTGAAAGGAACCAAGCGGTACGGGCGGCGATCACGGCCAGACAAGACTGACTTAGAGCTCACAGCAGACTCAGAGGATTCACCAGCGTTTGGGACTGACAAAGTGGAAATAAACGGTGTAAGGAGAGCCAAGCTCAGACGCTCCACCTCACTGGAGAGTGTTGAGGTAAAATTCATAATACTTACACTACCGTTAGGGATCTCTTTTTTTTATTCAGCAAAGATTCATTAAATTAAACAAAAGTAAAAAGTAAAGACATTTATAATGTTACAAAATACTTTTATTTCAAATATACGCTGTTCTTTTGAACTCTTTATTTATCAAAGAATCCTGTAAAAAATGTATCACGGTTTTCCCAAAAATATTAGGCAGCACAACTGTTTTCAGCATAATAATAAATGTGTCTTGAGCAGCAAATCAGCATATTAGAATGATTTCTGAAGGATCATGTGACACTGTAGACTTGTTAGATATAAGCACTGCAGTGCCCTTGAGGTGGCGTATTGTTAGTCAATTGAAATACCTGAATTAGTTTGATTCTAGTGAATGGATCTGGGCTGACCTGCTTTTCACAGACAGGAAGTGTGGCGGTGTGGAATGTGCAAGTGCAGGCCCAAAGTGCAGCCCCCACCTTTACCAGACTTTAGTGTTACTTTTGGCTCATGATCAAAACATGGCTCATTTCACATTCTCTTTTTTCCCTCAAAGAGCAGGAGCACTTATAAAAGGGGCTTGTTGTTTCTGCTGTGTCTGTACTTTTTCTTCTGGAGTCATTTTACATGTGCACAACAGTGCCAGACTGGAAAGCCAGTGCAAATGTAAACCTATGCTGCTGGAACTCTCGTTCCATGTGTTTCGTTTTTTAAGAGTTATTTTGGATCCATCTTGATTTGGTTCTAGAAAGAATGGAGGATGACGATGTCTTTCTTGCTCATGCACACCACATGTCCCTCCACTTAAAGTGATTTTTTGGATGAGCTATCCCTTTAAGATGTTTCTGTTACAGTTCTTTGATGGGGTTGATGGTTGTTCAAATAAGCAGCCACCTACCCTTGTGAAATAGAAGCGCTCTTGATTGTATTTAATGTGCACTTGTAGTGTACTTCAAATCTTTAAAAAATATATTTTTATAAAAACTGTACTTGAAGATAATATTTGATTAACTTGATAACAGATAGATAAATAGATAGATAGATAGATATTCTATTTATAATAATGATTTGTAATAATTGTAAGGCTGGATGCTTACGCTGCTATTTTGAGCCAATAATCGGAACAAAAGGCAGTTGAAGGATGACGTGTATAATTCAAATATTTATCTGACTGCAATAAAGTTGTTGTTATTCTTTAAAGGTAAAGGTCTTTCTTAGAGCTGATAGGAAAATGTAGGATTTAACCAGAACGTTTAGATAACGAAAGTTATAATCACTTTAGCTTTCAACTACCCTGGAAATCCAGAGTTCTCGCGAGAGCACAAGTTGAATTTGCTCACTGAGTTTACTCTGGCGTTGAGTAATAATGCTCATTAAATATAACCTTGTATCCGAGCTGCACCAATCACATCGGGTTATCTGATACAGGCGGGCTAGAGGCGAGCTAAACAGATGACGACAGCGCTGTAACGTCAAAGTCATTAGTAAACATTGCAAGATGGCTATAGATGAACACCAGTTGTTTGAAACGGCTTTGGGCGCTACAATGAATGAGTTAGACTTGGCTTTTTATCTAAAAGAGGAACAGAAGACGGTGCTTGAATCGTTCCTTTGCATGAAGGACGTTTTTGCTGTTTTGCCGACCGGATACGGCAAGAGTCTAATCTACCAGTTAGCTCCACTGGTAGCTAAGCACATGGGGCTTGTTGTGATTGGTCGTAGTGTTATCCAATTGCGTGCAGTGAGATTTTCAAATTCATGCTTGGTGCCGCCCCTCGAGCTGGCCGATTTTCATTAGTCGATGCCAGACCATTAATCTTTCAGATTTAGGTCTGGATTTCCAGACTAGCTTTCAATATCATCAGTGAAAGGAAAGGAAAATTTCTCAAAGCCTTTAAAGTTATTTATTAAGTTACATGTTTAAATATACAGACAGTAGAATGGAACAACATACAGTAAAGAAAACTTGGTTGTAACAAATAGAGCACTGTTGTGCAGAAGAGGCCGTAAAAGCCTTTCTCATAGTATGAGGTTACGCACTGGTGTGCTGGAGTGGCGGGGTTAAAGCCTTTCTCCAAGAACCATCCTGTGCCTGGAGTGTCCCAACAGTCCTCAATCAGCATACTAAGGAAATCCCTTGCACTAGATAGGCATAGGCATACTGTGATGATGAAGGCCATTGTGCCATGTTTAATTCACATGTATACCTTTAAAAGGATTTTTGAAGTACTAGGGCAGTAAAGAGTTCTGCCCATATTTGCTCAGCCCTACATAATATCAAGTTTTACTTTAAAGTACATTTTAAATAATTTCATTTTAATTATCTTTTGTTGTGCTTTAAAGAAGTACATTTATTTTGCTGTGTTGTTGACTAACATACTTAAGCACATGTAAAGTACTTGATTATAATTTTAACTGTAGTGTTTTATTTGCTATTACATTTACAGTTAATATCTTTTGTGTAAGAAAAGCCTTGTGAAAAGCCTTTACAAACAAATGTGTAATTACAAATATATTTAAATACATGACATACAAGTTTCGCTAGAAATTACATTAAAGTATATGCTTGTCAGTACATTGGACAGTACACTTGAACCATATTTCAAAGACAATATACTGTAAATAATTATGAAAATGACATATGAAGGTGAGTCAAAAATCACTCTTAATTTCAACTAATTGCATTTATTATAAATTTAAATTATAATACATTTTAGTTAATAACATGCAAATTAAATGTCCGAAAACTACATTCAGTTCCCACTTAAGTAAAGTCCCACTTTAAAGTGTATGGTTTTACGTAATAAGTATTTTTTTTAAAGTATGCTATTCACAGGGGTAGAACACTGTAGCTACTGCAGCAACGTAGTAAAACCACTTGAATCATCTCAATTAGATAAAAATTTTTTGGATGATACTTCTTGAGAGAGTTGGACACAGTCTGTGGAAGATTTGAACAATCAAGTGCTTTAGCCAAGAATGAAAGCATGCTGGTCCATCAGTACAGTTTATGTTGGCAGCCGCCGACATTTGGTGTTTATTCACCAGCCCGCCAGGCTCCATTTGGTCCTGAATGTTTTAGTGCCTGTGTGTTCAATGTGTTTTACGTGTCGAGTGTGTTCAACCAGGATAAGAGGTCTTGGTTTGGGTGGAGCTCAGGGTGCAAAGCATCAGCTGTGGTCTGATAATGTGAAGTACAACAAGGAAAGGGTTTGGCTATAATTTGGCATGGCGCTTCCTCTAACTGCGCCTCTCATTTTAGAAACGCATACTTGCATACCAGAGCCCTCCCTCGCTCTCTTACTCTCTCTCTGTCTCTCCGCTCTGTTCTCCTCTTCTTCTCCCTCTCCTCTCTCATTTTTTTCATAACAGTGTTTGAAATATTTAGACCTTTTATGTAACCCAGCACTTTCTATTTTGATAAATGGGGGAGATAACATGCTCTTTAAATCGACTTTTTGCACTGTAACTAGCGATTCTGTGTTGTTCTGTAGCAGGAGGATCCAACTCACCATGTTTCGATAAGTAATCTGATGAACATGCACAGTTGAAGTATTATGTAAAAGGTTTAAGGTTTCACAAGGGTGTCTTAAATACAAAAAAGTATTAGTAACTTTTACTATGTAAAAAGCTGTAAAAAGTACCTTTAATCCACTTTGCAACAGTTGTTTAGTTCTTTAAGCCATCTCATAAAATGTTATTCTTTTAGCTTAAAAAATGCTAAAGATTATCATTAATTTTCAAGAGTGAATCCCAAATTTATACGCAGATGTCACTTCCGAAACTATGCAGTGTATAATTGGCTGTCGGTCCTCTTAGCTGCATGAAAAACAAAACTTTCATCCAATGGAAACATAGCCTCGAAAGCGTGCAAAGATCGCTCCCTTTATAATCACTAAAAATCCATCACTTATCTCAGTTCATTGCGATTTCACAAAGTTCCATTATAATCAATGAAGCTGTCTACACTGCACAATGAATCTCTTACTTACACCGTGTCTATACTTTGTTTGTTAACGAGAGGATTCGCGAGCGTGCAGAACTCAGCACTGAACAAAAACTTTGCCGTTTTGAGTGGTGAGTGGATTCTGACTAAATTAAAGACCTCTGATTGGCCATTGCGTTCAAAAGATCAACAAACATCTCTGTGATTGGCTACATTGTTTACCGCTGCAAAAACACGTTTTAAATGGAAACAAAAATACGCAATGGAGTGTTTGCCAAATCTGTTGGAAAGCACCCCTGTAGATCTGAAGCTATTTTCCTTTTCGAACTTATACGCACAGTATTTTTGCCATACAGATTCACAGGCCTCAGCTCAGATTCCTATCCATATATTCTTTTACAACATTTATGTGAGCAACATCATTGCTTGTTTGTGTAAATAATTCAACCGGCTGTGATGAATATTGCACACAAACCTTTTCATGCCACATAAATTATTCAGTTTTGAGTACGTCATTGACTAAAATAAAACATGTTTGTATTTTTTTCAGGCAGAAACTGAGAAACATTATTAATTAATTTGTAATCAAGGTGGGTCTTATTTGTTCTGATTGTTGGAGAATTTTTGTGCTCCTCAATTAGAGATTAGCCTTTGCTGAAATACCTCCATATCTCAAGGCTTTCCTTAGTGAACAATGACTTGAGGACAACAAGTGTGATGTTCCTCACTTAATTTCTTATCGGAGATCAATGAAGTGGCTTTTTCTTTACAATTGACTGAGAGAGAGATATAATACAATACTTTCTGCTCCCTGCCCAGTGGGAACACTGAAAAACAGTTTGTGAACAGTTATGTAATGTTGTTTAAAATTTAATGCTGGTGGTAATTGATTGTGGCTTGTCCCATATTTAGCTGGGTTTATTCTTTTGTTGCTGGAAGCTGAACTGTGTAGCGTTTCGATCAGTGTATTCTGTCCTGTTTGCATCCTGCATTTGACCATTGTCATACATTGATCAAACCACAGATATTTTACAGGTCAGTGACTGTCTGCTTCAAACTTTAATCTACCTCTAGATGGCACTAGCACACAAATGCACACCGTACATTCTCTGTTTAAAAGTTTACACAATCTACCATACAGCTTTTACCAGTTGTGCAGTATGCATATGTATACTACTGTGCACAGTATACTAGAATACCAAGATGACTTGATACCAAGATGATTACTACTGTACTATATTTACCACAGTGCACAGGATACTACATCCATTAGTGCTCAACCTGACCTTCCACTTTCAGTGACAATCGAAGTGGAAGTGACATCCATTGTTTTTTAACATCTTTTGCTGCTTTCCGAGTCAGGCATTCTCTAATACAACATGTCACACAAGTCAGAAACATTACACAGAAGTAGCCTAAAAAACAGAATAGTTATATTGTGAACAACAAACCCAAATTTAAAAATTATGAAAATTATGAATTCCTGTCACCTATTTATACATGGTTTAATTTTTGCGTTACACATTTTTGCATTACATAAAGTTTGTGAAAGTTGAATAATTAACTACTCTTGTGTATAAGCTGTTCTGTACATCACACCTTTAAAATAATTGAAATACAGCATGTAAAATTAAAATAACTTGCAAATTCATTCATTATATTTCACTACAGATATGCTCACTGATCTCTATATATAGATTATAGATATATGATTTAATGTAATTCTATTTGTATCTATGAATTGGTGTAATGAAGTCAGCTTACAGCAACCAACATTTTTTGTTACATAGGCTAATACATACAGTTTCGCATTCTATTTTATTAAAACAATAATATACAGTATTCAGTGTATACTGGGCAGTATCCAGTTAGCAAATAACTTTACAATGACACATTTACAGATTTGAGTATTTCACTGCATTTGTCTTTTGTCAGCTGATTTTAAAGCTCTCTCAGTGTTGGAACTGTTGAATAACTCGGTCCGACTCCAAACCATCTCTTATGTAAGCGCTTTTGCATCATTACAGAAAGATTTAGCTGGCTTTGTACGAGCAAGGTTTAAGCTGTTTTAGTATGATGCAGTGTTTCTATACTGATGTGAAGAACAGCATTACTTCAGTGCTTGTATCCTCAGTCTGCTAGTTGTTCCCGTCCAGCGTTGCAGAAGTAATGACTGCTGGGATGGAATGCCTTATGATGATTCTATTGTGTTCCTTGTGATCACTCAACCATACTAGTACTACATTCAGCTACACTTTCTCCATCCGTTCACTCAACAGCATTTCAGTCAAGAGTCAAAACCTCAATTCAAGAAGATATGCTTCTTTATAAGTTTACAATTGAGATGTTCAGAATAGCATACTATTATAATACATAGTATGTAGTATATATAATGTGCACATTATGAATGGAGTACCTGGAAGACCTGTCCAAAATGGCACCCTAAACATTCGCGGTCTTCCTACAAGTCCGCACTTTTGCGACATAGTGTGCATTAAGGGTGCATATCGACCGCAAAGGGGGCACTCGCGAGCACCAAAACACACCTGAATCAGCTAATCAAGGGCTGCATCCGAAATCACATACTTCTCTACTATATAGTAGGCGAAAAACAGTATGTGACAAAAGAAGTATGTCCGAATTCACAGTATTCATAAAAGAGTAGGCAAAAAGTATACGGATGGCCTACTATTTCTGGCGAGGTTCTGAAGTGTGCATACGATGGACACTTTACTATCCCATGAGGCCACTGGATAGGATTTAGGAATGGCAGTGAAGCGACATAACTGACACTGGTAGGTCACATGATAATGACAACATGGCGAATGTAGTATGTCCGGATTACATTTCCACTACACATGCTCATACTACATAGAACACACTTATTTAGCCATCGTGAAGTAATTTCTTATTCAAAATAAGTACCTACTCAAGAGAGTATGTGATTTCGGACGCAGCCAAGCTCTTCAGGATCACTTGAAAATCACAAGCATGAGGTCTCTAGGAGCAGGGTTGAAGACCTCTGCCCTATGGTCTCATGGGCTTCATGATCACACGCAAGTGGTGGCCATTGTAAGTCCACAATTAAAAATAATGCAAAAAAGCAAAAATATAATGATGTGCATGGATCATTTATAATAAATCCCACTATATTCCATATAAAACAACAAGATTAGTACATTTTGATTTCATGGTGACACTGTCAATTCTTTATTTACAGAGTCTCAAATCAGATGAGGACACAGGAAGCAATAAAGAGTCCACACACCACTATTTTGTGGCACAAGGTACTATATTGTGTAACTTTTAAATGAATCGAGCCGTTTTACATGTAGATCAGCACATGAATGTAATTCTTTCTGCTTTACATTTACCCAAGGTCAGTTGAAGCTCTGGAATCAAGAGGGTACAGAAAGTCCTCAGCACTCATCCAACCCTCAGCATGAAGTGACAGATGGACAGGTGAGAGCAGTATGGGAAGAGCTGGGGGTCGGAGCCGGAGGATCACTTAACCGTGAGGAGCTGTCGCTCGTCTGTGACCACATTGGTCTCAAGGACTTACAGTCTGAGGTACGGTCATGTAACAATCTGTACAGAGTAGAATAAGCAACGAAATTAGTCACTAAACACCATATCTGTTTGTCTGTACACAGGAGTTAGACGCTCTTTTCAGGAAACTAGACAAGGATCAAGATGGGAGAGTCAGTCTCAGTGAGTTCCAGAGCGGTCTGTTCACACAACAGCGTCACATTACACCCATCTCTACCTCCACCCCTGCCAGGCCCAAACCACAGCGCTCCATCTCAAAGGTCAGTATCACTTCAAGGTCATGGTGAAAGCAGATTGTAGCCAAAAATAAACATACTGTAGCTTTGGCAAAACAATCTGCTGCAAACGCTGACACCAGTATGCAAGAGTGTGGCTGCATGGTTTCTCTACAAATGAAGTGAATGTGTGAAAGAAGCAGTTATATGTGATTGTTTCTTTATTTGAGATAGATAGTAACATATATTTGATCATATGTTGTTATGCATGGAATGCTTAATTTTTTTTATGCATGCCAGACTGGCAGGTTAATGTTACAGATAAAGTACAGAAGTCTTGCATATCTGCCAATTTTCCTCTCACCTGTTGATTAGAAAAAATGAAAAAGTCACTGAAAGAATCAACAACTAAAGCCTCTGCCAATTTTTCCATGGCTTTCCTTGGCTGACAAAGACAAGAGGCAGCTAAATTATTTCCTGACTGTCAAATAGGATTCATTTCAGAACTCCAACATCAAGCCAAGTTACTGAGGGCTGCACTGGCTGGAACCAATTAACTTAATTGGGAAGGTGGAGCCTCCTGTTTTTTCTCTTTTGTTTCTGGGAAAGCATGATTGTATTGCTATGCAATGGCCAAACTTGCAATCAAAGCTGAGGAGATGTACTGCACAACTGGCCTCCTTCCTGCATGTAATGTTTTTACATGGGAATGTAAAGACATTTTGGAGTCCTTTAGTGATGACCTTTCTGAGGTGATTTTACTGAAAGCACAACCAGCCAAAAATATTTAAAACAATATCTTAACTCAAGCTAGGCACTTATTCGGATGCAAGATTTGTTGGTTAATAAAATGTAGGATTTAAAAGATCAGGCTTCCTTTAAGGAGAAAAACAGCTTCAGTGATCAGTGCTTGATAACAAATGCCGAGTTGCATGAATATTTGGCGGTCGCTGGAGCTAAAATGAGGCTAAGCCAGCTTAAGGGTTACGACACCAGAAGGACGTTTATTAGTGGTCAGTGAAATAATTTTGTTCATGATTGAGGCTCTAGCTCTGGCATGTCAAGGACAGCATTGTGCATTGTGTGGTGGGACTGTGAGAGCTTGTGTTTTTTTAATTTATTTTTTATCCCTTTCAGCGGCTTTCCTCGCAGTTGAATACTGAACTTTGCTGGATCGTTTTGTCTTTTTTTTTCTCATGTCGTTCCCGCTGCTCTCTCAGGCCCTTGAGGAACGTTTGGTGCGTTCCACCTCCCCTTCTTTACTGTCGGCTACGGTGGGTCAGAGGCTGTTGACCCGGCTGGATGATGGATCGGGATGCACAAGCCCAGATAAAGTCATCGCCCTCTGGACGGAGGAGGGCATCCACAACAGCAGGGATATTCTCCAGGTAATAGATTACTTAGATGTTTAAGATAGATGAACTGACAAACTGTGAATAATGACAAACGCTGAATAATGTTTGCATATGTTTTTTTCTCTATAAATCATGGCATGAATTGTCTTTCATTCTGAACCTGCATACAGACTCTGGACTTCTCTCTGGAGGAGCGACTGTGTCTGGCTGAACTCACTCTTGCACTGGACAATGAGTTACTGGTCAGTGGAAACGGCATCCATCAGGCTGCTCTGGTCTCCTACAAAAATGAGATAAACCACTTACAGTGAGTGTTATTCACATCAAATAAAGCCTGTCGAAACATCCAAATCACATTTCACCTGAAAACCAAAGTATGTATGGATCTATGCATTTATTTATTTAGCAGTGTAACATTTTCAGGACAATTTTACCATTTCTTATTAATGTCTAGTATTGACTTGTTTTTAATGATGATTCTCATTATTTTAAGTCATTTTACTGTATTACTATAAAAAACCTGGTTTTGCAATGTTTTTTAAACAAATGAGTAAATGAGCTTGCATTGTCCTGAAAGTAATGTCCCAATGTAGACATCTTAATACTCCTAATATTTTTTGGGATAAAATGCCTCTTCATGAGATTCACCTGAATGTCTGTGCTGTTTAGTTTGTCTCCACCTGGAGGACATGTAATGTACTGTGTTCACCAGTATTCTTTATGTTGTGTGCTTTCAAATTAGCACTTTTGGTGTGCACATGTTTGCGATTGACGTCAGACTTCGGTTCATTTGGATAATGTGAATGATTTTTTACAAAATTGGATGTGAACTGTACTCAAGTCTGCTTAAAAAGAGTGGCCTGGGGTACGTTTCATGTGAATTCTGGTATGCTTTGCTGCTGATATGAACACAATCGTACTTCATCGCGGAGGTAAACCGCTATTGATGACATGTGATTCGATAAAACTGTGTGTGTGTGTGTGTGGTCTCACTCACTTTCCTGACAAGCGTTAGTGACGCACTGCAAGCAGAGAATGTATATCATTTCTGCTGGATCCCACATTCTTTTGAACATTTGCGGCAAACAGACACAAGTGCCATTATGTGCTGATGCTTTGAAAACATAAACGGTTTATGTTTATGCGTCGTCGTTAATGTGAACACAATCCAGTGGGGGAGGAGCAATCAAATTCTGGTTCAGATCAGGCAATCGAACCAAGTGTGAAAGCACACTTAGATGTGAAACGACTACAAAGTGGCTTTACTTTGTTCTCCAAACATCTCTGCATGCTTAACAGGTGTTACTTGTGACAAATGTTGCATCAGAATGGATGATCATCTCATGGTGTGGTGGTTTTGTGTTCTACCTCTATAGAGTCCTGGCAGAGCAGGCCTGCCAGGAGAGGGACAAAACCAAGGCGGACCTGGAACTGGCTGACCGCCGCAACCTACAGCTGGTCAGAGAGGTGGATGATCGCCATGCGACCATGGAGTCTCTCAATGAGTCTAAAATCAAGTATGGCTGCTCTCCTCTAGTCCATATTTAGGCTGTGTCCAAATTCAGGGTCTACATCCTCCTTAGGATCCTTCCTACCCGGTTGAAGGAGGAGGGGTCCTCCGACGACCGCAAAGCCCGGAAGTCGGTGTTTGTGAATTTGGACAGCCTACCCTTCTTTCACATATTTTCAGAGGAGAAAGGCCGCGAAATTTAAAAATATTACTGTTACTGTGTCACGAAATGTAGTTTTAAGAGTTTTTCAGTCGACAATGTAGTTGTGTAAAGCTCAAATCTGTGGTTTATTTATAAAGAGAGCGCCATTTTAAAAATGTTTTCTGACGGTTTCGGAGTTGTGAGATCCAGGGATCACCGGGCGCTCAGCGCTCATGTACCCCGCCGAGAACAGCTTTGCCTCGGCTAGAGCTTCTAGACGTTCGCCGCTGTCAGTCTAGTGAGAATAATTCGTCTTGTGTTTATCTAACAGGCGATCTTTGGTTTCATAAATCTATAATTTGTTCCTTGGCAGATTGTTGTGGCTGAGGGCAAAGTGAAGTTTCATAACTTTATATATTTAGGCTTATTTAACTTTAACGGTGTAGCCTGCTGTATGTTTGACTGAATCGTTTACTTTATTTCTTGACTTGTAGCTTCTTATACCTTTTAAAAACCGAAATTTAACAAAAAGAGACAGGGTTGCGTCATTTTATTTTATATAGCCTATGTAATAATATGTTAAAATGTATAAATTTACATTATTTATTATTGTTATTATAATAATATACCACTTGCGATTATCAATCTATTATAGTTATGCTGTTAAATTATTTTACTATTCATAGTAACTAACTATTTAACTTATTATTTTTATTTTCTATTCTGTAATTGATATTTCATATTCTATTGCTATTATTATAGTATTATAAATAAACTATATGCTATTATCAATATATTATTATTATATTAGTACTTATGATATTATATAATTATACTTTTCATTACTATTTTATTTGCTGTATGTTTGTTTATTTTATTGACTAAACTATTTACTATTAGCCTACCTTTCACTTTATCTTATATTTACTATTTGCATTGCACTGTAGTTGTACCATATCATATGTATTACCATAAAGGATCCCACAATAAGAAAACTTTGTTTAATTTAATGTGAAAATTAAATTATATCTCAGTATGGGGGTGTTCACAATTCTTATTCAAGAATGAAAAGTTAAATACATGACAAGCCTGAGCTTTGGCCATTCCTTAAAAAAAAAAAAAAAAAAAATTAAACCACTGAAAAAAAATATTTTTTTGAAAAGCCAGTTTTTAAAAAACTTAAATCGAAAAGCATACTCCTCTCCCACTCCACTACCGCTCGCTTCGTCCGCCATTACGCTCTGCCGAAAAGAATTATGGGATAGGTAGGACGGGAAAGGATCCACCACACCCATCCTTCCAATTCGGGGAAAAGGAGGACGTATTTGTGGGCCGCATTTGAAGGATCCTACGAATTTGGACAGCCTTCGTCGCGGCGCTGTGACGTAACATCCTTCAAATGAGTACTCCGAAGGATGTAGACCCTGAATTTGGACACAGCTATAATCATATCTGATAAAGAGACATGCAAGGGCTCTACAGTGTTTTTTTGTTTGTTTTTTAAATTATGCAGGGGCCTGGAGCAGGACTTCCGGGATAAACTTACAGCACTGAGGAGTGAATCTGAGTATGAAAGCGAGGTTCTTCTAGAGCAGGTGGAGAATGAGCGGGAGAGACTCCGGGAGGAGCTAGAACTGCTTCAGGCTCAGGATGTTAGCCTTCAGGAGGACATTTGCACTGCTGCTAAGGTAACCACTGATGTCACTATTATTATTGTTGTTGTTATTATTATTATAATTAGCAGTATTCTGTTAGGTTGTTGCATTTAAAATGCATTTAAAACTATTGTTTTTATTCAGCAAGAATGCATTCAGTTAATCAAAAGTGACAGTAAAATGTTTAAACTGTTATAACAATATATATTTTTTAATTCAGTTCTTTTGAACCTTCTATTCATCAAGGAATCCTATATATATCGCTGTTTCCATAAAAATAGCAATAAATCAGCATATTAGAATGATTTCTGAAGGTTAACTGGAGTCTTCTCAAGTGACACTGGAGTAAACTTCAGTAATGATGCTGAAAATTCAGCTTTGCTATTAAAAATATATTAACATAGAAAGCAATTCCTTTACGGTAGTAAACTTTTGAACGATAGTGTATAACTTTATAAAACGAATCATTCTGACTGATGAATTATGAGTGTCTCTAATAGCTGTTGTTAATTTTTCTTTACAAAAGCACCATGTTGTTGTTTTTTTGTTTGGCTGCAATAAGAAATTGCCTACAGTTTTACTAGTAAACTGTTTCTTCATGGAAGAACTGTTTATTCCAAATATTATTATTAATATAAATAATTAATAATTATTATTAAATAATAATGCATTATTTTTTAACATAGTTGAATTCATTTGTTTAAATAGCAGTTGCCAGCATTGTTTAAAGCAACACACCATTGAAGGTAATGCTTTACACTGATTTTATTATGGTTAAGAGGGTTTGTAGAAACTCCCTGTACAGTAGAAAATAAGGCAACATTGCGGCAATAGAGCGCGGGATCGTGACGTCAGCGCATCACAGTAACGCAAGGCATTGTGGGATTTTAGGACACGGAGGTTAGAACTTGAAGCGTAGAGTAGCAGGAATATTAGTATTTGCGGTAGTATATTGGTATATTTTAGAAGTAGGCTAATTCAGTTTAGAAAAACGACAGAATGGTGAACGCATGTTGCATTGTAAACTGTCATAATCGTTCTCACGAGGTAGCTTGTTCAGATCAGTCGACCACTCTTTGTGTTCGTACGGATCGAGCCCGTTAATTGCCTTTATTTTCTCTAAGTATCGCTCCTTTGCTTCCTTGTTCAGTTTCTCTCGCTAGATAACCTTGAGCTTGATCTTCGCACGGTCCATGTGTGTTTGTTTACGTTTTTTCTTCTACTCTATACAACCTCTTTTGGAAAACTAAGAATTACCGCCACCAACTGCCTCTTGGAGTTACAACAGCCGTGTCCTAAAAGATGGCCGCCGCTACTCAGAATGCACTGCGCTATGACGTAGTTGCCCATTCTCAATAAAATCAAATATTTATTTGATTTAAAAACAAAAACGAATTGCTTTAACTTTTCGATGATTCTGTTTTGTAATCCTATTATAGTATTTTATTTATTTTTTTAAAAGATGAAACATACAAATAAAAATTGTGCAGGAACAAAGAGTCTTATTCACCAAGATACACATCCGACAATTTTGTATTTTGCCATTGAATATTCAAGTTGGGGAATTATATTTAAATAAACCATAACATTATTCATAAAATATATAAATTGCATTACAATTCCCTTAGCATGCCTCCTTTAATTCCCTTAATGATTCTGTTCTTGGCTACAGAACACGACTCAACGAAGAGGTGATCTGTCATGGTTAGAGGTGTATGTTTCTTTGAGCATGTCAGTGTGGTGTCAGGTTAAATAACTCTAGCTCTGTGTTACAGGAGAACAGTCGTTTGGAGGAGGAGGTCAGCCTTCTGAAGGAGAAGCTGTCTGAAGCGGAGAGCACCATCTCGAAACTACAGAAGGATCTAGAGCATCTGCTGCAGGACAGGGTGAGACGTCTATATGCTGAAGATCATGAGTTTCATTCTTTAAGAACAATAATGATAATTGATCTATGCTTGTTTTATTGAACAGTACGGTGGCCTTGATCCAAATGGCACAGGACTGCTGAATCAAGAGGAGCACTTCTCAGAGATCTTTAAGGAGTACGAGCAGCAATGCAGGGTATGAGCTTTCCTGTGTGTGATTATGGCGTGTTGGTGGATATTTTGTCTAGAGTGAATGGTGAGGTCAGCCTTGTCATTGTGCATTGTATTTAAGTGTCCTTTTTTGGTTATTATGCCAGCTCTCCTATAATCCATAGTGTTGTAAATGACGCCTTTAATTGTGAGGAGTGGTGTGCTTTTACTTTTTACTCTTGTGACTTTTTGCTCTTTTGTAATTAATCACCTAGGAACCATTCAAAAAACTTAGTAAGTGTATTCTAATGCACAAAAATTACAGCTTAGCAACAAGGTAGAGACTTTACCCATGAGGCTTCTTATTTAAGGCAAGACATTTATGTTTTTTCTGCACTGGTCAATTTTGAGATTTTGGTCTATTTGGCTTTTCATGTCATTTTTTTAGACTAGTGCAAAGAAAAAATCCAAAATACACTTTCAAGTGTTTATTTTATTGCACTTTGTATTTTTACCGGTAGATTAGAGTACAATGCATTTCTTTAAGGACCATTTTCTCAAAATATATATATTTTTTCCTCAGAGCATCACTGAAATTTACCAAACTTTAGTTTTATTTCTATTTATTTTCTGAAGGTTTTTACACAGGGGTTTGTTCATTTATCATTTGCTTGATTTTATACATATACAACGTTATTCCCGAAAACATGGTGAAATGTTTTTTTTATTTTATTTTTTATGGAGCGACAAAAGGAGATATCCAAAATTCCCTTCATATAAACCTTTGACTAATAAGTCAACAAAATGAAACAAGAATTTTGAACCTGTCCAATGTTTTTAACAACTCTGTAATGAAAACTATACTATTATAGGATTACAAAACCGAAATGAGGGAATGTTGCTATTTAAAGTATGCATTTGTTTTTTGCCATCTTTTTAACAACCTTTTATCAAGTTAATTTTAATATGTAAAATATATATTTTTAAAATAACAATATATTTGACCCGTGTGTGTCAAATATTTGCAGACAACAGCAAGTAAGCCATTTGTAATTGTTTCATTTGGTGATGCTTTCAAAGAAAAACACATTTCACCTCCGCTTTACATATGTTTGGGAGATTTGTTTCAGGAAATGCAGAAAAAAAGTTTTACTTGTGCAAATGACTCTGTGTCTCCGCCCCACTAAATACAGGAGTTGCAAGACAGGAATGACGAGTTGTGCTCAGAGCTGGAGTTGTTGAAGTCTCAGGGCTCAGGAAGGAGAGCCAGACGATCCAGGGGCAGCCTGTCGGATCATGACTGGTCAAGCCGAAGAGCATTAACCACTGAATCAGATTCTGGTGAACAAACATCTAGATCTCACACATCTTTCATGCTATCGAGCTTAACCTCTGTAGTAAACATCTAAACCTATCTGTTTTGTTCTACAGATGATCCTGAAATGAAGAAGGGTACATCTCGTCAGGTCAGAAAAACGCTCCAAGTCACTGACAAGAATGGTGAGGAATAATAAAAACAAAGTTATCCTTTCTGAATGAAATATCCATACACATGGGTCATGGCTTGATTTGGTGTGTCTCTTCAGCCCTGGGCTCCTTGGAGAGCTTGGCTCCGTCTGTAAGCATTGAGACAGAACTGGCCATGGAGCAGATGAAAGAGAGATACGAGCAAGAGGTTCAGGACTTGAAGATCCAATTGGAGACTAAGGTACAGGCAAACCATGGAAATATTAAATAAATTACCCAAAGTACCCTTTGCAAATTAGAGTAGATTCAGTTTAGATTCAAACAGGCAGAGCTGAAGGGGAAAAAGTTAGGATATGCAAATGCTTCTAAACCAAAGACGGGCAAAAAAGTTAACAAGCTGTAGAGAAAGTGATTTATAGTCTTAATTTTTTTGTTCACAGGTGAATTTCTACGAGCGCAGTATGGAGCTGATGCGGCAGAATATGGAGGTTGAAAGGAAGGACATCTCGCAGGGCTTTAAGATGGAGATCAGTGAGTTGGAGGACCTGAAGGCTCAGGCGGAAGAGCGAGCAGAGCGAACGCGCCAGGCTGTTGAAAAGCTGGAAGCAGAGCTGAGGGGTAAGACTGCAGGAGGAGTTTGGGGTCAAGAGCAAGAACGAAGAATTCAACGGGAACAGGCAGAACTGGAGCAGAACTATGCTCGTGAGATCAGTAACATCGTGATGCGCCTCACTTCAGAGAAAGATCAGCTAGAGGCAGAACTCAAGCTCAAGATGGACCAGGAGGTGCTGCTTGTTAGGTAAGTGTTACTCAAATGGTCTGGTAAAGGATTAGGTGCTGCTCATATATTGTAGACATTAGAAGTATATATTTGGAAAAAAAAAAACAGAGCTAGAAGATAGAAGAATTCAGAAACCAGGGTATTAAGCCCAATTTATACTTCTGCGTCGAACTTACGCCGTAGCTACGTCGTAGGCTGTGTATAGCGCACGTACCTTTCGGCGTACCCTGACGTGCACCTCTCCAAAAATGTAACAACGTGTCAACTCTACGCGGACGCAAGCGCTGTGATTGGTCTGCTAGGACCGCTCCCTCGGGTTTCACATGCTCCCTCTGGACAACAAGGTCCGGACAACGACGCAGAAGTATAAATGAAAACCAACGCGTTGCCTACAGCGTAGTGGCTCCGGCGTAGGTCCAACGCAGAAGTATAAATCAGCCTTTATTTTGTATGTTTTTTGCCCCCTCATAAAAAATATATATATTTAATTAAAACAATTTTTTGCAAATATAAAATGTTGCCTATTTTAAGACCATTATTTTTTTGTGTGTTGTGACCATTATTTTTGATTTACTACAGCTCATAAAAATAAATCAATCGTCCGACAGCATCTGTTTTCATTTCCATAATGCAAATACTTTTGTGAAGAAAATATATTTTGTTTGTAAACATGTTGTTGTTGACATGTATTAATGATTTTAATAAAAATTGATAATTTATGATAATGTTAAAAATAATGGTTTACATTAGGAATTGAATGAGATTCACCATTGAAAATAATGGGAATTTAAGAATGTTCTTTGCAGGTTTTGTGAGATTCACCCACTTACAATTTATTTTGTGCATTTTCAATAAAACGTAATGTGTGCTTCATATAACCTTCATTCAAGAATTACATCTTGAATTGTGTTTTACTGCATGTTCAACCTGTTTTTGTTTTTTTAAGTAGGGGAAAAGTAGAATATCTTTTTTTTTTTTTCTTCCTTGGTATCCACGACATTGCCATGAATTTAGACATAGATGTATTAGCATGTTGCTGTTTACCAGGGAGAAAGCAGAGCAGCAGTTATTGCACATGAAGGCACAACACAGTGAAGCTCAGCGTAGCCTGCTCCATCAGCTGCACCTCGAGCGCAGCCGTCTAGAGGAGCAGTCTGAGCAGCATCGCAGAGAAGAACAGGAGGTGCGCAGGGAGCATCTCCTCAGCACTGAGCGCTGGAGTGAAGAGCAAGCTCAGATCTGCAGCAGGGTGGCACAGGAAAGAAAGAAACTGGAGGAGGAACACCAGGAAGAAATCAAGAAGCTAGGAGAACACATCCACTTCATGGAAGCTCAGGTAGAACTCGCATCTAGGGCTGAGGAGGAGTTGCTCATATTACAAAGACAGTTAGAAGATAAGCTGGAAGAGATGTGTGTTCAGCTTGAAGACAACACGGTTTCCATGAAAGCTCAAGATGCACTCGTTCAGCGTTTGACCTCAGAACTTCATGCCAAAGAGAAGGAAACAGAAATTAGAAATGAGAAAGAACAAAAGCTTTGCAATAAGCTCTCTCAGCTAGAGCAAAAGCTTAAAGCTGAACGAGAAAAGAAGCAAGAACTTCTGAAGCAAAAGGAGCAAATACAGAAAGAAATGGACAGGAGTACTCAAGATCTAAAAAAGGAACTTGCAAAAGAAAAAGAGAAGGAACGGGAGCTTCTTGACATAATTTCTGAGCTGACAGAAGAGCTGGAAAACTGCAGGACCAAATCTGAGACCTGGCAGAAGGAGATCGAAATAATGCAGGGAAGCAGTGGTCATCTATCTACTGCATTTGGTGAACAGCAAATCCAGTTAAGAGAACAAGGGAAAGAACTTGAGGATCTTCAAGAAAACTTGGCCAAAACGCACGAGGCATTGAAAACCAGAGATGATGATCTTACAAGACAGGCTTCTGAGCTAAATGCGGTGGAGATGGAGCGGGATCGACTCATAGAGGAGCTCAAGGGTCAGTGTGAGGTTCTCAAACAGCTACAAACACAGGTTAATAGTGTCTCTGAGGAGTGGGATCAAATGCACACAATGGAGCAAAACCTTAAAGGCTTTCTTGTAGAGCAGGGTAAGGTTGAACAGCTCCAAGCCCGTCTGAACTTGGAGCAAGAAGAAACAAGGCGTCTTGAACAAGAGAACTCAAGCTACCGGCAACTTGCAGACCAGCTTTCTTCTCAGATTGTAGAAATGGAGGCCGAATCTACCAAACTTAAAGAGAACCGAGATCATTTTTCTCTGGAACTGCAAAGCAAAGACAACCAAATGCTGGAACTCAACCGTCAGCTTGAAGCCAAAGCCGAAGAGATGGATTTGCTCTGGAACGAGGTTCAGCTGAAGATGAATCTGTTTAAAAACGTCACTCATTTCTCTGGTCAGGTTAAACTTTTGACCAACCAATTGGAGGACAAAAAGCGAGAGCTGTGCTCTCTGAGAGAGGAGGCCGACAATACCACCAACCAACTACAGCAATCGTTGATGGACTCCCAAGCAGAGCTTCAGCAAATGGAGGAGGCCTTTGAAATCGAGAAGTGCCAAATGAAAGAACAGCTTCTGGAGATGGAGGGACTTGTCATGGCCTTAGAACTGGAGATGGACTCCAATCCCCACAGGTTTGTGGTTCTCCAGCTAGTAGATGACCGTCGAAACAGAACCAAAAGATTAACAATTGCTGCATTGATCCATTCGTCGATTCTCCCGTACGGATGCCAAGAATTGACCGCTCACTACTTTTGTGTCTGTCCAAGAATGTTTGACTGATTGTTTCACAGAATTGAGATATCATTAACCGTAGATATGCGCTTTGATTTTTCAGACCTCATTCTGCATCTCACTAACTGAATGATAATGTGTCACTGACATGCATGAAAACTCACTATTGATTGAAAATGTGTTCTTGCATCCTATTAATTGTATTAATATTACATTTGTGTGTTTGTTGCCCTAAACTTATGCTGCTTTTTTTTAAATGTTGAAAATCTTGCTACGAAAACTCCTGAAATTATATTGTTTTCAATACTAAGCTTCCTAAAAGTGCAGAGGCTGGTAAGATTGTAATGGAGAGCTGATCTCTATATTTTGGTGTCCAATTGTAGGGCTCAACTTGATGAGGTCACGTCTGAAAACAGTGCACTGAAAGACAGGGTTGCCGTCTTACAGCAGGATGTCAAGTCGCTGGAGGAGGAGGTCAACAAAAAGAGGTAAAGAAATCTTCTGCTTTAACTTGTCAATTATCTAAACTTAATTTTAGCATTTTATTTAACACAAACAAATTTCACTTCACTATTTTTTTTAAGGAGGAAACTTGAAGAGATGGACAGAGAATATATGAAAAATCGAGATGACGAGGGGAGGCTACGAAAAGAGGCAAGATTGGCATCAATGAAGTTCTTGGAAAAATATTGATAGCATGGAGAGGGTAGCATGGATATTTAAGAAACGTCAATTTTGATTTCACGGTGACTTTTTGTTTTACGGAGTATTTATTATAAATCATTTATCAGTGCACTTTTCTTTCTTCCTTTTTTTTTATTCATGTGCCCTAATGATCTTTAATCAAAATAACTTCCCTCATGCAGCGACATCGCTTTTCTGTTTATTGGCACGAGGGCGGGACGACCTGTCACTCACATGACATCACAGCAATAGCAAACCACAGTTCCCAAGGGACAAAATCAAGTCCCACCCTTTTTTTTTTATACTGTACAAACTGTATATTCGATCCCCTTACACTAAACCTACCCATCACAGAAAACTTTCTGCATTTTTGTTTTAAAAAAACCCATCATATATTTATCTTTTTTGTTAAATATACTGTTTCATATGGAAGCTTGTTCTCTTTCAAACATTCGCTCGGTATCTCACTATGGGAAACGCCTCTGGGCGTGACAGATCTGGAAGTACCAATTACACCACGTCTGTCAGTTGACAGACCAATCACGACAGTGATGCGGGAGTCCCCTACCCACATATAAACCACTGTAGTGGTCCCTACTTCATTCTTCGATCTCTTCCCCGTGAAGATCAAATTGGAAGCTATCTTTTCAGTAGGACCTGTCTCGAAATAGTTGTTTAACGGTTCTGAGACGAGCCGTCAAGGTACGTCGCTGAACGCAGCTACTTTTGTGAGCGGGTTTTTCTTTCCACTGTAACGGTGTTATTAATCTGGTATACTTAAGAGAATTAACGCGTTACGGCGAATTCTTTTAGATATTCCCTTATTCTGAGTTGCACGTGTCGGTGAACTTATAATACTATTATGGCTACTTCAAAGTCTGCAAACGGCGGACCGAAAGCAGAAACTTCTCGCCCGTGTGCGTGCGGCTCGATGATATCGGGCAAGGATCCTCATCCTTTATGCATCGCATGCCTGGGGGTGAGACACGCACAGGCAGCCCTCGCTAATCCCGAGGGCTGTCCTCACTGTTCTCTCTTCCCGTCGAGGGTGTTAGAGAGAAGAGTGCGTGTCGCGGCCACTAACAAGGGTGATCCCTGCTTTTCTCCGCCACCCGCGGAGGAGGCTAAACAGCCTCCGGCGTCCTGCAGCTGGGGCGAATACATGGACGAATTCTCCCCGCAACTACCTCCCCTCTTCGGATCCGTAGGGCTTACGGATGTGAGAGAGGAGGATGACGAGGACGACGAGGCCATCGCTCGTTTGTTAGAGGACGATGGTGAGGATGATGACGAAGATGCGATCCTCCCGCCAAATCCACCCCGGCCGGACAGCGCGTTAAGCGAGGGTTCACCCTTCCCGGCTCAGGCGGAGCTCGACCTGCTCGAAATGTGCCGGAGGGCGGCGGCAAAACTCTCCATAGACTGGCCATCACAGCAGTCGGGCCAGGGGGCAGAGAGAGATCTCTATGACGGCAAGAGACTGCCGTCACGTGCCCCACCAGCTAAGCAGCTCATTCCAGCGGTCCCCGCGTGCGTTTCGGAGATGAAACGTTTCTGGGATAAGCCATTTTCTCACAGAGTTCCCGTAAAGGGATTTTCTAGGCTGGATGTGGATAAAATGGAGGAGTTAGGGATGTCAAATTCCCCTCCTGTCGAGCTGTCGGTTGCACACCATCTCCACCCTAACCGCAAGACAGCTTTTTCCTCGGCTTCAGCCTCACTGCCAGGACGCACTGATCGTCTAACGGCCTCAGTGTTTCAGAAAATTTATCGCTCTTCTGCACTGGCAGTGAGAGCTCTTAATGCCACCTCTCTCCTCACTGCTTATCAGGCAGAGCTAATGGAAGAGATGGGGAGGCAAATGGATGCTGGGTCTCCAAACCCAGCCCTCTGGGAAGAGATTTGTGTTATTGCAGATCTCAACCTGAGAACTTCCAGAGGTGCGGTCCAGAGCTGCGGCCGCAGCATGGGCTTGGCAGTGGTCGGCGAGCGAGCTCTCTGGCTGGGGCTGTCAGGGCTGTCAGACAGAGAGAAAGCAGACTTCTTGGATGCTCCAGTTGAGCCCAAAGCCCTTTTCGGGGCATCGGTCACTGCAATGAGAGAACGGTGCGATCAAAAGAAGCAGGAGGGTGAGGCTTTCCAGACCTGCCTCCCTCGCAGATCCACCGTTAGGGTTTCTCATCCACCACGGCTTAGGTTTGAAGCCCCACAAGGGGGTGGTCGGCCAGATTTTAGAAACCCCAGACCTTCTCAGCCTCAGCGTTCTGAGCCACAGTCAAAGCCAGCTCAGCCGAGGGGTAAACCTTCCTTCGCGGCGGCTGCAGCCAGACACCGTCCGGCAAACCCTCAGGGAGGGAAGAAACGGCGGGCAACCTAGTATTTCGTCAGGTTCAGAACGAAGGGATGAGCAACAGCACTCACGGAGTATCTGTTGCTATCCTCCCTCGAAGAGAACGGTCATTTTCTCCCCCTCCAGCCAAGAGAAGGCGTCGGACAGGGAAATTGTTCACAAGTTCTATAATGACCAGTTCAGATGTGAAGTTGGCACCAGTTCCCCCAGTGCCTCACAGAAAAGTTTCCCTCCCTCCACCCACGGGGTTACAACAGAGGGCAGAGGGCTGTTTTCCAAAAGACATGTGTGCTATGGAAATAATAAACACGTTCCCTGTGCATCCAGGCAGTGTGCCGAGGGCACAGCTATGTTTGAAAATAAAAACACACACAAAAACAAAATTGTCAAAATCAGAGCTGCAGTCCCCAGCTCCACCACTAGTGGGCGCCGCCGCGTCACTAGTGGACGAGAGCTGCTGCGGTCCGCTCGCTGCTCAGGCGGAGAGCTGGCGCGCATGCGCAGTACACCCCTGGGTTTTATCCACAATAAGCCGAGGTTATCGTCTGCAATTTGCTGTAAAACCTCCACTTTTCAACAGTGTGTTAATGTCAGCAGCAGAGGGGGAGTCAGCTCAGGTTGTGGAGGAAGAAATAGCCTCTTTATTGAGCAAAAGAGCTATTCGAGTTGTGCCGCCGGAGGACAGCCATCAGGGCTTTTACTCCCGGTACTTCGTTATTCCCAAGAGAGGGGGAGGTCTCCGTCCTATTTTGGATTTACGGAACCTCAACAAACACCTCAGGAAATACAAGTTCAAAATGTTGACCTTAAAAACGTTATCTCAAACTATTCGTCCCAAGGACTGGCTTACGTCAGTCGATCTGAAAGATGCATATTTTCACATAAGCATCTACCCAGCACACAGGAAATTCCTCAGGTTTGCCTACCGAGACACAGCCTACGAGTTTTTGACAGTTCCCTTCGGCTTGTCTCTAGCGCCCAGGGTATTCAGCAAATGTGTGGAAGCAGCGCTCACACCGCTGAGAGTGATGGGTCTCAGAGTGTCAGCATATTTGGACGATCTGCTGCTGTGCGCGCCGTCATGGCAACAGGCAGAGAGAGAGACAACAATGCTCGTGTCTCATTTGCAGAACTTAGGTTTCAAGATAAACGAAACGAAAAGCTGCTTGGTGCCTACACAAGAGATAATTTACCTGGGTCTCAGACTAAACTCAGACCTGTATCGAGCTTCTCTGTCCGAGGAGCGCGTCAGGTCTATTCGCGGCTGTCTATCCCTTTTTCAGAAAGGAAACAGAGTGTCATTCAGACTGTGTTTACGTCTTCTAGGTCTGATGGCCTCGACAGTTTCTGTCATTCCCCTGGGACTGCTGCGAATGAGAGAGTTTCAGAATTGGACGGCGGCGCAGGGCTTGTCCAAAACGTCACCTCAACCGCAGAGTGATAGTGACGTCACGCTGCATGCACGCTCTCCGTCAATGGAGAGATCGGTCCTTTCTCGAGTCAGGGACTCCGCTGGGAACAGTTTCTCTGAGAAAGGTGGTTACGACGGATGCGTCGCTCACAGGTTGGGGTGCAGTGTGCGAGGGCAGGATAGCGAAGGGGAAATGGCCCGTCTCGCTACAAAACGCACACATAAACTTCCTGGAACTGTTAACAGTTTTTCTGGCTCTGAATCATTTTGTGCGGTTCTTAAGGAACCACCACATTTTGATCAGGTCGGACAACACAACGACGGTGGCATACATAAACCGCCAGGGAGGCACACGTTCCCACCGGCTTCACAGTCTAGCACAGAAAATAATCTTGTGGGGCGTGAAGCATTTTCATTCACTACGGGCAACCCACGTCCCGGGAATAATGAATGTGGGGGCGGATCTCTTGTCCAGGGGGAATCCTCTGTATGGAGAATGGACTCTCCACCCTCAGGTAGTGAGCCAGTTGTGGGAGAGGTTCGGCCGGGCTGCCGTAGATCTCTTCGCCTCGCACGAAAACACTCAGTGTCCTCTGTTCTTCTCTCTGGCGAGAAGCGGTGCGCCTATGGGTGTGGATGCTCTGGCGCACCCGTGGCCAAACGCGCTACTGTACGCGTTTCCTCCACTGAGTCTGATCTTTCCAACTTTAAGAAGGGTAAGAGAGTTCGGTCACTCGGTTATAATGATTGCCCCGAACTGGCCAGGGAAGTTGTGGTTGACGGAGATAATACAGCTCCTTTACGCACAGCCCTGGCCCCTCCCGTTGCGCAGGGACCTTCTCTCGCAAGCGCGCGGGGAGATATTTCACCCAGCCCCAGACAAAGTGGCTCTTTGGGCCTGGCCCGTGAGAGGTTAAACTTGTGTAACAGGTTTGCCTCCTAGGGTGATTGAAACAATTCAGAACGCGCGAGCAGCTTCAACGCGCTCGGCATATGATCGGAAATGGGCTGTGTTTGAGCGATGGTGCGCACACAGACATATTGTTCCTTTTCTCTGTTCTGTCGCGGATACGTTGTGTTTTCTGCAGGAACTTTTGGATAAAGGCAGAGCCTTTTCAACTGTTAAGGTTTATCTTGCCGCAATTTCGGCGTGTCATGTGGGGGTTGACAGAAACACTGTAGGTCAACACCCGCTTGTATGCAGGTTTATGAGAGGTGCACGGCGTTTGAACAGGGTTTCAAAGCCACTGATTCCGCCGTGGGATCTGTCGGTGGTCCTTAACGCACTATCTCAGCCCCCTTTTGAACCTATAGAGAGTGTTGAATTAAAGCTCCTTTCGCTAAAGGCTGCTTTGTTATTGGCTCTTTCGACCGCTAAGCGGGTGAGTGAACTTCACGCATTTTCGGTGCATAACTCCTGTATGCAGTTCGCTATGGACTACTCGAGAGTAACTCTCAAAAGTAATCCAGCGTTTGTCCCTAAAGTTAGCGAGTCAGCTCTCTCCTATAAACAGGTGGATTTACTGGCTTTTCATCCACAGCCTTTTCTCTCGTCAGAGGATGCGCGGCTTCATTGCTTGTGCCCTGTCCGTGCGTTGCGTCACTATGTGGACAGAACAAGAGCGCTAAGGAAGAGTAATCAGTTGTTTGTTTCATGGGCTGATTCTCATAAGGGGAAACCTATTTCGCGTCAGCGCCTGTCCCACTGGGTAGTGGAAGCTATTATATTAGGTTATAATAGCAGTGGTCTCTGTCCTCCGGAAGGGCTGAGGGCTCATTCTACCAGAGGTCTGTCTACCTCATGGGCACTGTTTAAGGGCGTTTCAGTTCAGGACATATGTGCTGCAGCAAGCTGGGCTTCGCCTCACACATTTGTTCGATTTTATAGAATGGATGTCACTGAGCCATCTCTGGCTCATTCCGTCTTAAGTGTATAAAAAAAAAAAAAAAAAAAAAAAAAACCTCTTCGGGGATTGTTATGTTACATACATCACAGTTGGTTGACAGGCCTGCTTCAGACAGCATATCTGCAATACGGGAGTTGTCTATATCCCATAGTGAGATACCGAGCGAATGTTTGAAAGAGAACTTTAGGTTACTCACGTAACCCCGGTTCTCTGATAACATGAGTGAGGTATCTCACCACACGTCCCTCCTTGCAGTGCACGGAGAAGAGATATGCAGAGAATGAAGTAGGGACCACTACAGTGGTTTATATGTGGGTAGGGGACTCCCGCATCACTGTCGTGATTGGTCTGTCAACTGACAGACGTGGTGTAATTGGTACTTCCAGATCTGTCACGCCCAGAGGCGTTTCCCATAGTGAGATACCTCACTCATGTTATCAGAGAACCGGGGTTACGTGAGTAACCTAAAGTTTCCGCCACAATATAAAACATTTTAAAAGATAATTGCAACTTTTTATCTCACAATTGCGAGTTTACATCTCGAGATATAAAGTCAAATATAAAGTCAGATTTGCGTGAAATAAAGTAGCAATTGCGTGTTATAAAATTAGAATTGCGAGAGATAGTCAGAATTGCGTGTTATAAAGTCAGAATTCTGACTTTTTTTTCTCGCAATTGCGACTTTATATCACGCAATTCTGACTTTATAACACGCAATTGCAAGTTTATATCTCGCAATTCTGACATCTTTTCTCAGAATTGTGAGATATAAAAAGACAGTTTTTTTTATTTTATTTTTACCACAGAATAGTTTATATCTCACAATTCTGACTTTATAACACGCAATTGCGACTTTATATTGTGCAATTCTGACTTTATTTCTCAGAATTGCGACTTTATTTCTCAGAATTGCGACTTTATTTCTCAGAATTGCGACTTTATTTCTCAGAATTGCGACTTTATTTCTCAGAATTGCGACTATTTCTCAGAATTGCGACTTTATATCTCGCAATTGCGACTTTATTTCTCAGAATTGCGACTTTATTTCTCACAATTCTGACTTCATATCTCACAATTCTGATAAAAAAAAGTCACAATTCTGACTTGATATATCGCAATTGTGAGATAAAAAGTCGCAATTATTATTATTTATTTATTATTCAGTGGCGGAAACAAGCTTCCATAGTTTCACTCATAAATGTCACATTATGAATACTGAATGATTGCACTACATTATAGTTCCTACCCTTAACAATTGGTTTCCTTCTCCATCAGAATTCCAAATGTCGAGAAGAGGTGCTCGATCTCAGTGCGAGAAACCTTCAGCTTAGCAGTGATAACGCTGAACTAAGTTCCCGGCTGTGTTCTGATCAGAGAGCAGTGCAGACGCTGACTGACAGGCTAGCACAGGTGTGCCAGGAGAACGATGAGACAGCTGCGTCCTACAGACAGCTGCAGGAAACCCTCCAGCAGCAGGAGAGCGACAAACTAAAGCTCCAGGAACAGTGGCAGAAAGAGAAGGAGCTTCTAGAGAGGGAGCTTAAAACTGCCAAGGAGATGGTATGATTTATTTTTTTAGGAGATATATTAATAAATGATCTCAAAGTTGGCAGGAATCACTGAAACTCCTCTTATTTTTCAGCTCCAGCATTTGACTGTGGTTGAGTCTGCATTGACTAGTCAGACTCTGAAAAACCAAGCACTAGAACAAGACAAGGACCATTTGTTGAAGGAAACAGCAGACAGAGACCAGAAGGTGAGATGCTGATGCTTTTTTCTTCAAGTACTTTTTTGATACTGGACATGCTAAAGCTTGCTTTGTGTTGTTTGCAGCTGGAAAAGCTTCAGGAATCACTTCGTAACTCAGAAACCCAGATAGAGCAGCTCAACGCCCAGATCCTAATTCTGTGGCAAGAAAAGGACGTTCACATCCAGGAGGCGTCCACACATCAGAAGATGCTGCAGCAGTGTCAGGACAAGGTGAACAATGTTCTTTATACTTGTTTGGGTTAATTCAGTAATAATAAAATGAATAACTGCTAAATATTGTGTAACACAAGGTCCAGGAGCTTGAGAACAGCATACATCAGCTGCATAAAGAGAAGGAGCATTTACATCAGACCCACAGGATTCAGGAGGAGACTGCAGTCAGTGTTCTGCAGAAGGAGTGCAAGAGCTTGCGAGTACAGAACGAGGACCTTCTTAACAAAGTTAGTCACAAATTGCTTTTGCAGTGGATTCTTTTCAATTTGCAATTATCTGTGTCCAAATTTACTCCCTATTTATTTTATAGTGCACTGTTTGGAATGCATGACACATTTTTACTTTTAATGGCTGGCACCATTCTCTACTGTTTGCACGGCAGGAATTTTCTTGATTTGCAATTGTGAATTCCATATAGTGCACACTTTTAAACCCACAATGCATTATTTTTGCTGTGTACAACCAATGTATACTTGTCAAGCTTCCTTTATTCCTGCAGTCTTTTTGTCTTTACTGAAATATTGTAGAGAAACAATCATCGTAGAGAATCATCGAACATAGGTTGTACACCCATGAATACGGTGCATTGTGGGATTGAATGAGTGAGCTCGATAATGTCCACTATGGTTTCGGACAACACTACAAATGGCTGTCCCTTCAAATAGTGCCCTTTAAGGGTATAGGGGGCGATTTCGGACACAGCCTATGTGTCTCAGAAGTGAAATCGCATAGCACAGAGCACAGAAACGCTGCACAGCTGGTATAGGATTCAAATTATCCTCATGTTTAAACGTTTTGTACAAATAAATTCAACATGGAAGTTTTTTTTTTTGTGCAAATATCTATGAAAGCACAAATTCATATGTATATTTGGTACAATACTGGTCAAAAGTTTAGGGTCAGTGAGAATTGTCAATGTTTTTGAAAAAAGTCTCTTACGCTCACCAAGAAAAAATACAGTGTAAACAATAATATTGTGAAATATAATTACAATTTAAAATGACTCTTTTCTACTTTAATATGTTTTAAAATGTAACTAATTTTCAGCAGCCATTATTCCAGTCTTCAATGTCACATGATCCTTCAGAAATCATTCTGATTGGAATATTATTTTTTTTTTTAGGTGGCTCAGCTGCAGACTCAGGAGCTGGAACTTCAGAGACTGACACATCAGTGCCTCACTTTGAGAAACAAACAAGCAGAGCTAGAGACTGCTAAACATGAGGCAAATGAACAGGTTTGGAGATCATTTTCTACCTTCTCACTGATTGAGAATTCCTTATGAATGTTTTTGGTCTCACTTTTGTGCGTTTGATACTGTGGTTTAGGCACTGAGGGCAGAGAGCGCTCTGTCGCTGGTCCAGGCTCAGCATGTACGTGTGGTACAGGAACTAAGGGAACAGGTGGGGTCTGGCACCCGGGAGCACTTGGCTCATCTACAAACTCAGCTGGCCGAGCAGCAGCTCAGGACGCAGGATTTAGAGGGTCTGCTTCGCTCTCAGGCCAAGCAAGCCGGCATTCAGATGGGCCTTCAGCAGGTACAGCTACACTTTCAAAGTCTTGATGGGTGAACATGTCAATTTTCCTAAGCCAGGCATCACTTTTGGCCACAACTGTATTTATCGTTGAATCGTTTACGTTTTTTCAACCTTCACCTCATACTCCAAGAAATTTTATTTACAAACTATTAAATCAAACAACAGGAGCAATACGAGAAATTGATGGTGAGTATGCAGGAGCGTATGGATGAAGTTGAAGCCAAGCTGAAAAACACCCGTGTGATGCTGCAGGAGAAAGTCAACCAGCTAAAAGAACAGGTAACCAGAAACAAGAGGCTTTAAACTTCCCCAATGCTTTTTCAGATATGACCTTTCATGCCGTGTGTAATATAGCTGTTTGTGACTGTAAAAGATCTGCAAAGATCAATGTGCACTATAAATGCAGATATTTGTATCCCGAAGAACAAACCGATTCTGAATGACCTGAAACGAGTCGTCAGTAATTGCAGTCTTAAGAAATTAGGTGATGTGCAATGTATATTATGAGGAAAAAGTGGTTTTTTTTTTTGTAATATGTAAACCTATTGCAGGAGACCTCCAAAACAAAATTAGGAACTTTAAAATAGCATAATAGGAGCACTTTAAAACCATGTTACTGAATACTGCATAATACTTACTACTTTTCTGTAGTTTTTAGGATGTGAAATATTAGCCTGCATTATGCAACAAGTAAACATTTCACATAACCCCACATACATGTTGTTTATATGTTTGGGTATCAATCTTCAAAATAATAATAAAGATGTGAATAAATTCTAAAAATGCGTATAAAAGGCAGATGTTACGATGGAAACACATTTACTTAATAAATCCCTTGACGCGCAACAAAATGCTCTTCATCAACAGTAAATGTGATTGGATAATTAGACTAACCAGCGGACCAATCGTATCGCACAGCAGATCAATGTTGGTTTGATCATTCTGAAATGCCTGAGCCTAAGTCTGCCATCAGAATTATTTGGTTTAATTCCCTCCACAAAGCATCTCACATGATTGCATTCCCAAACACCAGCATCCGAACACAAGATATCATGAGTGTTTATTGCGTTTCGTCTGCTCGCTCTGAGACGCAAGTAATTTATGATGGAGATAAAAAGAGCCACATTTTCTTCCCCAATTGCAGCAACTTCCATTTTTATTAGATATTTTGTGACAATTTCCTAGGAAGTATTATATTAGTATATAGAAGTATTATATTATACAGAAATAGTATATTAGTATGCTGTTCCAAAGCTTGATATTTTGTATAGTGACAAATCCCCTCTCTAACTTCCCCTCCTATAGCTGGCCAAAAATGCCAAGTCAGATCTGCTGCTGAAGGACCTGTATGTGGAAAACTCCCAGCTCATGAAGGCTCTTCAGGTGACTGAGCAGAGGCAGAAGAGTGCAGAGAAGAAGTCTTTCCTGCTGGAGGAGAAAGTGATCGCCCTTAATAAACTGCTACGGAAAATCGCCCCAGCATCGTTCACAGCTTAGACTTGTTTCACTCCATTACGAGCCTTTACCTGTTGTTCTGGACTGTGAAGTCCCACCCTCTAGTGCACTTTTGTATTTTGGTGCGAATTGTTTTTGTAAAAGCACAAATAATGCAAAGTCTTACAATTACTCTAACAGCATTTTGTATTTAAATCATGCTGTTTTCAACAATATAAAGAGGACGAAGCGTAAAGTAAATTTAAGGTCATATTTTAGTCTCTTCAGAGGCAAGTGAATTGATCATTTGTCAAAGACAAAGCTTTACACATTCCTGTATTTGTTCACTGTGATGTAGGGTACAAACCGCAAGCGTTCATGCCAATCTGTTAGCTTCAAGTATTTGATAGTAAAATGAGACGTATTCTTTTTACTGCAGTTTTAATGCCCATTTTATAACCAAAATCACAGTATTCACTCAAATGTACAGTTTTTTTTTTTATACAAATACTATATTGTAATTGCACAATTTTCAATCATGATGCACTAATGTCCACTTGGATATAAATTATTCTAAGTGTTACAATTGATGTACACCTTGTTTAAAAGAGCTGGCTAACTTTTGGGAGATAATTGTGACACCACTGTGTTGTAAATGCATCATGTACTATTTCCCATGTGAGCAAGTAAAGTTTTACCTGTGTATATGTGTTGCTTTCTGATTAGATCAATCAAATGTAAATTTTGTTTTCATTTCAATTTTTAAAGTGAAGAAAAGATGTGAGTATCCACAATCAACTGCTTATTCTTAGGAGATGACATGCTCTAATACACCCTGCCGAATGAGCTGCTCACATTTCCATCTGGGTAAGAAGTGCTGTGAAGAGAGAAAGGGTGAAACGCGTTAAACAATATAAACAAACAAGCAGTCCTTCTAGTGTGATTTAAACATGCTCTTAAGAATAGTTACCTGGCTGTTTTTCTTCAACAGAATCACTGTGCCATCATCTATTTCAAACTCTCCATGGTCTTTAAGACACCGCACCTGAATATGGAGGAAAAGATACATCAGTGCTAATCAAGTTCCTGTGTGTTTAGGTAAACGGGTAAATTTCACAGGCACAAAAACCTTTTGGTTACTTTATTACATTTTTGTCCCGAAATAAAGCCTTTGTTAGAATATTTTTTTTTTGTATTGTTTACATATTTTAAGCACATTCTGAATGCTGTAATGGCTTTAATGTATGAATACTTAAGAACTTACATATAAAAGAGATCGCTGAATTATTAGTGTAACGGAAAAAACTTATTTAATATATATATGTATGTTTTTTACCCATTACATTGAGAATTCAGCAGTAGATTATTTTTTTTTTTAGTTATGAGAAAGAAACATTCACCCACACAGTGCCAAAGCACAACTAAAACAATGTTCTTCCTCAAAATCCACAGTTGTTTTTTAACCGCTAGAAGGCCAAAAGTTACAAAGTGTACTTTTAATTTAGTTTAACTTGATTGTACTGAAATAAGATAAAAGCTGTATATACATATTTAATATGAAAAAAATATAATAAACTATTGAAAATTACAAATACTAACTTACTAAAACTTTAAAATTAAAATGGAAATTTAAAATATATATTGATACAACATTATCCCCCAGTTTCACATTCTAAGCTTAAGCCTACTCCCAGACTAAAACGCATGTTTGAGCTGTTTTAAATGAAAGTAACTTGGACTGACATATCTTAAATTATATCAGTGCCATTGTTTTGTCTCAAGGTGCACACCAGTAATGTTTTCTTCCAAGGCATGTTTATAAAAGCTACATAAAGGCACACTGTGTAGCTTTTCAACCTTCATAAAATATTTCCAAGACCCTTGTGATGGTACATCGACTTACAATAGGTTGAATGACACGTCTGCCATAGCCTGACGGGGGTCTGTATCGCTTTTACTGGCACTATGTAACTTCGGGGTTCAGGTAGTAACCCGAGCACAAAAAGAACCACAAAATTCGACTGCTTTACGGCATACGTCACTTCCCCCACCACTTCCTCAAATTTGGACGTGAGATGCCAACCAGCGTTTGTTTTCGGCTTTCGTGCGTATGTTTTTGTCATGGGGGCTGTTTACACCTGGCCACTTCATGCGTTTTCTCAGATCGGATAGCTATCCGATCGTGAAAAGACCAGGTGTAAATGCCCTCCGAAACGCATTCAAGACGGATTTGAATCCGATCGCTCAAACCACTTCAGGAGGAGATCTGTGCCGCATTCCAGACGAAACTGGACAAGTGTAAATGCATCTGGTTGTTGAAACCACATGTAAATTGTACTCCTCCCAAAAATGCTAAAAATAAATAAATAAAAAAACGTGTGAGAGCGTGCTATAGGCTATATGTAATGTAACACGCACCACCGCAGATGAGAAGCTGAGCATCTAACGTTATTCATCAAGCCAACGTGCAAACTATCGCAAATCAAAGTGAAAGTAAGTCGCAGACGCTTAACACACAATCATCATCATTAAAAGTAAAGAAATTAAATGATCTTACCAGGGCTGTTATTGCTCTCTCTTATTGCGGTCTTTGATTTTGAAATTTTAGCCTATGATCAATAAAATGCAGTTCATATCTGTTGCTTTCGGTGACGTGCACTCCATTAAATCTGCATATCGTGCGGGAATTGAAGATCGGATTTAAATCCGTTTCGCAAAAACACATATATGTGACCAGGTGTAAATGGAGGGGTATTTACGACAGTGCAAGTATTCCACAGCGACTCTAGGGGTCGCTGTTTGACAAACAATTTCTACACAGTGTGCCTTTAAATGTCCTAATTGAACGAAGGCTTAATTTAAGACTTGTCTGTGAAACCACGCCTATGTAAGTGATACTAAAATAACACTGCACTCACCTCAATGTATAAACTCTTAGGGGGCTTCATGTCCTGTGTTATGTCCAAACCTTCCTCTCCCCCAATTGATCTCATATAGGTCGCCAGGGATTTTTTATACTGATTGAACCACTCCATCTGAGTTAGAAGCATTTGAATTAACATGTCAGTCACCAAGAAGAAACAAGTGGCATTTAATATTTGTTACTCAGAAGAAATTCAGGCCCACCTCTTCAGCACACATGTGAAACCTAATGGCTGTGGGCAGTACACTGCCGTACTCCCATCTGAGAGCACGGATTCGCAGGAGGCGATCATAACTGTGGGAAGAAAGAGAGAAATGTTTGATCACACCTGCCAAGGTCTGAAGAGTGAACCAGACGATGGATAACAGTGAATCACTCACAGGTATGCGGAGATACAGCGCTGGTTCCTCAGTAGACAGCAGTGGCGGAACTTGATGCTTGGGATCAGCTCACTCTTGCCCTCGGTCTTTGCCTCATTCCTATAAAAAAGCAGGTTTATATGGAGTATATTGGCTTTTTAGACTAAATCATACAGTATTTATTCATATTTTGAATAAGGTTTTATCTTTATATTTTGTTTTTATTTTAAGTTGTAGTAATTTTATGTACTTTTTCATTTTTATTATTTACTTTATATTTTATTTATTAAGCTAACATTTATTTTTCATTATTAGTAAAAGTATTTTGTTTTGCCAAGGCAACTATACTCATTTTCTAAAGGTTTCAGTTTTACTTCATATAAGAAAATGATTTTAACGGATTTGACAGTTGCCAATATGAGATACTAATTCATAATGATGACATACAAAATCATAACTACAATATACAAACTCTAAAATTGAGTCATAATTACAAAATAAAAAACAATGACAAAAAAAGTCAAATTATGATATAAAAAAACATCTAATTTATGAGCTAAAAGTCATTATGAGAAAGTCAATATTATGACATACTAACTTACAAAGTCATCTTGAGATGAAGAGTCTAGGTCTTGACAAAATTTTTTAATGATTGTCAACATTGAAATACTTGAGTAATACTTAAGTCATAATTATCTGATAAAATATTAAATTATGACGTCAATTATGAGAGAAAAGTTGATTTTTTTTATATTTAATCATACTTTTGACTTTTTATCTCATAATTATGCCTTAGTATGACACGTTTGATATGAAATACCGTTTATGTCTTAGAATCATAAAACATATTTGTCTGAATGTCACAAAAACGGTTTTATTTTTTTTATGGTTTTAGTTTACAAAAACAGCATTGCATTTGCAGCCCCTGTCGTTTGCTAACGTTAATCAAACACAGGAAGCATTGGTGTCGATGGTGAGAGCTGAGCACAGACTTACACATCACTCTGATTCTGTTCATACAGAGCCTTCATTTCCTCCAGGACTTGGCGAATACTGTCTTCCTGAGGAAAATCCAGGACAAACCAGTATGACTTCACTTTGACATGTTAATGACATCCGACTGTTACTAATTTACCTGCTGAAACTATGGCAGCTAAGTTACAGTTTTCTATTATAAAACTTTACGAAACGCTTTACTTACATTAAACGCGGGCAGCTGACCATCTCCCATCCGATGTAGTTCTCTTATGAGTTCGACTGCTTTTTCGCAGAACATTATGAATGTGTTTGTACCTAAAATATGTGGATATTTCTGGGATAAAGTCTGAGCTAGTAAATTTCCAATGTAGGCAAAGACAGTTTTCGCGGTAATTTTTTGTTGTTATGATCACGTGAGCCTTAAAGTTACTACGGAGAGTCAAAAAGGACATTTTCAGATAGTGACGGGACTCAATCGGTTCTTTCGAACAGTTCGTTTCTTCTTCTTCTTCTTCATTTGGTGTTTTATGGCGGTTGGCAAACCAACTTCCGGTGCATTACCGCCACCAACTGGACTGGAGTGTGAAGCACTAATAACAAAAAAAAAAAAAAAAAACCTTCAATACTTCAAATTCTCCAACCTACTCCTATTGCTTTAAGATACTTCATTATCTCACTATATATTTTTACTTGTTCTACTTGCTTTCCCAATAGACTTTCCATACTGAATACTACCACACCCAATTTTCTTACTTTCCTCTTAAGTACTAACCTTTCTTTTCCATATTTTAAACATTTTATTAAAACATGTTCTATTGTTTCTGCCTGATCACAATAATTACATTTTCCCGTATCATGTTTTCCTATCTTAAACAAGGAATGATTTAATCGTGTGTGCCCTATTCTAATACGAGAAACAATCGTATCCTCTTTCCTATTCCCAAAAACACTTCTTCCGTTTCCTACTTGCTTCTGAATACTATACAACTGTCTTCCCTTGACCTCATTATTCCATAGTTCTTGCCATTTATTGTTTATGAATTCTTTTATTTTACTTTTAACGTCATTTTTGCTTAACGTCACTTGCACATTTATCTCATTATGTTTTACTGCTTGCTTTGCTAGTCTATCTACCACTTCATTGGCCTCCAATCCCACATGAGCAGGAACCCACACAAACACTATTAAGCTTACACTACTTATTCTTAACAAACTTGCAAGTATTTCATATATAATGTCTTGCCTTGATACTTTATTTCCACTTACGAGGCTTGTGATTGCTGCAAACGAATCAGAACATATAGCTACTAATCTCGGTTTTACATCCTCTACCCAATGAAGTGCAACCATCATGGCAACTAATTCTGCTGCAACTACTGAGATATGATCAGTTATTCTTTTCTTGATACTAATTTGAAACTTAGGAATAAATACAGCAGCTGCTGTTCTTCCAGAGATAGGATCCTTAGACCCATCAGTAAATATTTGCACCCATGATGAGTAAGTCTGATCTAAATACTGCTGTGCTATAATATTCTTTAGGATGTCTTTCTCATTCTTAATTTTCATTTGAATTTGTAGGTCAATTATTGGCCAGTTCGTTTCAAAGAACCGGTTTAGTTATTATTTTCAAGAACAAGACATGCGTCGTTGTGTGCATGAAGATACAACACAAAAGTATGAATGTTTTAAGGAACCTAAAAGCAAAAAACAGTTCAATGCCTAGACCACTTTCTGATAACTTTGTGATCTTATACCAGACAACATCATATTATTATATATGATTAAAAAGACATTGATTTTAAGAAACTTAGTGGCGTAGCACATTGCATTTTTTAGGGTTATTTTAAAAAAAACATTTGATTATTACAGATTCTTGTATTACTTCATAACATGACTAAGTATAAGTAATCAAGTACATGCTGCCATCTAGAGGTGAAAAGGTCACATAAACAAACAGTTCACAGGTCGTTCTTCTGAACACCTCAGGTTTGGTGACACCCATCTTTGGCAGTAGAAGGTTAATCACGTCTTAGGTCTTACCATTTTTGGGGAGAACCATAATATTTTCTTTAAATATAATTCTGTACATGATGAACAAATAAAAAGCAGTAGATATTGTGGCATTGTGCAATTTCCCAGAAGAAATAGACAGGAGATAGAGGTCCAGTTCACAAACACCCAGAGGGCTTCCATCTCCTTTTTGACTTTTTTCCTCATAATTATGACTTAGTATGACATAAATGTTACTGTTTGTGCCATAATTTAGGCTCTTTTTTGTCATAATTAGGACTTTTCATGTCATTTTGACTTTTTATGTCATAATTATGATTTACCTAGTATGTCATAATTATGATTTACCAAAGTATGATTTTATGTGGCAGAAATGGGCTTCCATACTCATGTGCCTATATTGGCACACTCTCTGTTCAAAGTGGAATTGGTAATTTACCATGCTTTACAGTGTCAAAGGCCCTTATAAGGCAAGTCATGTCACTTGGTGGCTATTTCAGTACAAATCATATCTCTAAAGGTGACATATTATGCCCATTTTCACAAGATGTAGCCTAATACAAGTCTATGGTGTCCCCAGAATGTGTCTGTGAAATTTCAGCTCAAAGTACCAGCCAGATCATTATAGCTTGTCAAATTTGCCCCTTTTTGGGTGTGAACAAAAACCCGTTTTTGTGTGTGTCCCTTTAAATGCAAATGAGCTGCTGCTTCCGCCTCCGTTCAGAAGACGTCTGATCCTTTACACAAGCTTCAAATACTCCAGCAATAACAAAACACTTGAATAATCTCACTCATCCAAAATCTCATAAATAACCAGTAGCGGAGTGCAGCCTTATGGAAAGACTCAGGAAGAGGTTGCAACTTTTAGACGCACCTGGACGTTTCTGAATGGTTAGTGGATACATGTTGTTGTGGAGTTACATTGATTCATCTCATCGACTTGCACCGTCATGTTTAACTTTTACACAAGTTGACACAGTTCCATGAGGTCTTTATAAGACAGCTGTGACATTTCTTGGTCTAATAGTGTTCTGTGCTGGTCTGTGCAGCCAATGACAGAACAGTTTGCATGCTTTTGCCATTGCATTAGAACTGGTTACACTGTTGTGCTTGTGAAAACAAAATGGCGTCGCTGTGGGTGGAAACGTGCAGATTAAAGCGAAATCTGATCGGGTTATTTATTTTTTGACATGCTTGCAGAGAAAGACTTACCAAAACAAAGTTTTCTGGGTTGGTAGATGCACCGGGGACCCGATTTTTATAGCACTTAAACGGAAAAAGTCAGATTTTTAGATATAAAATGAGGAAACATCAAATTCTCCAAAGCTGTTCACCAAGCTTACGATTAAATTTCATTTTTAAAATCACCAATGGAATCTGAATCTCAGTGAAATTTCAGAACACAGAGCTTCTAAAGGCAGCGACAATTGGTGATTGGCTCTTTTATATAGAAGGCGGGACTTTTTCCTCCATATTGCACTTCCTCGCATTCATAGTAAAATGAGTGCACTGTCTTTGTATATCTATAGTCTTTGACTGTGTGGGAACAGCAGGGTTTATAGGTGTGAGCTAGATTATGCAATAACACCCAAAGGCGTTTATGGGGGGTGCAAAACGGGAGATATCATTCCCTGTGAACGTGGAGTCAATGAAGTCATGCTCAGTATCTACTCCACAGTTTGATTGGGACGCCTCCCAAACCGGGGATAACAGTATAATTAACAGGGACAGCTGCAGATACGGTCTCTCTGTCAGCGGCCACAGCAGACTCCGTCCACTCGGCTTTTGCCCAAATCAAAACCATAGAAACCGTTCACAGCCATATCAGTGTCTTGTGCTACAACAGGTGGTCCCTGAAGTTCACAATTCAACCTCCCCCTTGTCTCAAGTTTGCTGCCTACCGCTCAACATTAGACCTGTGTGGACACTCGCATAACTCACAAACATCCTCTGCTTGGTTTGTATTTTTCAGGCCAAGATAAAATCCCACTTACGGACCCAAACATGTCTCTGTCAGAGCAGCGGTATCACATAAAACCTTTGGGGCTTTGGAAGCTGTCGCTGTAAGTGCTTATAGGCTCTCGGATGGCTGTCTCGGGTACCTGGGAAAGGAGTGGAGTGAAAATAACAGGGAGAGGGAGATAAACAGAATGAGGGGATGAATGGAAAAGAGGAAGAAGGATCAGAGAATGGTTCAGTGGGATTTGTCTTGTTTTCTCACACCATGAGTTAACCAGCATGCGTCTAAAGAGCTTCAGCTATGCAGCTTTGGCTCCTTCAGTCTTTCTCATCGACCGGATCAAACAGAACAGATTCAGCTGTGGCCTCCGATCCCGTCCCGCTGGAACTGCACAAATGTTGCCACTTGAGCCGCGATGTCACTAACACCCCCATCCGCTAACCCCCTCCAGCTGATTTCAAAAGAAACCTGCTGTCTGTTTGAACCAGTGGTAGAGAACTCTCTGGTGTCCTGGTATCTTGCTAAAAAAGATTCAGCCAGTTGCGTGCACATATGCATGACAGCGCTTGATACGTTGGTATTAAATGGCATAGTGTAATACGTAATGTTTGGGATAGAGTACAGTAGGCTATATAAAAGTACAGGGAACTTTCCTAAAGAGCCAATCAAGCTTATGGCATTTAATAGAAGTAAAATTCCACTGTGTTTTAATAGATCTCTAATTGTTGTTTTACAATCCTGTATCATAAATTAAATTGCAAAATACCCTCAAATAACATTTTATAAATGTTATTTGGGAGAAAATGTTTTGTAATGTCCCCAAGTATGCGGTTTCCTATGCAGAAGTCTAAATGTTGTGATGTTATTTCCATCAAGAGGTGCATCAATTTTTGCTCAAGATCTTGTATTGAGAATGCAAGAGTCCAGCACTCTGTACAGTCTCCTCCAGCACATCCCAAAGACTTTCAATGAAGTCAAGATCTGGACTCAGAGGTGCCAATTCATGTGTGAAAATAATTATTCAAGCTCTCTCCAACCATTCTTTCACAATTCTAGCCTGATAAATCTTGTCATTGTCATACTGGAATATGGCCATGAAACGTCTTCCTACATGGTTGTTTAAGAAATGAAAAGCTACGCACTCCATCAATTATGGTTAGAGGAGCTGTTACCAAACATATAACATGCCAGAAATATAATAATGATTCAGTGAAAGACTCTTAATAATTTGCCTATTTAAATCCAAACAGCGACTTTATTTTTTTGGCAGTATGAGTATATATACAGTATACAATCATTTCTTTTTTTTAAAAGCATGCTAGGATGCACTATAAAGTTAGTTGAGAGAACGAACAGAGCGAGCAGTGCTGGAATACTTATATGTAAATATCAAATTATGTAAATATAGAATAATAATAAAAATAGAATAGCATGGACTAGATTAAATAAGGCTTTATTTAATCAAGTGAAAGCTGCGTGTGAAGCCATTGAAAGGTATTGCGACCTTGTGTGATGTGCTGTTTACTGTCTGTGAATTTCCACTCTGATGACAGATGTTTCGATCTGAACGGTGTCTGCTGTGGACGGCCATTAACTCTAAATAAATACTGCACAAGACTATATGATGTACGTCTACTGCCAAACATTTGGAGGTATGAATTAATCATTCAACATGCATACATACATTCAAAGGGTAATTGCGAGGATGTCTAGTTTCAGCTTGTCTTAAATATTGAGATCATGTGAGTTTCATCTGCTCTCATGTTATAGGCTGTCTGAGTGTAGTGTCAGCCCACCAGTTTTCCAGTCCACGCAAATGTAGTTCACACATCTTCAGCTGTCAACATGAGCTGGGTGTCAGATGAGTACATTTAAATACGAAAGCACCCTGTCCAACATAAGCCCATATACCTTATGAGTCATCAGGCCAGTTCTCATCAACTTTTTCAATATTTCCATGGATTAGAAATCGGGTCCATCTGGTTGGCCTGTAATTAAATGCATGGATAAGTTGTTTGTCTGCTGAAATGTCCTAGAAATCACCTAGAGAAATCATAAAAATGTTGTTGGATTGAAACAATGATTCCAACATAGGTTTTCTACTCCGTCAAACCAGCAGCCACTTCTGAAACAAAAGAACAATTTAGTTTCTTCAAGCAAAATCAACTAAAACTCAAATATTCTCCAAATGTTATCCAAACGAGCGCTTTCCTTGTTAGTTAACATGAACTAAGAACACTTCTACAGCATTTATTAATCGTAGTTAATGTTCATTTCAACATTTAATAATACATGATTAAAATCAAAGGTTGTATTTGTTAACATTAATTAATGCACTGTGAACTAACATGAACAAACAATGAACAGCTGGATTTGTATTATTGCTAACATTAACAACGATTAATAAATGTTGTAAGACATGTATTCCTCATTGTTAGTTCATGTTAGTTAATACATTAACTTATGTTAACAAATGAGACCATATTGTAAAGTGAACTTTAGAGTGCTTTTTGACCCATTTAAGGAGGTCTTACATGCATCTTTACATGTAATTTCATAATTACTTCTATTGTCTTTGAAATTAAATTGAATGCATGTATATAGTAAACTTTAATGTCATTTCTTGTGTAACTTTAAATTTAATATTGATATTGAATAACACTATAGTTAAAATTACATAAAAGAGGTAGGCCTACTTTAAATAGTAATAATATTTCACAATATTACTAATTTTACTGTATTATATAGTCTTGTATAATATACAGCCTTGGAGAGCAGATAAATATTACTAAAACCAAACTTTAACAGTAGATAAAGTACTTGAAAATGTATACTGCATGAGAATGCATTGTTTGTTGAAGAGTGTTATTTCCAAAGAATCAATGTCAAACTGCTGGATAATTCCTATAATTACAGTATTACGAACTTGCAGCTATTTGAAAAGTTAGTATATGAAACACTTGCAACATGCTCAACTCTATAGACTGGAGGAATGACCAGTAAAGCACACAGACAGAGTGTCGTTAACTCTCATTACCAGTAGATGGCAGCAGAGTGCATTAAGCACACGTGCTCTCTTTCTATAGGCTTTCTCTCTGGACTTCCTGTGTATTTTTAAAAATTAATAAAAAATAAAATAAAAAAACACACATCAGATGCTTGTGATTCATAAACAAATTATAGTTTACCACTCATAGTTTATAAAATGTTTTAATTCTTGCACATGGGACTCATTCTTATTAGACGTCAGCAGGCTTAAATCAGGTAGGCCTAATGAATGAAGATGGATGGCTTAATTATTATGTCTTTGTTATTGTAAGTGCCATAAAGAAGGTGTACACGCATATAACACTAATTATTAGCAAACTGACAATATTAAACAAAAGTAAAACAATTTAGGTGTAGGCTGTAATTTCTACTATGAGATGCCTAAATGGCTTTCTAGTAATTGGTTCTCAAGCCCAAGATAATCCTATTTGAAAATGCCCTCAAGGTATTCTTGTCTTTGTGAGATGCCTGTGCAAGTACTGGTTTATGAAAGGTGTCTGCTGCATTGTAGGACAAATGGGTGAGGCCAACAACTCTGAAGAGACTCGGTGCTTTACCGGATGGATATAGCCACAATAGATCTTGATGTTGGCATATTTTACTAGTTTGGAAGATGACAATATGCCAGTATTTAGGCTGTCACTCGTGTGTGTCTGTGTGTGTGTGTGTGTGTGTGTGTGTGTGTGTGTGTGTGTGTGTGTGTGTGTGTGTGTGTGTGTGTGTGTGTCTGTGTGTATATATACTTTAGAGTGCTTTTTATACCCACAAAAGTAACTACTTTCTTTGTACTGTACTGACAAGCAATTATTATAAACTAAAATATACTTTAATGTCATTTCTTTTGACGCTTATGTATTGTAATTATACATTTGAAACAATGAAGTATATTAACTTAAAATATAATAACTTTAAATGGAATTGCGAATAACACACTACAGTTAAAATAATGATCAAGTACTTTACATGTGCTTTATATGTTAATCAAGACATGAAAATAAGTGTACTACTTTAAAACATGACAAAAGATTATTATACATAATGATTTAAAATGTACTTTATTTTGACATTATTACAAAGTGCATTTTTAAAAGTGTACTTAAAAAGAATAGTTCACACAAAAATCCTCAAGTTGTTCCAAACCTGTATGATTTTCTTATTCTGCTGAACACAAAAGAAGATATTTTGAAGAATGTTGGTATAACCAAACAGTTGATGGACCCCATTGACTTCCATAGAATGGAAAACAAATCGGTTTGGTTACCGACAGCAGAGGAAAGAAACTCATACAGGTTTGGAACAACTTGAGGGTGAGTTACAGAATTTATTATTATTTTTTTTAAGGGTGAACTATCCCTAGGAATCATAGTCCTGAAAGTGCACTCTCTTAAGTACACTCAAGTGGCCTTTTATTTGATTAATATTATATTATCTGCAACTGCAAGTACTGTTTTCTGAAAATATACTTTGAATATTTGAAGTAAGCACACGCACATTCAGTAGAATTAAGCACATCTTTTTCACAGGGGGGCTCTTATGCTAAAGGGAAGAGTGCAAGATAATAGCGGCTTCTTCAGGATTTACCTCTGGAATTTTAATCCTGCTAATGTATTACAGTGGGGGGTTTGGACTTCAGCACAGACACGGTCTTTAGGGCAGAAAGGTTTTCTTATCTAGAGGAGGAGTGATTCGATCAGTAATTCAGCTGCTAATGATGCTTGTGTAATCCACATGTGTTTGTGTAATCCATGCAAGATAAATCGCTGAATTAGAACAACTTTAAGGTCTTTTGTTGCATGCTTGAGTTTTGCTAAATTATTAGGTGTTTTTCGCCGCCGTCATGGAAACATCAGTAATGCTCCCTATTCAGATGGGACAGGAGGGAGAGTGAAACTGCTAGTAATTGTGAGGGAACAGATCTTTGCTGGTATCCTCCCAGGGTGTGAGACATTGTGTGGTCTGTGTGTTTACTCCTGCCTCAGGCATCGGTGTGTGGGGTTGCTCAGACTATTTCTTTTTTGTAACCATTCTCTAAGTTGTGTCTGATAAGATACAAAAAGCAATTGCGACTAATCATGTAATGGCAGATTAGCACCTGCTAACACCGTCGTTTCTTGGGATAAAATATTTTGGATGTGCTTTATAGACTAAACGAATTTAGGCTGGAAGCAGGATCAGTCTCGAGACGTTTTTTTATATAGTCTGAGATACGGTTTGAGCATCAGTATCCATTTATGCTATACAGTGGTAAGAGAGAATTGTGTAAGGGTTAAAGAGTTTACAAAAAAAGAAAAGAAAATTCTGTCATCTTTAATCATACTCATGTCGTTTCCAACATGTATGACTGTGAAACACAATTTTTGGTTGAACTATCCTTGTGAAAGAAGAACATTGTTGTGTATTATGCCATGCTGTTACATTTTTCAAAAGAGCACAATACTTTAAATATATATATATATCAGTATATATTAGTGTTTAATGAAAGCTAATGCTATTGTAATTCAATGAAAATAAATTATTGATTAAATTGATACTAAATGTAATCAACTTTAGACCTCTAGAGGGATTTTTTGGGCCATAAAAAAGTTACTGCCTTAAATTAAGTACAATCAACTTGGATGTTTAGGTCATTTCAACTTAAATTACATTAAACTCACATTATATAAGTTGAATCTTGTATAACTTTTAAAAAGGTTGAAAACTTAACTTATTTTGATGAGTTAAAGCAAATTGTAAAAACATGTTGTCATATGTTTTTACAGTGTATGCAATTTCATAATTTTCATTGAAATATGGCTAAAGTCTAATGTACTGACAATAATTTATTGTAAACTAAAATATACTTGAATCAAATTTTCTGTATTTAAACGCATTTGTAATGATCAGGTTGCAAATTAGTACATTCACTTTAAAAGTAATATCAAATAATGTTCAAGTGCTTTACATGTGCTTTAGTACGTTAGCACAACAAAACTTTTAATTTGACATTGTTATAAAATATTATAAAAAGTGTGAAACAGTCATAAAAGTACTCTTTAAGTAAACATAAGTGTGATTTATTCAATTAACATTTTATTATGTTCAAGTATAAGTTTTAAAAAACATACTTTTAAGATATGATGTGCACATTCAGTGCAATGAAGCACACTTCTTTTCCAAATAGGTTTCCCTTTAAGTGTGAATGTAAAATACTCTCTGTAAAAATCTCTGTTCTGAATGATAATACTTAGTTTATAGTTTCATTTTACTTCACAAAAGAAATGCAAAGATATCATTACGATACACCAGATCATTTTAGAAAGATTCCATTGAGTAGAAGAGAGCGTTTTCTCATTTTCAGTATCAAATTTTATTGATGAACTTTCACAATTACAGGCAGATTTCAAACGTTCATTAAATATACTTATCATTTGCCAAGTCGTGCAAACAGGTCATGAAACAAGTATTATTGAGACAAGAGAGGCTCCGTCTGTCTTTGATCAATTTGTCTTGTTAATAAGTCTGGAGAGTGAGCCTGGCAGACTTTAATTTTTTTAATCCTCAGTTGGAACATAGTATAAAAAGACATGACATTTCTTCAGTCTATCTGTCTGTCTGTTTTTATTTTCAATACTAATTATTATAACAAAGGCAACCTGTTCAGGCTTCAATTACGTTTATCCAATTTTCAGTTTTAATTTCGTCTTAGTGCCCCATGACATGAATTCACTGTACGGCAGACTGAAAAAATGATCAAAACCTAATTTAACCAGCGACCTCCAACAGTATATGCAATTATCCAATTGGGGCCGCTGTTCTTGATATAAAATGCCATACCATCCCGACTGTCTTTATGTAAGTGTTAATAATAAGCTTTTCATTATTTCAAAATTAGTCAGCCTTTGTGTTACAAGTTTAATGATTTTCTGTTCCTGTAGTTCTTTAAGGGTAGTTCACAGTTACAAAAGTATTCGATTTTATATAGATGGACAACAGTTGTGTTAAATTTGTAAACCCCCAACTCTATTTTCACAAGCTTCATTTATTCACCTTTATCTTCTTTTATGAAAATTATATAACGTCAGAAAACTGAATTAATATTGAAAAGAAGTGTGATCTGTTACGTCATTTCATTTAGTGAACTGTGGAAAAATTTGTGAATGAGTCTTAAGAGACAAATACAGAATATAACAATGCCTATCCGAATGTATCTGAAAGTATCCAAATGTGTGGTTGTTGTTTTTTGTCTCACTTCAAGGTAATAGAGCCATCTCTGCTCTTTTGCATGGCGTCATGCTTGAATAAAGGCCACATGCTTCAACACTCTTTGAGTCATTGTTTGGGTGCAGTGCTTGGTTGAAAATGGATTAAGATGGAGTCTGTGCTGTGCAATGGGATAAATACAGAAGTCAACATTTGAAGTGGATCAAAAAAGTTAATCAAAGTAAGTTGTCCTAAGGCAAGAACGGGTATTGTTTTCAAAATTCATGTATAAATTTCATGATTTGATCCACTTCAAATTTTGACTACTAAATATCTCAAACGTAAGATACTGTAATAATATAATACTGACGAAACAGATTTGGCAAAAGCTCTTTGTGTTTACACTTTAGAGAACGTCAAATGTTTCCATTTACAATGTGTTTTTGCAGCAGTGAGCAATGTAGCCAATCACAGACATGTTTGTTGATCTCTTGAACCAATCAGGGCCGTTTAATTTAGCCAGGATCCTGTCGCTGGTCAAAACGCGAGTTTTTTTAGTATTGAGACAAGTGACGGCTTTTTAGGGATTATAAAGGGAGCGGAATTTCTAGGCTATATAATTCATTTAGAATTTGAATAAAAGTTTTGTTTTTCATGCTGCTTAGACTAGAGGACCGACTCTGCAAATTTTCGGAAGTGACATCAATGATCTTGCAATAATTAAGTGATAAACACATCACGGGACAAAAGTACCCTATGTCAGGATAGATAGGCTACGCATTAAGCAAATGCCGACAGGTTAACAGATTTTTTTTTTAATGTTCATATCGATATTCTATATTATAAAATTCTATTCTAATTTTTTGTAAAAGTAACGACTTGTAAAAAATCTTAAATGTCTCACTTTACATTGCTATTCTTGTTATGGTGGAACCGTTGCTCACACGTTACTGTACTTCATAGAGAACCCTTACTAATTTCAGAAGCACCCTCAGTGATTTGATTCTGAAACCGGGCCTGATTGTTTGAACTTGCATTGGATTCTCAGATTTTGATAGCATATGGTTTCAGGATTATAGCAGGTCAAGTCCTTTGTAAATGTGTTTTCTTTTCAGTCCATATCTGTTTTGAGAGGTAAACATAAGGGACCAGATGATATTTACCCTCCAGTGAGATATTGATTTGGAGTGCTGAGCGTGGATCATCAGTGTGAGCTCACACCATTACCTCACATGGACAGACCCTGCTTTTACTTTGTGAGAAGATTCATTTTAATATGATGCCTCACCCAAATCCTGTTTCAAATGCTGATCCACCATACCAGAAGCTGTAATTATATATCATTGTCTCACTCACTATTGTTTAATTTCACTGCATTGTTTGTTTTTATTACACTAAACATCATATTTACATGCATCCAAACTGGTTTTACTCGCACTGTAGGCAACATAATGCATGGTAAAAAAAAGAAAGTAAAAGGCAGTTGACAAGTTGTTCCATATATCATATTCTGTATTTTTTAACATAAGCGAAGTGTGTGTGTGTGTGTTTCAGGTATTCCTTATGTGGGGACATTTCGATGGCAATACCAGAGATCATTTAAAAATTTTGACCAACAACTTATAAATCATACAGAATGATGTGTTTTGAAAATGTAAAACAGAGTTTTCTGTGGTGGGTTTAGGGGTAGGGTTTAGAGTTTGTACAGTATAAAAATAATTATGTCTATGGAAAGTCCACATAAAACATGGAAACCCAACGTGTGTGTGTGTGTGTGTGCTATCTAATGTAGTGTAATGTAATTTTGCCAAAGAAAAGTTTTTGTCCTGTATTTCATATGATGCATGTCTATTTTTGCAGCACATGCATTTCCCTTTATAAAGGAGAATATGTATTCATTATTTTATATATAATAGACAGAGCTGTAAACATCTACAAGAACATCTATATCTCTGTCTCCAGCTCTCCCGCGCTGTCACTTCTGTTGTATAATGTTGCCATGGATCTGAGGTTGCGTTGCTATGGTGTCACGTCGAGGCCAATGTCACGAGCGAATCGTTCAGATAGCGAGTGGTATTTTCTTTCAAAGCATGGGTTATTCATAAAAACAAATAATCATTTATTTTATTTTTAATGAGACAAAGCAGGCTACACCAGAAAAAGCTTGTTTTATAACAACTGCACTCTTACATACATTATATTACAGTCATAGACTCCATTTTTTCAGAACACCACACAAATCTATTTACTCAATGGCTTTTTAGTTAATTCTTTAAAAAAAAGTCCTAATTTTCAGAGTTTTTTCTTCTGTACCTCTTTTTCTTTTCATCTGAAACTACTCACTGCTAGGTTTCGTCTTGTCATCTTACAACAACCTTTGACCTCTGACCTTAGGCGAATGGAATTCACAACAAAGATTAAAATTCCGTGAGGAGGTACATCCGCTCGTGAGGAACATGCTCCTCTCATCATTAAAATACTACATTTCCAAGATATGTTTGTCACATACAATACAGAGTCCGTTATGTACACCGCCTCGCCTGTACCAATGCTGAGAGCAGGTATTCTGTTCGCTTTTGCAAGGTCTTCCCGTGAGTGCAGTGGAAGTGTTTAGGTCCTCTTTTGTCTCTAATCATGCAGCGGACAAAAGCTTTTAAACAGTTGGTCGGTTCAGCGACAAAGTCTCGACGTGTTTTCGCACGAGTTCTTTGAGGCCTGGTCCATTGTGAGGCTCTTTTCCTCTTGAAGCTTATTCCTATTCTGTCCTTTCAGCAACCATAACAAGTTCATTGCGGGGTGATAATGCCTTGGAGTCAGATGTGGGGTTGGCTAGACAAGGGCTTGAAGTTCGGGTCGGGGTTTTTTCGAGCGCTTGACGCCGGGACTTCATACTGGCCGGTCCACAGCGTACTGGCAGGGGCTTAAGTTGGACACAGGGTTCTGCACGGTCGGGTAAGCGAAGTTGGCGTGCTGTTTGGCCTTGAGCCGGAGGCTGGCCAGACTGGAGTTACAGGTGTCTCTGTACATGTACGGGCTGGCCGTGGTGGCATAAGGGCAGGCGGCTGCTGACACCGCCGCAGAATTGAGGGTGGGGCTGTTCAGGTTGTTCAGGTTTCCCAGGTTATTGAGGCCTGAGCCCGGCACCCCTGCCACCGCCGAGGGCACCATTGAGGAGGCCATGTTCATGGAGGGGATGGAGCTGGGCGGGGAGAACATTGGCTGGGAGGACAGTGGGCTTACATTCATGGAGTTAAAGAAAGGAAAGCTTTTGGCTGATAAGGGGCTGCTGGCCAGGCTCTTAGTTGCCCAGTTGTTGTATGAGTAGCCCGAGTACATGTCTTCGTACGGCTGCATGAGTCCGTTGAACTGGGCGCCGAAGCCATTCTTACACAGCTCGGCTTGCTGGTTCCTCTCTCGCTTTCTCCATTTGGCGCGGCGGTTTTTAAACCACACCTGTTTAAAAGACAACGAGGGAAGAGTTAGCACAGTCGGAACATCGTTTGTCAGTGTAATTCAGGGCAATGGGTTACACTTATTTTAAGGTGTCATTGTTACAGTGTAATCATATATTTAAGTTCTGAGTAATAATAATTAACTACATGTACTTACTATAGGGTTAGGGTAGGATTAGGATTTGGTTTAGGGTTAATTGCATGTAATTATGCAGAATTTACTGTTATTACTATGGTAAGTACATGTAACATATGTAACAAGGACACTGTAAAATAAAGTGTTACCCACTTTATTTTAAGGTGTCATTGTTACAGTGTAATTATATATTAAAGTACTGAGTAATATTAAGCAACTACATGTACTTACTATAGGGTTAGGGTAGGGTTATGATTTGGTTGAGGGTTAGTTCAGTTGCATGTAATTATGCACCATTTACTGTTAATGCTATGGTAAGTACATGTAACATATGTAACAAACACTGTAAAATAAAGTGTTACACATGTTACATGTGGCTACTGTGGTAATAACTAAATTATGCATAATTGCATGCAACTCACCCTAAAGGTGATGATACACAGGGCAACTCTTTGAGCAATGTTGCCGTCAATGGGCAACCAGATGAGACACAGGGCCCACGACCGATCTAAATTATCCAGATATAAATGTATTGCCCATTTTCAATGGGAAAGTGCCCAAGCAACAATCGCTCGGCTAGATTGCCCAGGAACATTGCTCAAAAAGTTGCCCTGTGTATCATCACCTTAAGACAGAACCTAATCCTACCCTAACCCTATAGTAAGTACATGTAGTTAATTATTATTACTGTGCTAAAATGTACAGTATGTACACTACACTGTAACATGGACCCCTTAAAATAAAGTGTAACCCAAAAATGTAACTTTGAATGCCATATCCTTTATCACTCTAATGTAGGAAAGAGCTCAAAAGAACTTTAATATTCAGATTTTTTAAACACTCCTTCTCGTGAGATTTAAACAATAAAAAAGTTCTGCCAGGCAGAATTTAAGTGCTTCATTTATTAAACTAATTTATTCTCTTATTATGAGTTTCCCCAGTGGGAAATGTCATTAAAGAGCTTCCCTCACATTTAGTCAATTTTATATCCTATTTTTAGGGGATATTGGATGGATTAAAGTTTTAATGTGAAAAATTTAAATGAATATATTTCATTTAGCTCTCTGAGAAATTATAAAGCTGTTTTCTTGTCGATCTTTTCCCCATGAAAGTGTTCACCGACTGTAATTAGTAAAGGAAAATAAGAAAACAAGAGCTCCTTTTTTTAAATATCAGGTTTTATTAATGTAAATAACGTCCTTTATATACAATATGTAAATCATTTCTTTTAAAAGTAACATCCATAAGAAGCAGAGACAAATTACTTCGCCTTCCTCATAACATATTTTTGAAGTTAGTAACTTAAAGAAATATGATAAATACAAGCAATCATGGGTTTTATGATTCCAGTTAATACTTTATCACTTCTGAGAAGGATTGTTTCCACATATTTCAAAAATAATCTCACAGTGATCGTACATTGCCGGATTTGTGCTTGTGTTGTAGTTGTGTTTTCTGGGAATATTTAATGACATATTTTATCCAGCATTCTGTAAATGATACCAGTTTATATTGGGAGAGAGGGAATACCCTTCTCTGTGAATGTTCCACTGACACTTTGGCAATGGTGTTTAAGGCCTTCCAAAATAACTGAATGTCAAATGTAGTTCAATGATCGGTGTGTTCCTTCTCTAAATGTTTGGCATGCATATAATGGTACGAAACTTGGTAAAGGTTTTGGCACATGCTATGTGAACAAAAACAAAAATCATGGACATGATTCGAAAAGGTTAAATGGTCCTGAGAAAATAGTAACACTTTGACTCAATAAATGGGAAACAAATATTTATAGTAAAACATATTTTGGAGAACATACATTTCATATAAAAATATAAAATATGTTTTAAGTTTACATCTGTGCTCCAAAGCATTCAAGATTTATGACAGTTTAAGTTTATGCTCGAAAAAAGTTTCTGCAACTAAATATACTGCAAACTACTGCATAAATATATTTTAGTACCATAAAATCCCCTAAAAATACAAAATATTTAATAAAACATTATATGTAAGAGGTTATTTTGTATTGTTATTGTGTTGCATTTATTGTTTATGGATCCAATGTACTGTATTGCCAATGTAAATGCACATCGAGTCCAAGACAAATTTCCCCTTGCGGATAATAAAATGTATTTCAATTCCATTTCAATTTCAATTTCAAAACCAGCAGTGGCAGCATCAAATGGAGAAGAAACCTTCACAGTCATGGTGGTCCATTTTTAAAGTATCCTGGGTCAAGCTGGCATTAGGTCAGGGCCATGATTTAGGGTTTGTGTGTTTATTAGGAGCACATACTCTATCAATTGCATAAATCAAAATGACAGCAGAAGCATGCGGAATATGTGACAAGGTTCCAGCTGGGATTACTGACATACATGCACAGTTCAGGAGGCCACTGATAGACATTAGGAAAGGAGTATCTCTACCTCTGTTGTTCTTTCAAAATAACAACCAAGACTGTATGCTATGTGACCTTTCCTCTGGCCAACGTGAATTTGATCCATTAGATGTGCGCCAGACAAGGAGGTAGCGATTGTATTGTCATCCATCAGAATGGAAGCCCACCTGCTCTCTTTGTGTGCTTCACCGATCAAACTTCGGCTTTTTGTTGGGAACGGAAGGTCACAAACCTTTTCTAGATTCTTCTAAACAAACTATTGTTCATGTTACATCGCCGATCTCAATATAGCAGTTTTCTGGTAACAGAAAAAATGCCACAGCCAATACCAAAGCCGATGTCTTGTGTTTAAGTGTTCCTGAAAATACTGGAATAACCCAGGCCATAACTATAATTTATGTCCCATGGTTCAAAAGGAAGCCCTTTCATTTCACACAGTATCCAAATGCACCACAGTGACAGAATGAACACTCTTAGAAAATATGTTCAAAGTTTTTCCTGACTCAATTTTTAAAGAGCCATTTATGCCTAAAAGGTTTTATATAAGGAGAAATGTCTTTTTTGACCAAAAAGTTTGACATTTTTGTGTTTTTACTTCATCTGAATGGTACAACATATGGTAAAGTTTTGGCACTTAAAAAAAATCATGGACATGATTTAAAGAGGCGGTCCCGAAAAAAAAAAAAAAACAGTCACACTTTTACTCCTCATGGTCAAAAATGACACATGTGGAAATTAATGGGAAACTAATTTAGTTATTAACCTAAAATTTGGAACACAAGTTGTTTGGATTTATGGCTGTGATTTTCTCTCAGTTTTAGAGTAAGAAAAACTTTTTTGGGAAAATATATATTTCATATAAAAATTAAAAATAGTATTTTGTGCATTTTTCAATACACAACAATAAACTTTAATAACAATAAAAACTTTCAACTTAGGGGGTTGAATGAACACCAGAGTGTTAAATGATTGCATTATACTAATGTAATGTGAGTTATTTCAATTTTTCTAGTGATAAAGTATATTTACGAGCTGTTTAATGTAAGTAGAATTTAAAATGAAAAATCGATTAAAAACTAAATTAATTAAAATCTGTATAACTATGATCCCATGATGGAAACCTCTAAGAGATTCTATATATGAAGCACCTGACAGAACCTTATAACCTTTTCTTCTAAGAGTCAGCATGTCCACTCACAGTCATTTTGATTATTACATCGACAATTGTTTTTGAACCCCATAGAGCCATATACGGATTAACCATATGAGCAACTGGGCAAGTGAACCACGCCCAGGGGGGCACCACGCAAATATTATTTTTTCTTTTAAAAAAAGCGATTCATTCTCAAACGTGTTTCTAGCCTAGGCCTATATATACCCTTTCATCAGAATGTTCTAAATTCCCTAAATGTTTTGTTGAAAGTTTATTTTCACTATTTTAGGTTTTTTATACGATTTTGTATACTTGAGCTAACATTGATGTAACCTTCTGTTGTCATATAAGTTTATTAATATGAATTACTTTTGAGTAAAATAATAAAAATAATAACTGAATGTAAATTTTCACATGAAACATATTTTATTTATATATTCTTAGTGGTTATGGGGGGATGGGGGGGAGGGCATTCTAGGTTTCAATGCCGAAAGTTGGGTTGACGTCAACATCCAACTTCAGACTGACGTCAACATCCGACGTCGGACAGACTTTTGGGATTTTGGTTGAAAATGAAAGTTGGGTTGACATCAGAATCACTCTTGGTGTCAGTGCCCAGGGCCACCAAAGAGTCTTAATCCGCCACTGCACAGAGCCCTACCTATCCACAGTGGTTTAGTTTGTCAGGGACACGTACCCGTACTCTTGCTTCTGTGAGGTTGGTCCACACAGCGATCTCCTCTCGTGTGCTCATGTCAGGATAACGGTTTCTCTGAAAGGTGGCTTCGAGTTCCTGGAGCTGCTGGCTGGTAAAGTGTGTCCTTTGCCGGCGCTGTTTTTTCTTTAGAGAGCCGTCCTCTGGGTTCGACTCATCTGTGTGGTTCTGATGGGACTTCTCTGTATCTGTATGGGTCAGAGGCAAAAGCATTAATTAAACCGATACATATACGGTTAAGTCCCACAATTATCATGCTTACTTAATCGTAAAAATTTTGATGCGACTGATTAGCAACTTATTCGGGTTTACAGTGCTAAATACAAAGGGCCTTAGCTTCTGTTTGCCTTGAAAGCAAGATCAAGATAAACTGCAGGGCCCAAAGTGTTTTTGTATGTGTGATGAAAATCCTCCCTCTGTGGTGTAGAGTTCTGCAAATTGCAAATTGAAGACCCCACAGAAAGGGCTAAATTAGCCGGACACATAATCCTGGGATCAGCTATTAGTGACAGGGCAGGTTTGGGGCTGTTTGGCAAGAGCTTAACTCTCTAGGAGCAGTTCTAACTAATCAGCAAGCTTTCCAGGGCCTCTAGGAAAACCAATAAGACATCATGCTGCCATCTGTCAGTGCACAGATACCCTTTAACTCCACAACAGCACCTTAAACACAAGTCCCACCAAAATAAAACTTGAGAGTAACAACATTATAATAATTGTATTTAAGATGAATTGAATAAGTGTTCAATTAAATGAATGTATTGTAATCAACGAAATTTGGGTTTGCATGGTGTCCTTTCAGTGGTATAGGCCGTGTATACTAAAGAGAGGATCCCGATACCGCTCATTTTCATCAGTCGCTGTGTTGTATTACTGTCAACGCTTTAAATGCATAGATTTATCGTCAGTTGTAATTAGGTTGGTGTTTAGTCTGAATATAATATCGCGGAAATATTTTTGTCCATCAACGAGATATGGATTTATAAGTGCCGTCAGAAGCTGTTGACTGAAATTAAACGTTTACCATTCGTTCAATTTTTTTGTGTGTGTGATTGTGAACATATTTAGTAGCCACCCCCCCCCCCCCCCAAAAAAAAATCATTAAAATTAAATATAGTCAAATTCATATCTTATTTAGTATTTTTTTTTAATCCCCAATGTTGTTCAGAGTGACTTTAATTTCATGTTTGTAGCCATGTTTTTAAATGAACACATTTACCTTAAAAACAATAGCTAATGGTGATAATAATAATAATACAAATAATACATTTTCATACTATTCAATTAAATACAGTGTAAGGATCGCCTATTAATGAAGATTTAACATCTTTTTTTATTACAAAGCATGCACTTTTCAGAAATGCGATAGGCTATACTGCTTCTGAAAGAGTAAAAATAGGCAACATGGTCTATAAATAATTTAACAGCTTAATATAATGTGTGTTTTTATTTATTTTATTATTATTATTATTATTATTATTTTGTTGAATTGATCCTAAGTGGGAAAATATGTTTTCCCATTGGCGGTAAAAAACATTCTTCTTCGTTATTTAGGCTATATTATGGAACGTTGGCTATCCGTTTTATGAGATCTGAATTTCTAAAAAAAGATTAACTTTCCATAATCAATCAACCTGGGGCGATTTTTCCGGTTAGTGATGTTTTGGCCTATCTGCTGATGGAAATTGGAATAAAACTTAAAATGCTGTGCGAATACAGACACACGTTTGGCAGTTTTCAGTGTAATGGCTACACCTCCCAATGGATATGGCTATTCAACATTGTAAAACAAAACAAAAAAAAACGTAAACAATAAAATCGCTTTCCTCATATAACGTTAATGCATTTTTAGGTTACATTTAGCCTAACCTAATTTTTGCAAATGCGCGCTGACACTGTAAAACTGTAACGCGTCAGGCTTTATAAGCCTAATAACTGTAGCTAATTTAAGCAACAATACATAGACGCCTTTTCTTAGTTTGTTTAGGATTAGACCTACATAATCTTCTGTCGTGCAATGATGTGCATATCGTCTTCAGACCTTTTGCTCTTTTCGCAGGTGTTTAGGTTTATTCGCATTGGCTATACTGACTGTCATTTGGATATCAAATTTGAGGCACAGGAATGAATAATTTATGCTCCGTTCCTTCAGCACGTGATTGGCTAGCCGGGATGTTCTCCTTCAAATGGCGACTGTCATCAGTGTAGCTACACAGTGCACATATAAAGACTGTCTGTAAAAGGTGGATTCAAATGACCCAAGATTATTCAAAACTACAACCAAAAGATGCGGAGGTGTTATTACTAGCCCAATTCAACCTGAACACAGTGTGTCATAAATAGGCCTACCCAACAGAACGTGTTCATAGGTAAGCATTAAATCATGCACTGAATTTGGACTGTCTACCAGAAAACTGAAATATGAGGGTTTGCGTTCAACAAACAAGATAGCAAATTCAGTACATAGCCTATAAACAGATTTGACTTTAAAATGAAGTAAGCGTGATAAAAATGGATTTTTGTGTATTGATGATTAAACATGTACTGACCACTGTTGTCCTGGCCTTTGCATCCCGGCTCGTGCTGAGGAGTCCCGGAGTCAGACAGAGACAGTGCCGGGCTTCGGGCCTCACTGTCCGCTAGAAGGTTAAAATCCATCACCTCGACTGCCAGGCTCTGTGAACAGCACAGGGTCATATTTACATGAGTGCTGATATACACAAGCTCAAGCTAATATGATACTGCATTGTTTGCTCAGATTCACTACATGGGACGGCAGCTCATTCTGATTTGTGATTTTGAAATAAAAGACACAAATCCCCTTTTATTCTTACATTCGTAATGTGCTTGTTATCATTAGATTTCCTTAAACAGACCTATAGTAGGTTATTTTCACGACTGATCAGTGTCGCTTAGGAATAGTCTATCAAAAAAAAAAAAAAGGTTACACCGTTACAGTGTAGCCTAATTATAAATTTAAGAATTGAGCGATAATTAACGACATGTAGGCTACTTACTGTAGGGTTAGGATTAGGGTTTGGTTTAGGGTTATTGCATGTAATTATGCCTAATTTATAGTTAGGCTATTACTATAGTAAATACATGTAACGTGTAACAAGGGCACATTAAAATAAAGTGTTACCACAAAATGATACACGTTAAACGTGATACAGTTCATAATTTTAATAATGTAGCAATTCAAAAAGTTGAATTGCTGCATTAAAAGTTGGTGGCAAAATCACAACCTGCAGCGATAAGTTCATTACAATGTTTCAACAACCTTGGATATTATTTATGATGAAAACATTTTTAGTAAGAACCCATTTAACAGAATAGAAATTATTGCAATGTTGGGTTAAAAGGATGGAAACAAAGATATTTTTCAACGCTGTACGACATAATGATGAAAAATATTTTTACACTCCGATACATTTTAAACAAACATTATAGTATTTTAATGAAGTTAAATTAGGTCTATAAACTAAACAATGATTTTGTCAATGCTTTCGCTAAATAGCCAGGCCTTTTTTAGGCCTATTTTTTATTGTTAATTGCTTTTGATAATATTTTCCTGCGCAAAAAGTACAAGCGAAACAGAGATGAAAAAATTAAATCTAACCCCCCAAAATAAATAAGACATAAACCTAAATAAATACCCCCCCCCCCCCCCTGCTAGAATAAATCAGAACAGCTACGAGACCGAATGTGCAATAAGCATCATTTGCATGTTTCATCATATCAAATGAGATGTAGTAATAAAAGCCAGCGCATTTGCTTTGTGTTGCAAATCTCCAAGTTGTCAGGTATGGGTTCATCCGTTTACGGGACTGTAAGGCTACTCTTTACGTCTGAAAACGTTTTGGACTAGACACCGATCAATCAAAGTTCAAAATAACGTGAACCAAAAGCTTTAAATAGCAGCCTCGTAATAGAGCCTAAAATAACATGTCGTTTATTTATGTAACAGCAGCAAGACCCCAGAGATATAGAAACATAATCACTCTCTTTGGAATCTGTTATGTGACTGGATGAAGCCAACGGCACCGAAACTCGCGCGCCGAGGAGAGTTTGCGGAACTGAACGCCAACAGGCTATAGCCTACACAACATGTGATTTTCTCTCTTTTTATTTCCTGCTGGGTTTCACCTCTCTTGAAGGATTCATAGACTATTAGAGGTGTGAAGGTTTGACTGATAGGCTATAACCTCGTAAATTTACACTTCAAATAAAAATAAAATAATAATTGTACATTCTCATTTTTCTTCACATCTTAGAACTCCAAAATAGCCTATTCTCTTGATTGAATTATTTTCTGTTGCCGTTTTAAATTAATATTCAAAGTAATGATGAACTCACACAAAAACACGATACTCAAACTTATGGTTTCTCATTTTCCAACATCAATAAAAATGGAAAACATTTTACCAGTTAAAGATTACGCAAATATGTTTAATATTCGTTTTTAGCCAATGAGTCACATAAATGTTTCCAAAGAGCGCGTAATTCGTAAATTTCTACGTTTCCAAAATCATCGTAATCAAAACATTCGTAAATAAACGAACGCATCGGACAACTACACTTGACTTGTGCAACTTCAGCAGATCTTTCTCCTTGCTTTCACAGGGCAATAAATATACTTGCAAGTTGCATTCAATTAGAATCTATAGCCTATACGAGAAAATATAAGTGGTTAAACAACGAATTTAGAACGATATCTGCGCATGCCACTTGATAAGACTGCTTTACATGACAGATCACAATGCAGAATGTGGGCCTACTTTGATTAACAAAACTAATTGCTATAAAAAGATAATATACTCTTTAAAATTAGAGGTTTATTTATTTCACATATATTATTCTGACTCTGTTTCAATAAACATTTTTTTAATCAAAAGAAGAATAAGCTAAATGAGCGCCCTTGTTTACTATCGCCACATTCTTCCATCAGTGACATTGTCCTAATGTGTGTACCGTGGTGTTTTTGAAAATAAGAAATATGCTTAATAACTTTTCAGATCCATGTCCATAAACTTGCTGAGGGAAAGTTTTGACCAGTTCAGCACCATATAGACCCGACAGCTCCGTATACGGACAAGTTTGCAAATCAGGCATTTCTCAATGTTATATAACGTGAATTGGTGATGATGACCGACTTTTCCATCATTAGAACTTATTGAGTAATTAACAATAGCGTCTCATTACGGTCCAGCCAGGTTAATCTATTAATCAGTTAGTGGAATGTTACACTTTTTGTTTTTCTTTCTTTCTTTCTTTCTTTCTTTCTTTCTTTCTTTCTTTCTTTCTTTCTTTCTTTCTTTCTTTCTTTCTTTCTTTCTTTCTTTCTTTCTTTCTTTCTTTCTTTCTTTCTTTCTTTCTTTCTTTCTTTCTTCATGTACAATCAATAAAGGCTGGCTTGGAATCCTCCATCCATTAGAAGAATAGTGAAAATTCAGGAAGTGATCCGTATTCATGAGGTGACAGACCCTTCTCTAGGGAGATTTTCAGTGGTGATAAATAACAGACCAACATTTTAGCATCACTGATTATGAACTTTTTCTACCAAAACATTACTAAGCATTACTAAGTCCCTAATTAGGTTTTGTTAGATAACAACAACTAGGCTTAGGCCTATAGGCTATAGATGCAACGAATCCTTAAAGAAAAAAAACATTTGGATAACAAAGCAGGGTGTCCTGTTAAAACATAATGATTTGTTGTAGTGTGCACAGGACAGCATGCCGTTTGATTTGACATATTTTTGTCTTGTGCTGTCTGTGGTGTAATTTGGCCTATAAATGAAATGAACCAATTAGCGTTCATTCATTAATCAAGATTTGATTTGCTATATGTTCTAGCACTACACTTTTACTTTCTTACTCCACTTTATTTATCAAACAAAAGGTCAATTTTTAAGCTACAATATCCTCTCTATAGTCACTTTTATCTTTAATCTAATAAACAATTGAGGTAACTTGCCTTGTAAATGCAGCTGGTTTGTGGGGAGGCTATCACGAGAAAGCAGAATTACAGTCAGAAACATACTTCAACATGATAAATGGTTATCTGTCAGGCAGGCTGCTCAGATGCTGTTTCTTTTGCTATAGCTTTGTTTCCAATGTTATAGGTGACCTAAGCTGGTTATTTCATCCAGAGAAAGGTGTCAATGAAACCCCCCACCCCAGCCAGGACTTGTGACATTATAACATTTCAAAGTCTATCAAGGGTCCTGTAAGGATTGTGGGCCAACGAGGCTGATAGATTTCTTAAATGTATAAAATGGAGAGACCAAATGGGAAAGTGACCTGGCTTTTCTGACTTTGCCTATCCTATATAATCAATTGTTCAAATTAATGTTCAAAAGTTTTTTCTTTTCCAATAGGGCTAAAATGCACTAATAATAATAATTTTGTAGGCTAGATCTTCTGTGTAATAAAGTTTGGCTCAAACTTTATGTATCTCTTAGGAGGCACACACATTTGATGAGAAATTTATGCTGCCTTTGAGATATTGGTACTGACATGGCTCTGGGAATTCTTGTCAGTGAGGAGGCAGTTTATTTATATACACGACATCGATCTCATTAAAATATATATATCTAATAAGAGAAGAGATAATAGAGGTAAATCCTCTCGTTTTTCAGAAGATTGCTGGGTCCATCTGTTGGTTCGACAGCATACATTTCCACGGGCTGCTGCATTATCTCAGGAATTATTCATAAACGCGTTTAGAATTAATTCCTTGGATTAAGAGTTGATTAAGATGTGTGTCACTTTGCTGTCTGAGAACTTATTAAGGGCCCACTCGAGCCGGCGGCAGATGGAATTTCTACCCAATGTTTGTAGATGTTAATTTCTCCCCTCCTAACACCCATTTGCATTTGGCTGTGTATGTCAAAGCGCGGCTTTCCCTGCACGCACAGCTCCGAAAATCCGTGTAGGAGATGCTCATCTCACTCACTATAAGATCGGGCATGTTTATTACATTACGCGCTACGCACGCGCTATTCGACTGAGATAGCCTAATGTTTTTGGTAATGAAATTATGAAACATCACATCCACAAATATTCTTGATATTTGTTTGTTAGCAAAATGTAAAGAAAATAAGGGCTAGGATTATAACTTGGATGTTTAAGTCATTTCAATTTAAAGTAGGCTAAACTGGCTTAAAAATGTGTTTAATGTTGTAGGCTATAACATAAAAAAGTTCAAATTGCGTAATTTATTTTGATGAGTTAAAGCAATGTAAAAACATAGGCTATGTTGTCATAACTTATTGATCATATAGGCTAGTTTTTTTTACAGTGATATGGCCGCAGCTGAAGCCGAAGTACACAGGCTTGTTTGTGTTTGTGTATTATATCCCCACTGAAAGCAACATGAGAAGACATGACCAAACACAAGCGTCACGCACTGTTCTGCCTGTGTGGTTTAACCACACACATATGAACTGTTTTGATTGTTTTTAGGTATTAGCTATTTTGTTTAAACGATATTTAGCGGTTATTATTGACTTTTGAACGCTTGTTGTATAGGGTAGGCCTATTTATCGTTTCTAATTAAAAAAAAAATCGTTGAAATAAAAACAAGCATTAGTCATAAACAAGAGACCTAGGCCTATTTAATTATAGGCTACACTGAAATAAAATACAACTTAGACTAAATAAATAGGCTAAACGAAATGGAGCCTATCCAATTCATTTTTGTTTTTTGATACACTGGCAAAAATATTTCGGTCGATCTTGTTTGACTATTTGGCCGCATGTAAATTTAGATAAACAGGTGCGTTTGCTTGAGTATTTTTATAGGCTATTTTACATTTTCAGAAATGCCCCCAAACACTGGCTGAAGTAGGCTAATGTAGCCAATAGAAATTGTTGCATGTCATTGTTCCTTTATTCCAATTTTATAAAGCGAGCTGTTTTAAAATATTACCTGAATATTTTTTATTCGTTTTTATACGAAATAACTGAGCTCAGTGCGCGCGGGTATCTTGGCTTTGGAGCACATGCCTATCAGTTTGTATAGGCTATATTGCATTAATATTTTGACTTATAATATTTTGACTTATAGATAGGCTATAGCCTAACAATCCCGGAAAAACGTGGTTAAATGATATGCAGCAATATATATCGAGGTTTTATTAGGACACTATTGTAGTTTTTGTAATAGGCTACAATGTAAGTTAAACACAATTGTCATAAAATATGTAGGCTAACAAAAGTTTTACTAACCGCCGCCAAATCGGCTAACTTAACTCACAATCAATATAATCTTTTCGTTTAAAATACAATTAATTAAAAACATTATCTAAAAAGCCTTCCACAAGCCAGCGTTTAACTGCAAATAATTAATAATAATAATAAAAAAATAGGGTTTAAATCAAAATGATCCCGAATGCATATAGGCTCTTAATGAAAGGGATTGTGGTATCAAGTTAATAAATCGCTTCTGATCATCTAGGGTTAGCCTATTATTTAAAATATTGTCGAATAAATCAATATATAGCCTAACCGTAGGCTATAATATTAACAAAGCACTATGACCTGACACGATATTGCATATTTTAAAGTTAAAGAGTAGCCTGCATGTTGTAGGCTACTGAGGTTTGTACATTTCGGCACATCCGGACATCATCACATCAACTTCAGCCCGATGATAAACGACGCTCGCTCGTCCAGTGTTTCTTCTCAGTCGCCGATCAAAACGGATCTTCATCTCTACGGCTTTGGAGCGCATGCCATATCAGCAAAATGTGCTGCGATCTATTTAGTCTGACACGACAGGTAGGTTAGCCTATATTTTTTAGAGACTGGAAGGAGACAACATCCCCACAACTCCTCCATCGCACGAGAGCATCAGCACCACAGTGATTTTTTGTCATGCATCTACTCACATGAATCCCGGTCTAGTGGAGGTAATCCTCGAAAAATGTACAACTCTTGCGTACAACGCGTGTTAGCTGCTTTTCTGAAACGATGCAGTCGTAAGGTAGAAAGTTCCTTAGTTTGGGCAAATGAAAAGAGACAGTTTCCCCTTTCTCTCTCTCGTGTTGCCTGTCATAAGTTTGTAGAGGAGAGTGAAGGCTCGATCCCCATGCAGAGGGGAACTGACTTTATGCTAAATATCTCGTGCGACAGGTCCGCGGCAGGAATGAATGCCCACCCCTCTCTCTCTCTCTCTCTCTCTCTCTCTCTCTCTCTCTCTCTCTCTCTCTCTCTCTCTCTCTCTCTCTCTCTCTCTCTCTCTCTCTCTCTCTCTCTCTCTCTCTCTCTCTCTCTCTCTCTCTCTCTCTCTCTCTCTCTCCTCTCCCACGCTCTTTTTCAGTCTCTCACACATGCGCTCGCTAAACATACGCAGAGTAAATCAAGGCTTCAGTCAGTCACCCTGAGCTATACCTTCCACAGTTTCTCCAAAACCTTAGTTTTAAACATGAACGTTCATAGATTAGTTAATTCAGTTAGTTCTGTTGTCTAAATAGAATATTTTTCTCAACTCCACAGGACGTTTCCTCAAACACTCTTAAAATAAAGGGTTTTAGCTGGCATTCATGGTTCCATAAAGAACCTAAAACAATCCCTTTCAAATGGACAAAAGGTTCTTTATATTGGAAAAGCCTCTTCAGATTATTACAAGACATATTAGGGCCTACTAAGAAATTTGGTTCTCTGAAAGGTTCTTCATGCCATCTTTTGGAACCTTAGGATTTTTTTAAGCGTTACCTACCTATCGATCTATCCATATAGCCTACAGTATTCATCTAGCCTATATTTCAGTAAAGAATATAGCCTAGCCTACTGTAGGCCTAGCCTTGAACAAAAAAAAAAAGATTAAATAAAAATAAAACCATGCCTAAGTCAGTTGTAGGCTAGTTTAAAGCAGATGTGTGCAGATAGGATTCTCTCTTGAGGACATTCAGGGGGTTTAATACTAATCGACCCATAATTTTCGTCAGTTTTGCGTGCAACTCCAAGACTATAACCTATTATTTAAAGTTACTTTGCATTTTCGTAACGTTTCTTTATCACGCAAATGTACGTAGCCTAATGCACGTCTCTTTATATTCAAAGAGAAAACAGACACCTCATAATTAAAAAAATAAAAACGAAATAACTGTTTCATGGTTCAGCACCTTGTGGGCTCTATAGAAATGCTGATATTCTTTGACTCTGAAGATGTAGCCTATATGTTTGTTGCACAGCCTATTTCTGCTTATGTTTCTTTGATACACAACATGACGTTATAGATTATCGATATATTTCATAACCCACCTGCAGTCAAACAATAGCTAATGTTACTGCCCTGCTTGAGCAAAGTTCTTGAATGTGGATATGAACTTTTGTGCATCATTCCTTATAATTATTTTAATCACCAGGTATATGCTATTCCTGTTAGCAAACACCTTCATATTCCTTCTCAACTGGTTTGCAGCACTGACATAAGTTTCTGTATTGACGTGTATTCATTTCGGTCCTGTGTTTATGTACTGAACGCCTCAGTCGTGCCTCTTTCGTCATCAGTGTAATTCAACCAACCCTGTTCGGATGTGATTTCACCAAAGAGCCGCCCCATTTTAAACACGAGCCCGAGAATATATTAATGTCACGACAGTGATACACAGTTTTATTGGCTTTGAAATATATAAACACGTAAAACTAGCCGTTTAAAAGTAAGCTAATGATTTGTGATTGCTTCGAAATAACGACATAATCTATTTTAAAAACACGGGAAGTAAGACCCTAGAGTCAGAAGACCATTGGCTGAAACAGCTGTCAGTTGACAGGAAGTATCAAGTTAGTGTGCGCCTACACCATTTCCACGTCAGTAAGTTTGCCTGTGGTGGAGATTACCTACCGGTGACAGAATATCTGTCTAGTGATTTAACAGAAAAACAGCAGGGCATGACAACTCTACGTGGAACTGTCTAAAATGTAAGCCTTTATTCAACGCAGTCATCGCTGCATTATTACTTGTCTGTACGCGTTTGGCCGCCTGCTAAACTAGTTAGCCAAACGAGTGGAAATGAATCTGAACGCCATTTTGGATTCGCTGCTACAGAGTCGACAGCAATGTTTTCATGTTTTTCTGTTTTCTGACAGACGCGTGCACGCAGAAAGAGACACAAGCTCTTATAAAACAAAACGAGGTCTCATTTCACACGTTTATTTGTGCAGTTTAGCAGCAGTAGTTAGCATGACAAACCAATTTCTAGCTTGTTGACAGGTTGGTTGGATGCATCATCAGCTCTGTTGATTATTCATAAGTCTTTTGTTTTTCTCATTCATAGTCGCATCTCGAAGTAGAAGATATATGGGAGATATATGATCATATTGTGATCATTTGCTGGTCGCTTAACACGGTGTACTTTGCCATTGACAAGCTTTGCTAGCAAGCTCGCTAAGCTCATTGGCCTACTGATCAATTCAGCTATAATCAATTCCCACTCGTCAACCTTTGTACATCGTACAGCGCAGTGAGACAGACTGTTTGTTATCATAAGATGCTGTTATTACTAATACTGTTCAAGATAATGGATCTATTGCTGTGTACCGGATGGCTGTCACGAAGATGTGCTATAGCATCATAATGCTGGTTGTTAGGAACTTACGTGGCCATCATCACTGAATGACCCGGGCCCTCTTGTAAGAGAGCAGTCAAGTTGTGCTTCTTTAGATGGGTTGATGTTTATGCTCAGATATTTGACTTTAGAGTTACATAACTTCTCTTCATTATGCATAGGTTCAGAGGAGGATGCTGTATGTACTAACTTACACAGTAGATGCAGCTGAGTTTACAGACATTGGACTTAAATGCTCTTTAACCCTGTAAAAGTGTTTTTTTGAGTATCATTTAGCTCATGTGGTATGATATAAGAGAATATGAAACTCATTATGGAACCCTTTTTTTATTCAAAGGCCCAAACTGAGCTAAAATATTCAATTTTGTGCAGTTGCTGATATTTATATGACTAAATTCTGATAGCTTGTAATGTAAAACCAATGAGATTTTTATAACCATATAGAGGACTTCTTTCATAAAATGCAACAATCAGTTGACAGACTAGATAATATTTAAATGCTTAGTTTTATCATCAAAGCTCTGTGGTTTTATTTTGGGGGGCAAAACATGTAATGCAATACAATGATGATTGAGAGATGTACAAATAAATGTTCCTCAAAAGCTTAGTAATACTCATATTTTAACATGACTTTTCTAATAAAAATGATGTATGGATAATTTAGTAAACCTAAGTTGCTTCAGTCAAGTGTTCATTTTGAAATATTATTAACAATGTAGAAGTAATTCTTGTACTTCATAAAATCAGTAAAGATTTCATAGCAAAAAGATGTGTAGCTGATGTAGATGATAACCTGAAGCTGGACAGTTTTAGAGTCATACTAAGAGTTCTTCTACTTGCAAAAAAAATAAGTTTTTGTATAGCAGGTTTTTCAGTAAAGTTCTGCTCATGCTTGCCTGTTCTCTTTCGTGGCTTATTGTGTGTGAAATGGTCAAATACACACACACACAAACACACACACCCACACACACTAGGGCTGCCCCTGACTAAAGATTTGTCTAGTCAACTAGTAGACTGAGATGGCAGAAAGCGCACCCTGTTAGTTTTCTTTATTTTACAAAAGCACTGTTGTTATTGTGAGTGTACGCAAATAAAAGTAGACACTTTACAGTTTCAAATGTTATCTAACTCTTATCCATATGACCAAAAAATAAGAGTATTCTAAGTTCTTTCCGCTGTTAGCAGGAAAAAAATTATTGCACCGCGATTACTCTGGAAACACTTGTATATGCGTCAGTAATAGCACATATTTATGCAGGTTAACTTGCTAACGTTAGGCTACTACTTGCATGTTTCAAGTGATAAGCCATAATTAGGTCGATTAATGATAGGCGAACGTTTGGATTTCCTGTGTCGACATAAATCACCACAAGGACCAACCATGTTACGATCTGTCCACTTCGCCACTTCCTGTGGATTTATTTTTCTGTGACTAACCAACTAATTAAAATTTGGTCAACTAAGCCTTTTCCTACTCTTCGACTAATGTTTGGTTTATCAGTAAAATAAGGTCTGTGGTAAACATAACTTGACGATACTTGAACATTTTGCTCTGCAACATCAACTGCACACGTTCACATCCCAAACATTCTTATCTAGCCTATATACTTAGATCAAGGTGACCACTGGTGAATTAGTATTTCTGGGTTTTGACGTCATCCCTGCACCACTCTGTTGTGAATCCCATAATACCATGGGTTTGATGGGTTTAAGTTTAAACCTACCATTTGCGAGTCTTTCTGCATA